>NC_137624.1:44694230-44879230 GCF_963280865.1 Gymnoscopelus braueri | reverse complement strand
GGTCGGTTTGGTGCGCGGCTCGCGGCTCACTTTGCTGCTCGCGGTTTGGTGTGCGCTCGCGGGTCGCTTTGGTGCGCGGCTCGCGGCTCACTTTGCTGCGCGGATCGCGGCTCGGTTTGGTGCACGGCTCGCGGTTCGGTTTGGTGCGCGGCTTGCGGCTCGCTTTGGGCGCGGCTCGCGGCTCGGTGTGGTGCACGGCTGCGTGGCTCGGTTTGGAGCACGGCTGCGTGGCTAGCGGCTCGCTTTGGTTGTATGCGTCCCGTGGACGCTGTGATGGTTGGTTTAATGCGTCCTTTATTAAAAATGTGCGTCAGAGACGCAGGACGCAGGGCTAGCAGCATCTCTGTACCACTATACCACTATACCACTGTACCACTATACCACTATACCACTATACCACTGTACCACTATACCACTATACCACTATACCACTATACCACTATACCACTGTACCACTGTACCACTGTACCACTATACCACTATACCACTATACCACTGTACCACTGTACCACTATACCACTATACCACTATACCACTATACCACTGTACCACTGTACCACTATACCACTGTACCACTATACCACTATACCACTGTACCACTATACCACTATACCACTATACCACTGTACCACTGTACCACTATACCACTATACCACTATACCACTGTACCACTGTACCACTGTACCACTGTACCACTGTACCACTATACCACTGTACCACTGTACCACTGTACCACTGTACCACTGTACCACTATACCACTGTACCACTATACCACTGTACCACTGTACCACTGTACCACTATACCACTATACCACTGTACCACTGTACCACTGTACCACTATACCACTATACCACTATACCACTATACCACTGTACCACTATACCACTATACCACTGTACCACTGTACCACTGTACCACTATACCACTATACCACTGTACCACTGTACCACTGTACCACTATACCACTATACCACTATACCACTATACCACTATACCACTATACCACTGTACCACTGTACCACTATACCACTATACCACTATACCACTATACCACTATACCACTGTACCACTATACCACTATACCACTATACCACTGTACCACTGCTGTCTCTGGCCCAGGCCCTGGACAACAAACAGGTCACTATACCACTATACCACTATACCACTATACCACTGTACCACTATACCACTATACCACTGTACCACTGTACCACTATACCACTATACCACTATACCACTGTACCACTGTACCACTATACCACTATACCACTATACCACTGTACCACTGTACCACTATACCACTATACCACTATACCACTGTACCACTATACCACTATACCACTATACCACTGTACCACTGTACCACTATACCACTATACCACTATACCACTGTACCACTGTACCACTATACCACTATACCACTATACCACTGTACCACTATACCACTATACCACTATACCACTGTACCACTGTACCACTATACCACTATACCACTGTACCACTGCTGTCTCTGGCCCAGGCCCTGGACAACAAACATACCACTTCACTTGGAAAATATAGTGCATGATGCTGTCACTGACTATAAGTTAAAGGGATAGTTCACTCACAAAATGACTTATATAGTCACCTATAGTCACCCCATGGAGACTTGAATTCATGGATATTTTTTTTGGCGCTAATGTGATGACCGGCAGCGGTTCCGGTAGGAGACACAAAGAGTGTCCTTTGTGTCTCCTACCGGAACCGCTGCCTACCGGTCCGCTTGGTCATCAAATTATTGTCTTAGGAATGAGACAAAAACTAAAACATATCCATGAATTCAAGTCTCTTTAGGGCCTAAATGAGCTTGTAGGGCCGCTATGAGCTTGTAGATATGAGCTTATTGATTAGCCTAAAGTTTAGGCTAATCGATAAGCTCATATCTACAAGCTCATAGCGCTGCACCGAGTGCCGCGCTATGAGCTTGTAGATCTGCTATTTTTGAAAAAAGAAATCGTGAAAATGTGTGCACATCTTTGAATATATATATTTACATTTTGAACTCAAATGTGTGCTTCTGGGGTCCCTGGAACAAAATATTTTGAGATTGGTCCGCGGACAAATACATATCATTTCGGGTGGTCCTTGACATGAAAAAGGTTTGAAAACTATATACTTAAACGTATAAAAAGGTGTGAGCACTATTTACTTCATTGTACGATGAATAGCGGAAATGGCCAATCTTGTGCTCACAAAGCGTTGTATCGCGATGTGTGGTGAGCTTGTTGATTGGCTATTTTAGCTATGTACATTTTCTTTTCATTTGTGACACTTTTAGTTTTACTAATGAGGTTGAAAGTGGTTTTAATGCTACTGTGTGTGTGTGTGTGTGTGCGTGCGTGCGTGCGTGCGTGCGTGCGTGCGTGCGTGCGTGCGTGCGTGTGTGTGTGTGTGTGTGTGTGTGTGTGTGTGTGTGTGTGTGTGTGTGTGTGTGTGTGTGTGTGTGTGTGTGTGTGTGTGTGTGTGTGTTGCTAGGCAGTGTTCAGGGCCTTGGGGAACCTTGGAGATGTGTGTGTGTGTCGGGGTGACCTGTCTGGAGCTCTGAGGTTCTACCACCAGCAGCTGACCCTGGCCCAGAAGGTCAAAGTTCAGAAGATGGAGGCTGACGCGTACTCGGCCCTTGGATCAGCTCATAGGTATAAACTATATACTATATGATCAGCTCATAGGTATAAACTATATACTATATGATCAGCTCATAGGTATAAACTATATACTATATGATCAGCTCATAAACTATATACTATATGATCAGCTCATAGGTATAAACTATATACTATATGATCAGCTCATAGGTATAAACTATATACTATATGATCAGCTCATAGGTATAAACTATATACTATATGATCAGCTCATAGGTATAAACTATATACTATATGATCAGCTCATAGGTATAAACTATATACTATATGATCAGCTCATAAACTATATACTATATGATCAGCTCATAGGTATAAACTATATACTATATGATCAGCTCATAAACTATATACTATATGATCAGCTCATAGGTATAAACTATATACTATATGATCAGCTCATAGGTATAAACTATATACTATATGATCAGCTCATAGGTATAAACTATATACTATATGATCAGCTCATAGGTATAAACTATATACTATATGATCAGCTCATAGGTATAAACTATATACTATATGATCAGCTCATAGGTATAAACTATATACTATATGATCAGCTCATAGGTATAAACTATATACTATATGATCAGCTCATAGGTATAAACTATATACTATATGATCAGCTCATAGGTATAAACTATATACTATATGATCAGCTCATAGGTATAAACTATATACTATATGATCAGCTCATAGGTATAAACTATATACTATATGATCAGCTCATAGGTATAAACTATATACTATATGATCAGCTCATAGGTATAAACTATATACTATTTGATCAGCTCATAGGTATAAACTATATACTATATGATCAGCTCATAGGTATAAACTATATACTATATGATCAGCTCATAGGTATAAACTATATACTATATGATCAGCTCATAGGTATAAACTATAAACTATATGATCAGCTCATAGGTATAAACTATATACTATATGATCAGCTCATAGGTATAAACTATATACTATATGATCAGCTCATAGGTATAAACTATATACTATATGATCGCGTTTTGAGCTTGTAGATCTGCTATTTTTTTTATTGGAATCCAGATTATGTTTTGCTATTTTTGAATTGGAATCCTGAAAAGTAACATTTTTATTTTATTTCAAATGCATTTAGTTATACTTATGTTAACTTTATGAACTTAAAGGAGGAGTTCACCCAAAAAATGACTTATTTTCTATCAATTGCACACCCTATGAAGCCTTGAATCCATGGATTCTTTTTTGTTTTTGTCGCATCCCTAAGCTAATAATTTGATTCCCGTCTCCTACCGACTAATGTATCCGGTAGGAGAGACAAAGTAGATTATTTGTGTCTCCTACCGGAAATGCACACGGTCATCAAATCATTGTCTTAGGAATGCCACAAAAACAAAAATAAATCCATGAAATCAAGGCTTCATGGGGTGTGTAATTGATAGAAAATAAGTCATTTTTTGGGTGAACTCCTCCTTTAGATACAAATACATTGGACATAAAAAAGACAACAGAATGTTGATACTAGTCATGAAGCTACTAATATAGAGTGAAGTCATTAAAGCGGGTCATGTTTGCATGTTTGGAATCATAACGGCTGAAATCAATAATATATCAGTATTCTGATATTAACCTGCGGGCCGCATTAACCCATTGATACCTGGAACGCATCTGTGTCACTTTAGATGTCTTTGGCTATTCAAAAATAGCAGATCTACAAGCTCATAGCGCGGCACCGAGTGCCGCGCTACGAGCTTGTAGATCTGCTATTTTTGAAAAATCTAGAAAACATTTTTTTTTTTTTTTTTACCAAAAACGTATGATTTTATTTTTTTTTTAAGAATCGCCTCAGGTCTTAATGGGTTAAGTGAAGGTGAGGGCCGCATGTGGCCCCCGGGTCGCCAGTTGCCCATGCCTGCCATAGGGGTCCCTGACCCCCTGTTGACGACCCCTGCTTTACACCTTTTGAACCTTCACCGCCCCCCCCCCCCCCCCTCTACATTCCAGACACCTGCGTCAGCTGGACTCCGCCCTGTCCTTCCACAGCCAGGAGCTGACCCTCCGCAGGGACCTGGGCGACCAGCAGGGGGAGTGCCGCGCCCTGGGCCACCTGGCGGCCGTCCACATGTCCCTGGGGGACTACGGCACGGCGCTGCAGTGCTACCGGGCCCAGCTGGGCCTGGCCGTGGGCCTGCGGGACGCGCGGCTGGAGGCCCAGGTCCACGGCAACATGGGCATCACCCGCATGAACACGGGCGTGTTCGAGGACGCCATCGGACACCTGGAGCAGCAGCTGGCCACGCTGCAGCAGCTCAGCGGCTCTGAGAGCATGCTGGACAGAGGTACCGTTACCGTTACCGTTACCGTTACCGTTACCGTTACCGCTACCGTTACCGTTACCGTTACCGTTACCGCTACCGTTACCGTTACCGTTACCGTTACCGCTACCGTTACCGTTACCGTTACCGTTACCGCTACCGTTACCGTTACCGTTACCGTTACCGCTACCGTTACCGTTACCGTTACCGTTACCGCTACCGTTACCGTTACCGTTACCGTTACCGTTACCGTTACCGTTACCGTTACCGTTACCGTATCCACTTCTGGACCCTGTGGGCCCTTACCCCTTATTCCCAAACGTTTTTGCCATTTTTTACTATTTTGAAAAACATTTTCAAATAGTTCAAATAGCCGATCTACAAGCTCACAACGTGTCGATGTAGCTCGTCTAGTTGAACGAATTTAAAATGTTTTTCAAAATAGTAAAATATGGCCAGACCACTCTGCCAGTGCACAAAAAAAAAAGATAGAGATGGCAGATTTGGTCTGGCCCTGCTCGGTTGTGATTGGATTTCCCTGCCCCTGAAGTTGTGGGGCACCAATCAGGGCCCAGTATGAAAATGTGGGGCGGGGTTTATCATCAGAGGATTTTTTTAAATTCAGCCCCTTGCAGATTCCAAACAGAGATTCCAGACTAATATCTACGACGTTCTCAATGACATTAGTCATGCAGCCATGCGGCCAGGCTAGTGATTGACCAGGATAATGGCTAACATAATGCAGACATATCTTGGTCACTTGTTCTCATGTTGATAGATTTGTGTTTCTTGTTTGTTAAAAAACAAGAATGTTAATTAGTAAAGCATGTCATTTTCTTTATTTCAGGTGTTAGGTCCATTGTTTACCTGGTATCCCATAGTTTCTTTGAGGCTCTACCTTGTTCTCTGTGTACTCTATGTATGTGACTACCTTGTTGTTTATTGACTAGAGTCCATGTTTACTCTGCATATTCCAATCTCACACTTGTAAGTCACCCTGGATAAGAGCTTCTGCTAAATTAAAGTTATGAATGTTTAAATGGTAATGATTGTATTGTATGTGTGATTGCAGGCAGAGCCTACGGGAACCTGGCAGAGTGCTATGAAGCTCTGGTAGACTACGAGGAGGCCATCCAGTACTATGAGAAATACCTGACCGTGGCTCAGAGTCTCAACCATCTCCAGGACCAGGAGAAGGCCTACAGAGGCCTGGGGAACGCACACAGGTATATATACGGGCATGAGGAAAGTCCTCTCCCTGAACTCTATAGCGTCTCGATGCTGGGGAACGCACACAGGTATATATACGGGCATGAGGAAAGTCCTCTCCCTGAACTCTATAGCGTCCCGATGCTGGGGAACGCACACAGGTATATACGGGCATGAAGAACGTCCTCTCCCTGTACTCTATAGCGTCCCGATGCTGGGCATCATCTCATAATGGGTCCAACATTCGGTAAAAAAAATAATAAACATTCGGCAAACTTTCAGGAAATATAGCCTATCTAAATTATAATCTCACAGATCGGCTTATTATATAATATACAGCACCTTATGACCTGAAGAACCACTATTTTCGAATGATTATGACATGCATTTGTTGAATACTGTAGTTCAGGGGTCTTCAACAGAGGGTCCGGGACCTCTAGGGGGTCCTCAGAGTTACTACAGGGGGTCCGCCAAATCTTTGTGTGAAATTATTTTAATTTTTTACCACTTGAACCCTAACATTCCTTTTCTGAGGAGAACTTTAGCCAAAAATAGCAGATCTACAAGCTCACAACGCCTCGTGCTGCGAGGCGTTGTGAGCTTGTAGATTTTTTTGGTGTAGAGGGAAAAAAGAGCAGGCCAAGTAAACAAAAGATTTAATCTAAAACACAATTTTATACAATATAGAGGGGGTCCCTGCTTCATCTCTCTCTCAGCCAGGGGGTCCTTGGCCTGAAAACATTGAAGACCCCTGCTGTAGTTAGTTATGCGCTTGGATTTCATTAGTATCTCAAACCCTATATGATTATTATTAGGAATAGTGGTTTGTAGTGGTTTATAATTTCTCTATATTCCTCTTAACAGAAAGTGATACAGGGCTCAGACTATCGTAGTCAATCTGTTTATGTAATGATTGCTGACAGATTAAGGCCTGATCGACACGTTTTTAATCTGTCTCAGCTGTTTCCCTGGACTGTAAACGAGGCAGTAATGAGGAGAAGAGAATCACCAAAACAAACGACAAACACATGATTATTAAACCTCACTGTTAACACATTCGGTTTTATTAAAAAAGTGACGTTGAGTGCCAGAGATCTCACCGTTTGTAACGCTACGCTGTTTACAGCTGCAGATTCCACGACGAGCACCCGATTGTAAACAATATATGCGTGCACGATGGTGGATGGTCCTGGCTAACGCCTGGAACAATAACATCTCTCACGCGAGTCACCAGGGCGGAGTGATCGTGGATCGAAAATTACTCGTTTTCCCCGCTGTAAAAAGTTAAGGAAATGTGGAGTTTTTTGCAAGGAGATAGAATGGGAGCGGACGGGGGCAATTTTTTTTTGGCACAGTGATCCATCTGTCCCTTCCTTCTCAGAGTCACCGTGGGTGATTCCAGAGCTGCGCTAGCCCCCCCCCCCCCCCCCTTGTGGAAAAAAACAAAAAGATTGACTTCACGGAGATTCCCGGTTTTGGCACTCAACGCCACTTTTTGCAAAACCGGGAATTCCCGGGTTTTGGCAGTTGGCACCCAATGTGTTAAACACTTTAGACCTAAAAACCTCACCTAGAATGACATTATTGCCAAAATGGGGGACGTCAAGGTTAAAGTGAATGCTCACATTTTTAACTGTCTCAATGAACACTGTTTCTTTTTGGGTATTACTGTGCAAAGCCATGTTGTGATCACAGCACATTTATGCTTTTGTTAACAGGCAATTGTACCCCTTCATTGAGTTCTTAAATTGTTCACATGGGACTCTGTTTGAAATAAGAGGCCTTTGATGTTTGAACACACAATTGTACAATATGACACTTTACAGTGTAAGTGAAGTACTGAAATACATCAGTTATCTTGTGCTGTACAGTAAACTGGATGTAATTTTATAGTATGCGGGCAGGAAGAAACCCAATATAAAGTAATGTATGGTTTGATTTATACTTGGGTTGTGTGCCAGTGTAATGCTCTGAAAAGAGCCGATCTACAAGCTCACAACGCATCGCGATTTTTCAGCACACGACACCTTCGTGCAACCAAGTATAAATACTGTGTGTCACTCCCTCTAGTCCCAAAAACGACACAGGTTGTTCTGCATACTGGTAGGTTTATTTTGCTCTCTTGCTGGCAAACAACCCAACGTAAAACTGTACAAAAACAAAGCATAAACAATACACACACATAAATAATGGAACATAAAACAGACATTATACAACAAAAAAGTAATAAACATACAAAAGAAAATACAAACAAACACACCTCACTGGCTGCATGTAAGTAAAGGGAATGAATGAGTCCAACTCCAGGTGTCCAACAGCGACGTACAGCAACATACAAACAACTGCAATAAAACCAATAAATCAACCAAACGTTCACATACACAAAAATGACTTGAGAACCAAATTCATGGACAAATGAGCAAACAAATAACGAACCTTTCGCCCGTGCCTTCACCTGCATGGGAGGAAGTGAACTAGTGCGACAACTTGGGTGTTCCACTGATACAGGACCATATAAAGGGTTCCGGGCAATGAATAAACGGACACTTCCGGTACAAATTTCCCAATAATAATTAAACAAAATAATACTCATGAAACAAACGAGCAAGCAATAAAGAAATAACAATTATATAAAAATAATAATCATGGCAGCAGTTACACTCCCACCAATCTCAACTTTGGGATTTCAAATCAATGTAATTGCATCACACTTTAAATAAAGCATTTCACACTTTACTTTCCGCAGTCCTCTGTTTTGTGTGAGGACTGCGGATGAAAATTAGCATCTTTGCTAAATCCGGTGTATTTACGTTCATGTGACGTTCATTAATATGCTCTGTCCTGTCTAAATAAACAAATAAAGTAAAATATGAACTCAAATGTTCTGAAAAATAAACCATGATTACCCTGCTTCAAGCAGTAAACCCTTTGTTTCCCTTTTTCCTTCTTTAGAAACAAAGTCAGACCTTCAAGAATACATTCAAAATAACAAATGAACCATGCCAATATTGTGGCTTCACTTCAACACTTTGACCTCCTTTCAAATCAAGTTCGAGACCTTTGACCTTGTGTTAAGTCTGTTAAGATGAGCAAATGCTCTTTTTAGTCAGGTGGTCTACCAATGACCTCTCCCACCTTGACACCTCTTATGAGCAGACCCTTTTCCCTCTGCTCCTTGAACTTTGCTTTTTTCCTTTTCCTTTCCTTTTCATTTGATGAAGATGCTCTTCTCCTCTTTCTCCTCCGGAAGTTTCTGTTCGTAACCTCCTGGACATTTGTCACCTTTTCGTAACCTTTGGTACCCAGGTTCTTTCCAGTTACAGGCCTTCTGACCTCCTTACATTCTGCCGTTTCCTTGGGGTACTTTGCAACAGCAGGTTGCTGCATGGATTTGACTGCCTTTACCTTAGTCACTTCAACCTTCTTGTTGAGCTTGAAATTAAAAGAAGCATACTTCACTTTACTGCCCTCTTGTTGAGCCATTTGTAGCTTCTCAATATCTTTTGTGCTCCTTTTTCCGCATGGGCTCCCACCATACCCGATTATGCTCCAACCTAGATCAGTTTGTTGAGCATATGGTTGGTTCTCTTTACCACATACGACTCTCTTAGGCATCAGTGCTTGTAGGCAGTTGCATCCAATAAGTAGACCAATTACACATTCCTTTTTTGGTGCGATGTGTTCTGCTAGTTGCTCCAAATGTGGCCATGCTTTAGCAGTCTCTGGTGTCGGAATGTGTGTCCGGTTAGCAGGTATGTACTCACTGGTGTAAACTGTTGGCACAGTAATAGTCTTTGACGAGAATAGCCCTCTGATTTGCAGGTTATTGAGCTTTTTACAACTTACAGTAATTCCCCTTGATGACATAGTGGACAGTTTCAGTTTCACTGCCTCAGAAGGTGTACCTAGAACATCTGCCACTTCATCAAGAATGAACGTGGAGTCACTCTGTGAATCCAGCAACGCATAAACGAGCACTTCTTTCTCAGTAGCATCGTTGGGAGCTGAAACATAAACAGGGACTATAGCTGATGTCTGGGTATTATTATTGTCACATATTGCACAATTCTAGACATTGTTTCTTCTGGTTGTGTTAACTCTGACCTTCCTTGACTGCAACTTGTTTCTTTCCTTTGTTCTTGAGTTGAGCGGTCATTATGCATGCATGTGGGGTGGCGTTTGGAACATGTGTCACAAATCCTCCTGTTATTGCAGCCTTTGGATTGATGACCGGGTTGTAGACATCCAAAACATAGTCTCTCAGTCTTTATGTATTGAATTCTGTCATCAATTGGTGTCGCAATAAACTTCCGACATATATGCAAACTGTGTCCCGGTTTCTTGCAAAAGTGACATGGGACTGTATACTTTTCTCTGCTGGTAGTGGTGAATATTTGTGCACTTGCTGGGGGTTTGCAGGTTCCAATAGTGGGGTCGTTCTTGACTTTGATTCGATCATCTTGTTCACGTTGTCTCAGTGCACTAAAAGAGGTGATGGGGTTATTGGCAATACTGGCTTCTTGATTTAGAAATGTGACAAAATAATTGAAAGGGGGGAAATATCCATATAGTAATTGATACTGTGTGGCTGCTCTGTTCCATTTAGTGATCAGCCAGTCAGGTAACTTTGTTGTGAGGGTTTGGTTTTCCATTGCGTCATTCAGAACTTTAAGATGTACATTGTGAGCCATGGCTGCTTCACAACTACGTAAAAAGTCTACAAATCTTCTCAATTCAATATTGTCTCTTGGTCCAATTCTTGGCCAGGTGTGCAACTTGTCTCTGAAGGCTTTTGCGATTATGAATGGATCCCCATAACGTTCATTTAGCAGGGTCCATGCAGAGCGATATGAATCTTCAGAGTCAATCAATAAGTAACCTTCTAATGCATCTTTGACTACTCCTCCCACATATTTTTGAAGGAAGAAGATTTTTTCTATTGTTGGAATATTTTTTCTCTCGATTAGAGTCTGAAATGATGTTTTCCACAGGTTGTATTTCAGTGGATCCCCTTTGAAAATAG
This sequence comes from Gymnoscopelus braueri, assembly GCF_963280865.1. Taxonomy (NCBI): domain Eukaryota; kingdom Metazoa; phylum Chordata; class Actinopteri; order Myctophiformes; family Myctophidae; genus Gymnoscopelus; species Gymnoscopelus braueri. The sequence continues at coordinate 44,868,000 of NC_137624.1, read as the reverse complement.
TAGGCTCTGGTATGGGTAATCTATTGGCTGTGATAGCTTCAGCTAGGACCTTAACCAGGTTTGAGGCATATTTAGGCACACTTACAACATTTAGTAGTGGCGTTTGCTGCTGACCCACAATGTCCTCCTGTGATGGGACTCCTTGTGGTTGATCAGCTCCATCATACACCTGTAGCTTTGCTTTGGCTCTGTTCAGCTTTTTTAATTCTTCCAAACGCTCAATTTGTCTTTTCAATTCTTCCACGGTCCTCTCCCTTGCTGCCTTTTCTGCTTGAGCAGCGACACCCTCTGCTTCAAGTTGTTTCAATTTTTGATGCTCCTGCTCTTGTTCAGCCATGATTTTTAACACGGCTTGTGTAGCTGCATACTCAGCAGCAGCTTCTTGTCTTTTAACTGCTTGGGTGTTCACCTGAGAACGGTCAGAGCCTGGAAGGGAAGAAATGGAGGATGCAAACACAGACTTGGCATCAGGCCAAATCAGTTCCTCAGTTGCTCCTTGAATCTGAGCCTGAATATTCTGAACAACATTCTTTGTTATTTGTATGGCATTGTCCATTTTGCGACGCATGTTATTGTCTGGGATATCAATCTTTCTGAATTCATCATAAACAACATTTAGTTGATGTACTTCCTCTTGAATATAATTGATATGTTTTCCCAGAATGCTGCTGGGATCCTGGTTTAAAACGTTTTTTTTTTTTTAGCCCTTTTAATTAGAGCTCTCCAGCAATCATAAATACCATAAAAACGAAATATTAGATCATCTATGGCGGTTCCAGCATCCTTAGTGTCTTTCTGTTTACTTTGTTGTGCTGGCTCTACATTTGGCTCTTGTGCCTGGGTCACTTCCATTGGTTGTGCATTAGTCTCCTTGGTGAGATCCATTGTAAATTATGAACAAACACCCTACACCTTGTTCACAACCAGGGTAATTCAAAACCCATTAAAAACCATGTTCACAACACTCTTAGTGAATAGATTCTTAATTTAGGTCACCATTTAATTATATGCAACCCTTGAGGCTTACGGTCGGAGAGACTCCTTGCAGAACCGTGTTGACTGCTGCCGTTGATTCCGTTTGCGGTCCGGTTGGACTACCGTGACTTCCTTCTGCACTCGGGTTGACGGCCGTTGTGGATCTTGCAGACGGGGTTTACTTTTCTGCAGTTGAGTTTTACTGTAACTCCCTCTAGTCCCAAAAACGACACAGGTTGTTCTGCATACTGGTAGGTTTATTTTGCTCTCTTGCTGGCAAACAACCCAACGTAAAACTGTACAAAAACAAAGCATAAACAATACACACACATAAATAATGGAACATAAAACAGACATTATACAACAAAAAAGTAATAAACATACAAAAGAAAATACAAACAAACACACCTCACTGGCTGCATGTAACTAAAGGGAATGAATGAGTCCAACTCCAGGTGTCCAACAGCGACGTACAGCAACATACAAACAACTGCAATAAAACCAATAAATCAACCAAACGTTCACATACACAAAAATGACTTGAGAACCAAATTCATGGACAAATGAGCAAACAAATAACGAACCTTTCGCCCGTGCCTTCACCTGCATGGGAGGAAGTGAACTAGTGCGACAACTTGGGTGTTCCACTGATACAGGACCATATAAAGGGTTCCAGGCAATGAATAAACGGACACTTCCGGTACAAATTTCCCAATAATAATTAAACAAAATAATACTCATGAAACAAACGAGCAAGCAATAAAGAAATAACAATTATATAAAAATAATAATCATGGCAGCAGTTACACTGTGCATTGTGTGTCTCTCTCTCCAGGTCTCTGGGCAGTCTGCAGCAGGCTCTGGTGTGCTTCTGCCGCCCTGTGGTCATTATGTGTATTGCGTTGTGTGTGTCTCCAGGTCCCTGGGCAGTCTGCAGCAGGCTCTGGTGTGCTTCGAGAGGCAGCTGGTGGTGGCTCATGAGTTGGGTGGGGAAGGAGGGGGCAAGGCCCAGGCGTACGGGGAGCTGGGTACCCTGCACAGCCAGCTGGGCAACTATGAGCAGGCTCTGTCCTGCCTGGAGCACCAGCTCAACATCGCACACACAGCAGGCGTAAGGATTCAAACTTTCAATCACAATGTTGATTTAATTAATGGCCATACAGTATGTTCTTGTCAGTACCAAGGTTATTATAGTTACCTAATGAATTAATGAAAAGTAGTTAATCATAGATACAATTCCCTTCAAATTATGACATGACATGCATGTTCACATTTATTTTGCTGTGCCATCTTTCACATTCGCCCCTGACAAATACCCCATATTACTAAAACTATAACTAATACAAACTAAACTAAGGTGTTTCAAAAGAGAAAAATAAACTAATCTAACAAACCCTGCGTTAAAAACTAATTTAAACTTATCTGAAATAGAAAAAACTAAACGTCAAAACAAAAGCAAAATTGTAAACTAATGAAAAATGCAAGTATACAGTACTAATACAGTATAATAACCTACAGGCTATTTATTTGTATTCATTTTATTTTCGTAAAAAAATGCCGCTTTGAATCCTAAATAGGTTATTTCTTTGAAACTGTATTCTTTGATTTTGAAACATTAGCTTTAATGTTGTTGTTTAACAGCCCCCTCATGCACATTTTCCAAGTATTTGGATTATTATTTCTTGCTGAATTATTATTTCTTTGCTGGATGGTAGATCATGTTGAGCTGGTCATTTAATTACTGATCCTAGATCAGCAATTAAATGCATTGTTTGCCTCAAGTTTATTCAAATGCATTCTTAATAATTCTATGGCAGAGGACAACATGGTAAGATGATCACTTTTGGCCAGAAAAAAATAAAAATAATTTGCTCTAATAAAGTTAATGTTAATATAGTTATGTTAAAGTTATGTTAATATATCTGGTCCATTATTTGCTATTATCCTTAAAAACGATATATATATAAGTATATATGTTAGCGTGGCTGTCTGGCGTTAGCAACCTGGATTGACCCACACATACAATGAAAACAGTAGAGAGCATCAGGGAAACAACATTTTCTTTTATACGAATCAAATAATTCTTCGATGAATTGAGTACAAAGGACCCCAATGGAAACAAGTCATTAGTTTAGTTTAGTTTATTGCACATTTAAAAATGACATATGATAAAAACAAAACAAAATGGGAAAAATATATAATTTTTAAAAAATCTAAATCAAAACATGATGTGCCGGAGAGGCAAAAAAAAACCCAGATGGGCTTGTCGAGTGGCCTTCCTAAAAGTTATCTTTATAGCTTAGAATATATATACTAGAATCTCTGAACAGACCTTGTATTGAACTGTACTTCCTTGTGCTTGTCTTCGCAAACTGTTAATAAAGTATTCGATCAATCAAAGACTACACAGCTGATGAATACTGGGTAACTGTATAGCCTAAACATTGTGTTTAGTCTTGTCACCCTTTTCACCTCTGTCCTGTTTCCATGCCTGAACCTCGGTCCATATGGAGGTGACATATTATTAGCATGCAGAAATGTACTGTAACAGTACCAGTATATCTCCTGTTTGTTTTATTATATAACGGTACCAGTATATCTCCTGTTTGTTTTATTATATAACGGTACCAGTATATCTCCTGTTTGTTCTGCCCTCAGGATAAATCACTGGAAGGAGAAGCCAGCAGTGCCCTGGGAGGAGTTTACCAGCTCATAGGAGACAATGACACAGCACTACAGGTTAGTGTACCAACTCATAGGAGACAATGACACAGCACTACAGGTTAGTGTACCAACTCATAGGAGACAATGACACAGCACTACAGGTTAGTGTACCAACTCATAGGAGACAATGACTCAGCACTACAGGTTAGTGTACCAGCTCATAGGAGACAATGACACAGCACTACAGGTTAGTGTACCAACTCATAGGAGACAATGACTCAGCACTACAGGTTAGTGTACCAACTCATAGGAGACAATGACACAGCACTACAGGTTAGTGTACTAACTCATAGGAGACAATGACACAGCACTACAGGTTAGTGTACTAATTCCTAGGAGACAATGACACAGCACTACAGGTTAGTGTACCAACTCATAGGAGACAATGACACAGCACTACAGGTTAGTGTACCAACTCATAGGAGACAATGACTCAGCACTACAGGTTAGTGTACTAACTCATAGGAGACAATGACACAGCACTACAGGTTAGTGTACCTCATAGGAGACAATGACTCAGCACCACAGGTTAGTGTACCAACTCATAGGAGAAAATGACTCAGCACTACAGGTTAGTGTACTAACTCATAGGAGACAATGACACAGCACTACAGGTTAGTGTACCAGCTCATAGGAGACAATGACACAGCACTACAGGTTAGTGTACCAACTCATAGGAGACAATGACTCAGCACTACAGGTTAGTGTACCAGCTCATAGGAGACAATGACACAGCACTACAGGTTAGTGTACCTCATAGGAGACAATGACTCAGCACTACAGGTTAGTGTACCAACTCATAGGAGACAATGACTCAGCACTACAGGTTAGTGTACCAACTCATAGGAGACAATGACACAGCACTACAGGTTAGTGTACCAACTCATAGGAGACAATGACACAGCACTACAGGTTAGTGTACCAGCTCATAGGAGACAATGACTCAGCACTACAGGTTTAACACTAATTATTATGTTCTCATTAAAGGTAGGGTAAGTGATTTGCGTTGGTTAAAATAATTGTTAAATAGCTCTATATTCTGATAGTACTCATTGCTATAGAGTGTTTGTTCAGTAAATGGAGTCTCCTTGTCTCTCCACCTCTTTATTAAACAGAAAATGCATTTTCGTTTCAGTTTCAGTTTCATTTCCAATTTTATCCAACCAGGACAGAGAACTCAATCAGGATACAGATTAAACAAGTGAAATTGGAAGTGATGACACTAAGAAATGAGCATGCAAAATTGGAACTGGAACACTATACAAATTAAGCTTAAAAATTGGTACTTTCACCTGATTGGCTGAGATTTTGACACCTACCGAAAAAGGTATTTTCTGTTTATTAAAGAGCTGGAGAGACAGGGAGACATCTGTTACTGAAAAACACTCTATAGCAATGATTACTATCAGAATATAGTATTTTAACCTTTTAACAAAATACTTTTTTGTTTTAACCAAAAAATATCACTTACCCTACCTTTAACTCAGACTAATTAAATCTGTCTGTCCTTCCAATAATCAATTGATGAAAGGGTGTGTAAGTGATATTGTTTTGTGTTGAATATGTTAATTCAATGTTAAATAACAGATGCTTTTCCCGGTCTTAATGGTGTTTAACTGAGTTGGTCCTCCCTTCCACTAGTGGCACCAGAGGGCCTTGGACATCACGGAGCAGACGGGCTGCGTGCGGAGCCAGGGCCGGGCCTACGGGAACCTGGGCCTGACCTACGAGGCTCTGGGGAACTACGAGAGAGCCGTGGTGTTCCAGGAGCAGCATCTGAGCGTGGCGGCGCAGACCAACGACCTCAACGCCAAGACGCTGGCCTACGGCAGCCTGGGGAGGACACACCACGCCCTGCAGAACTACACACAGGCCGTCATGTACCTGCAGGAAGGTGAGAACAAACCTCTTCTAGTTTACAACTGAAACACACGGAAGCCCGACACGGGGCATCGGTACAAGGGCCGTCACCAGCAGGCATTGTGAGGTGCAGTCTAGAAGCACAGCATTTGCGCAAAATTCCTTAAAGCCAAATTCCAATACTCAAATGTCTGCCTCCTCGCTTCCTCCGTCTTCTGTCCTCCAGCATGGCAGTGTTACGGTGAAATTGGCGGCCTGCCGAAATATGTGACCATCTCGTGGACTTCACGTAACTTACATGGAGGTCTTTAATTACGTGGCCTAAAGAAATTGGTGACGCAGGTCACCAATTTCACCGTAACGCCGCCATGCTGGAGGACAGAAGACGGAGGAAGCGAGGAGGCAGACATTTGAGTATTGGAATTCATCTTAAATGGATAGTTCACCCCCCCAAAAAATGATTAGTCACCCCATGGAGACTTGAATTCATGGATATTTTTTAGTTTTTGTCTCATTCCTAAGACAATAATTTGATGACCAGCGGACCGGTAGGCAGCGGTTCCGGTAGGAGACACAAAGGAGACTCTTTGTGTCGGGATTTGGAGCGGCAGGGGCTGGAACTCCTAAAGGACACCTATTGGCTTTTCTTTTACAAACAAGTATTACCATACTTTTAGGCCTGAAAACCCGAAAAATATCCGAAATGCACCCAACAAGCTTTGAACTGAGCAGATTGGACCTTCTGTTCCAGAGATAATGGCCAAAACATCTTGAGAACGGACACTTTTCGCCGGTTTTCGATCGCCGATTTTCGATCGCCGATTTTCGATCGCCGATTTTCGATTGAGTTTTGGCCATTGTCGCCCGTTTTTCTTTAATAACACGGGCTAGGAAGGTCGTACGGCGACAAACTAGATACCTGAGTAAAGATCACTTTGAGCTGCATCCAACACATACACTGACATGTCCGTGGGCCTTACCGCTAGGCCTCCCGCTGGGGGGGGGGCAGTTTTCAGTTTTTCTGGAGAGGGCTCTTTTTTTTAGCGACGGGTAAATGGGCAGGGGCTCAGCCCCCCTTTAATGTCTATGTGTGCACGTGCCTGCCTATAGGTCTACATGTATCAGAGCAGCTGGGTAGGAGGGGCTAAACTCTGTCTCTTCTCCTATAGGTCTACATGTATCAGAGCAGCTGGGTAGGAGGGGCTAAACTCTGTCTCTTCTCCTATAGGTCTACATGTGGCAGAGCAGCTGGGTAGGAGGGGCTAAACTCTGTCTCTTCTCCTATAGGTCTACATGTGGCAGAGCAGCTGGGTAGGAGGGGCTAAACTCTGTCTCTTCTCCTATAGGTCTACATGTGGCAGAGCAGCTGGGTAGGAGGGGCTAAACTCTGTCTCTTCTCCTATAGGTCTACATGTGGCAGAGCAGCTGGGTAGGAGGGGCTAAACTCTGTCTCTTCTCCTATAGGTCTACATGTGGCAGAGCAGCTGGGTAGGAGGGGCTAAACTCTGTCTCTTCTCCTATAGGTCTACATGTGGCAGAGCAGCTGGGTAGGAGGGGCTAAACTCTGTCTCTTCTCCTATAGGTCTACATGTGGCAGAGCAGCTGGGTAGGAGGGGCTAAACTCTGTCTCTTCTCCTATAGGTCTACATGTGGCAGAGCAGCTGGGTAGGAGGGGCTAAACTCTGTCTCTTCTCCTATAGGTCTACATGTGGCAGAGCAGCTGGGTAGGAGGGGCTAAACTCTGTCTCTTCTCCTATAGGTCTACATGTGGCAGAGCAGCTGGGTAGGAGGGGCTAAACTCTGTCTCTTCTCCTATAGGTCTACATGTGGCAGAGCAGCTGGGTAGGAGGGGCTAAACTCTGTCTCTTCTCCTATAGGTCTACATGTGGCAGAGCAGCTGGGTAGGAGGGGCTAAACTCTGTCTCTTCTCCTATAGGTCTACATGTGGCAGAGCAGCTGGGTAGGAGGGGCTAAACTCTGTCTCTTCTCCTATAGGTCTACATGTGGCAGAGCAGCTGGGTAGGAGGGGCTAAACTCTGTCTCTTCTCCTATAGGTCTACATGTGGCAGAGCAGCTGGGTAGGAGGGGCTAAACTCTGTCTCTTCTCCTATAGGTCTACATGTGGCAGAGCAGCTGGGTAGGAGGGAGGATGAGGCTAAGCTCCGCCACCATCTTGGACTGTCTCTGTGGTGCAGTGGCAACCTGGAGGAGGCTCAGCACCAGGTGTGTTCCTCTCTCTCTCTCTGTCCATGTGTGTGTGTGTGTGTGTGTGTGTGTGTGTGTGTGTGTGTGTGTGTGTGTGTGTGTGTGTGTGTGTGTGTGTGTGTGTGTGTGTGTGTGTGTGTGTGTGTGTGTGTGTGTGTGTGTGTGTGTGTGTGTGTGTGTGTGTGAATTATCCACATCTATGTGTAGGAATTATTCTACTGTACCATATCATTATTGTTGTCGGGCAGAAACCTCTTATCTCCATATTCTAACTTTTTGTGAAATTCCGTAAATTAACACATCGACCGCCAGAGGTTAATCTCATAATGTACTCACCAGTGCCAAGGTGTTTTTGTTGTTTTTTTGTTTTTTTCATGTCGCCATAGATCTTGTTAAAATCCTTAAGATTGAGCTCTACACGGTCTGTTTACATCCGCGAGATCTCCCTGTATCTCCCAGTGAAGATCGCGTGTCAAACGGGGTATCCATGTTGTAGTTAGAGCGGATTACGTTAAACAGTGAAATGCGAGGAGAAAAAACTACAGGAAGAGAATTGAGTTTCAGTTTCGTCTGTAGAATGGGAGCGGGCGTGATCGTCAAAACCGGATCCCAAATAATTCTATTTCCGGTCATCAAACCGGAAACGGAAGTGGATCAAAAAAATTCCGAAAGTGAACCCGGAAGTGAATAGCGCGAAAAGACCGTGGACCGTAGGGCTACGGTCTCGGCGCTTAACAGTTGGATTTAACGGACCGTAGGACTACGTTCTTGGCGGTTAATGTGTTAATACCATAAACGCATCAAAAGTAGCAGATCTACAAGCTCGAAACGCGGCACGAAGCGCGCGTTTTGAGCTTGTAGATCTGCTACTTTTGCTGTTTTTGAATTTTAACCCTGAAAAGTATCAGTTTTGGACATATGAGGTTTTCACCCGACAGAGACCATATAAATTGTCTGTTGGCCATCATTCATTCATTCATTCATTCATTCATTCATTCATTCATTCATTCATTCATTCATTCATTCATTCATGCATGCATGCATGCATGCATTCATTCATTCATTCATTCATTCATGCATGCATGCATGCATGCATTAATTAATTAATTCATTCATTCATTCATTATTTTGTGTACTTATACTGCCACTTGCTGGTGGAACACTGCCCTCGATAGGATTTACTTGCAACCATTGTGTCATCAATCATAACAAATGCCTAATGTATGTTTTGGCTTTACTAGAAGTATGTGGATTCTACTATTTTATCTATAATATATTATGGTGAGAGTGATGTGATTGGTGTGTTTGTGTGTTTGTGTGTTTTATTGTTCCAGCTGTACAGAGCATCTACCTTGTTCGAGACGATCCGTCACGAGACCCAACAGAACACAGATTATAAACTCTCTCTGTTTGACCTGCAAACCAGCTCCTATCAAGCTCTGCAGAGAGTTCTGGTCAGCCTAGGTACATTTTTCCTATTTTATACACTTATTACATTTTACATAAGTCGGCCTCTTGGTGGCTATATACAGGCAGATGTGAAAAATGCAGGGCAAAGGTTTTTCCTTGACCTCTAGGGAGTGCGCATACAAAGTTTTACACAGATCGGTGCAGTTAAAGGCAAAAACACAAATCGGCCTGTTATAGCGCCACCATGAGGCTGATTTTAAAATTCTCAAGTGGCATTTCTTCCTCTGCCTAGTGGGAATGTGTGTGCAAAATTTCACCGAAATTGCATGCTGTGATTATGATTTGAGGCATTTTGTTCAAAACAGAGCACTCCTGCAAACTTTGGAAGCCATTTTTAGCCAATCAGGATGGAACATGAAAAATCTGAAAGACCCGTTTAGTTTAATGACTATAGAGATACTGTGCACCGATTTGCGTGATGTTTGGACAACATCTGTAGGAGCACAAATCGGCCTCCTGGTGGCGCTATAACAGGCCCATGTGAAAATTCAGCCTGATCTCCAGAGAATACCGTAACATTGCACGGAACAGTGCACTTCATTCCGTGGATAGTCGCCTCGGAACTCCCAAATTGCGTGCATATGTACGGCGAGTCCCACGGTGGGCGTAACCAGTCGCAACACGGAAAAACCCGGAAGCAGAGCAGTCCGCACAATAAAATTTACGATTCTGTGCCTATCGGTACATAACTCAAACGGCGCTGAGTAGGCACAGGCGAATGTCCCACCGTTCAGGACGGCAACTCGGTCGCCTTAGCTCCCTCGGTGGTCCTTCACGGGGGGACAATTCGCCTGTGACTGCGCGCCTCCGAAATGGTTTTGTCACAAGGCAGCGCCGTACCATATGCACGCAATTCGGGAGTTCCGAGGCGGCTATCCACGGAATGAAGTGCACTCGTTCCGTGCAATGTTACGGTAATCTCTGGAGATCGGGTTGGAAAATTTGGGGCAGAGGTTCTGCTCTGGCATCCAGGGAGAGTGTGTGTGTGCAGTTTCACTGAGAGCAAGCCAACGGTGCCGGAGATTAGCTGTCCACAGACAGACAGAATGACACACACGGACGGACGGACGGACGGACGGACGGACGGACGGACGGACGGACGGACGGACAGGGGGTAAAACATACTTTCTCGCCATGCCTTTCGGCCTGGCGGAGACAATGAGTGGCACTGTGAGCTTCTAAATCGGCTATTTTCGGTCACTCTCTCTCTCTCTCTCTCTCTCTCTCTCTCTCTCTCTCTCAGGCCGCCATGACGAGGCGTTGGCCATAGCGGAGCGGGGTCGTACGCGGGCCTTCGCCGACCTCCTGGTGGAGCGGCAGACGGGAGGTCAGCAGCAGGCCATGACCTCTGACCCCTACGTGCCGGTGACGGTGGAGCACATCCTGGACACGGTGACCAGGGAGAAGGCTCTGGTTCTCTACTACTCTGTCGCCGGGGAGTTCCTGTACAGCTGGCTGCTGGCTCCGGAGACAGGTACAGCATGCCATTGGTTCTCAAAGTGGGGGTCCGGGGACCCCCAGGGGTACTTGAGGGCAGGGCCGGCCCTAGGATTTTCGTGGCCCTAAGCAAGATTTTTTTTTGGTGCCCCCCTCCACCCCCCCCAAACACCCCCATTATAAAATCATTATGTCATTTTTATTGCATACTAAGATAATAACGCTAGTTGTTGGATAGGAGATACATGACATAATTACCATAATTACCCTAGTGGTTGTGGCCCTAAGCGACCGCTTACATTGCTTATAGCAGCGGCCGGCCCTGCTTGAGGGGGTTCCAGGGGGTCCCCAGCAAAATGTGTTCATATAGCGTCACAATCATTTTAACCTTTTATACTTTGGGCTATTCAAAAATAGCAGATCTACAAGCTCATAGCGCGGCACCGAGTGCCGCGCTATGAGCTTGTAGATCTGCTATTTTTGAAAAATTGTGAACATTTGTGCAAACCTTGGGATATATATATATTATTTAAGACAACATTTTTAACTCAAATATACTCAAATAAATATAAAATAGAAACACATCAAAGTAGCATGGGTATATCCATAATACATACTGAACATACACAGGTTATACAAAGGAATATATATATATATATACAGAGAGGAGAATGATATTAAGTAATATTTCATTTGGGTGTTTTAATCCAAAATATTTGCCCAGGTTTCGTTTCATTTCATCTACCAGAAGATCTGTTTTTCTCACCTTTAAATGGAAAAACAGACCCCCTGTCTCTCTGCTCTATAAAACATGTAGGCATAGTGAAGTTCTGTCTCTCTGCTCTATAAAACATGTAGGCATAGTGAAGTTCTGTCTCTCTGCTCTATAAAACATGTAGGCATAGTGAAGTTCTGTCTGCTCTATAAAACATGTAGGCATAGTGAAGTTCTGTCTCTCTGCTCTATAAAACATGTAGGCATAGTGAAGTTCTGTCTCTCTGCTCTATAAAACATGTAGGCATAGTGAAGTTCTGTCTCTGCTCTATAAAACATGTAGGCATAGTGAAGTTCTGTCTGCTCTATAAAACATGTAGGCATAGTGAAGTTCTGTCTGCTCTATAAAACATGTAGGCATAGTGAAGTTCTGTCTGCTCTATAAAACATGTAGGCATAGTGAAGTTCTGTCTCTCTGCTCTATAAAACATGTAGGCATAGTGAAGTTCTGTCTCTGCTCTATAAAACATGTAGGCATAGTGAAGTTCTGTCTGCTCTATAAAACATGTAGGCATAGTGAAGTTCTGTCTCTCTGCTCTATAAAACATGTAGGCATAGTGAAGTTCTGTCTCTGCTCTATAAAACATGTAGGCATAGTGAAGTTCTGTCTCTGCTCTATAAAACATGTAGGCATAGTGAAGTTCTGTCTGCTCTATAAAACATGTAGGCATAGTGAAGTTCTGTCTCTCTGCTCTATAAAACATGTAGGCATAGTGAAGTTCTGTCTCTCTGCTCTATAAAACATGTAGGCATAGTGAAGTTCTGTCTCTGCTCTATAAAACATGTAGGCATAGTGAAGTTCTGTCTCTGCTCTATAAAACATGTAGGCATAGTGAAGTTCTGTCTCTCTGCTCTATAAAACATGTAGGCATAGTGAAGTTCTGTCTCTGCTCTATAAAACATGTAGGCATAGTGAAGTTCTGTCTCTGCTCTATAAAACATGTAGGCATAGTGAAGTTCTGTCTCTCTGCTCTATAAAACATGTAGGCATAGTGAAGTTCTGTCTCTCTGCTCTATAAAACATGTAGGCATAGTGAAGTTCTGTCTCTCTGCTCTATAAAACATGTAGGCATAGTGAAGTTCTGTCTCTCTGCTCTATAAAACATGTAGGCATAGTGAAGTTCTGTCTCTCTGCTCTATAAAACATGTAGGCATAGTGAAGTTCTGTCTCTGCTCTATAAAACATGTAGGCATAGTGAAGTTCTGTCTCTCTGCTCTATAAAACATGTAGGCATAGTGAAGTTCTGTCTCTGCTCTATAAAACATGTAGGCATAGTGAAGTTCTGTCTCTCTGCTCTATAAAACATGTAGGCATAGTGAAGTTCTGTCTCTGCTCTATAAAACATGTAGGCATAGTGAAGTTCTGTCTCTGCTCTATAAAACATGTAGGCATAGTGAAGTTCTGTCTCTCTGCTCTATAAAACATGTAGGCATAGTGAAGTTCTGTCTCTGCTCTATAAAACATGTAGGCATAGTGAAGTTCTGTCTCTCTGCTCTATAAAACATGTAGGCATAGTGAAGTTCTGTCTCTCTGCTCTATAAAACATGTAGGCATAGTGAAGTTCTGTCTCTGCTCTATAAAACATGTAGGCATAGTGAAGTTCTGTCTCTGCTCTATAAAACATGTAGGCATAGTGAAGTTCTGTCTCTCTGCTCTATAAAACATGTAGGCATAGTGAAGTTCTGTCTCTGCTCTATAAAACATGTAGGCATAGTGAAGTTCTGTCTCTGCTCTATAAAGCATGTAGGCATAGTGAAGTTCTGTCTCTGCTCTATAAAACATGTAGGCATAGTGAAGTTCTGTCTCTGCTCTATAAAACATGTAGGCATTGTGAAGTTCTGTCTCTGCTCTATAAAACATGTAGGCATAGTGAAGTTCTGTCTCTGCTCTATAAAACATGTAGGCATTGTGAAGTTCTGTCTCTGCTCTATAAAACATGTAGGCATAGTGAAGTTCTGTCTCTGCTCTATAAAACATGTAGGCATTGTGAAGTTCTGTCTCTGCTCTATAAAACATGTAGGCATAGTGAAGTTCTGTCTCTGCTCTATAAAACATGTAGGCATTGTGAAGTTCTGTCTCTGCTCTATAAAACATGTAGGCATAGTGAAGTTCTGTCTCTCTGCTCTATAAAACATGTAGGCATTGTGAAGTTCTGTCTCTGCTCTATAAAACATGTAGGCATAGTGAAGTTCTGTCTCTGCTCTATAAAACATGTAGGCATAGTGAAGTTCTGTCTCTCTGCTCTATAAAACATGTAGGCATTGTGAAGTTCTGTCTCTGCTCTATAAAACATGTAGGCATAGTGAAGTTCTGTCTCTGCTCTATAAAACATGTAGGCATAGTGAAGTTCTGTCTCTGCTCTATAAAACATGTAGGCATAGTGAAGTTCTGTCTCTCTGCTCTATAAAACATGTAGGCATAGTGAAGTTCTGTCTCTCTGCTCTATAAAACATGTAGGCATAGTGAAGTTCTGTCTCTCTGCTCTATAAAACATGTAGGCATAGTGAAGTTCTGTCTCTGCTCTATAAAACATGTAGGCATAGTGAAGTTCTGTCTCTGCTCTATAAAACATGTAGGCATAGTGAAGTTCTGTCTCTGCTCTATAAAACATGTAGGCATAGTGAAGTTCTGTCTCTGCTCTATAAAACATGTAGGCATAGTGAAGTTCTGTCTCTGCTCTATAAAACATGTAGGCATAGTGAAGTTCCACGAGGTGTACCTGGGGGGAGAGGCTCAGGGACAGGACGAGGACAGAGGGACAGGAGCCAGCGGTGCTGCTGTGTCTCTGGAACAATACATCTGCAACGCCAGAGTGGCCCTGGGCCTGGACAGCCATCACAGCAGGTACTGTTGGGAATGGGATCTCAATTATCATATCACTCATTCATTCATTCACTCATTCATTCATTCACTCACTCATTCATTGTCTCCGCCAGGCCGAAAGGCATGGTGAGAGAGTATGTTTTACCCCCTGTCCGTCAGTCAGTCCGTGTGTGTGTCCTATCCGTGTGTTACCAGCTAATCTCTGGCACTGTTGGCCCGCTCGCTGCGAAACTGCGCACACACACTCCCTCGATACCAATTCAGAACCTCTGCCCCAAATTTTTCACATGGGCCTGTTATAGCGCCACCAGGAGGCCGATTTGTACCAAGCTTTTTACATTACTCCTACAGATTTTATCCAAACGCCATGCAAATCGGTACACAGTATCTCTATACTCATGTGATCAACACGGATCTGTCCGATTTCCCATATTCCATCCTGATTGGCTAAGGTTGGCTTTCAAAGTTTGCAGGATTGGTCCGTTTTGAACAAAATGCCTCGAATCTTGAACGCAGCTAGCAATTTCCGTGAAATTTCACACGCACATTCCCACTAGGCCCAGGAAGAAATGCCACCCATTTCACATTGGCCTGTTATAGCGCCACCAGCAGGTCTAATTTAGCAAAACACATTTTTGGAACAAAATGCCTCAAATCATGAATGCAGTGTCCGATTGCCGTGAAAGGCCTAAGAAGAAATGGCACCCTTTTCACATTGGCCTATTATAGCGCCACCAGGAGGCCACAATAACGTACCTGACCTGGTGGAGACCTGTGCTCCGAGGAGCACTTTTTCTAGTTCATTCATTCATTCACTCACTCACTCACTCACTCATTCATATATACAAAAAGCACACTTCAAGATTATTTGATTCATTGAAAAAGTAATCGATAATGTAATCACTAAGAAAATAATTGATAATTGCAGCCCTAGCCCCCCCCCCCACCCCCCTCTCTCTCTCCCTTGTTTCTAATAAGCTCATTCATCTGCTCACAGTCTGCAGCTCTAAGCTGGCCCTACAGAAGTGCTTTGTAAATCACTAGCATGTGATGTGTTGTGTCAGCATGTTCCTCCCAGCAGCACCAACTCTCCTCACCTCTCAGTGAGAACCAACCAATGCACTGATGTGACCACAATGCAGTGATGTGACCACAATGCAGTGATGTGACCACAATGCAGTGATGTGGACATAATGCAGCGATGTGGACATAATGCAGCGATGTGGACATAATGCAGTGATGTGACCACAATGCAGTGATGTGGACATAATGCAGTGATGTGACCACAATGCAGTGATGTGACCACAATGCAGTGATGTGACCACAATGCAGTGATGTGACCACAATGCAGTGATGTGACCACAATGCAGTGATGTGACCACAATGCAGTGATGTGGACATAATGCAGCGATGCGGACATAATGCAGTGATGTGGACATAATGCAGTGATGTGGACATAATGCAGTGATGTGGACATAATGCAGTGATGTGGCCACAATGCAGTGATGTGGACATAATGCAGTGATGTGGACATAATGCAATGATGTGGACATAATGAAAACTTTATTCGGCCATTTTAAAATAGCAGATCTACAAGCTCACAATTATGAGTGTTGTATGACAAGGGTTCCCAACCATTTCAGGTTGCGACTCCCAAAAAGAATCATATTTAAACTGCCCCCCCCCTTCTTGACAACCATTTGGAGTTGTAGGCATTACATTTAGTTTGACTCGGTTCTACAGATAAATATTGTGAAAATAGTGTAATACTGAACTACAAGCACACGACTGTGAGGCGTTGTGAGAGATTTGGTGTAGAGGGAAACGAGCAGACAAGGGCCCCCTATCCACACACGTTTAGGAAAGAAGAGCATGGCGGATTCTAAAACCGCCCGCTATGCCAAATGTGTTTGGTAGAGCGCGCCTGAAATGGGAATGCCGGGAGTCGGCCGAGACGCACAACGGCACAACATTCAGAGGCTCCTTATCTCCTTATTCGAATCTCTGTGATTCTAATGTTCCTATAATCAGCAGAAGGGAGAGTGTCAATTCCTTGTGTAAATTGTATTTATATAAGATGAATGATGGTCTATTCAAAGAAGCTGATTTGTGCTGTGTGTTGTGCGCGATGCCATTCGCTCCGTTCAGTTTCAGTAATCCATTAAGCAGGAAATAATGAACTGATTACAATAATATAACATTATCTGTAATCAGTGGGTGATAATTAAGTCTATCAAATATGTTTTATTGAAAGGCAATCAAAGGCTAGAGCCTATGAAGCAAACGTTGGGTGTATAGCCTAGTGTCCAACGTTATAAGTGCGAGTGAGACAGTGTTCTATAGAGTAATGTGTGTGTGTGTGTGTGTGTGTGTGTGTGTGTGTGTGTGTGTGTGTGTGTGTGTGTGTGTGTGTGTGTGTGTGTGTGTGTGTGTGTGTTGAACAGGGTGTTCTCCAGCAGTGAGACAGTGTTCTATAGATTAGTGTGTGTGTGTGTGTGTGTGTGTTGAACAGGGTGTTCTCCAGCAGTGAAACAGTGTTCTATAGAGTAATGTGTGTGTGTGTGTGTGTGTGTGTGTGTGTGTGTTGAACAGGGTGTTCTCCAGCAGTGAGACAGAGAGTGAAGCAGGAGATCTACTGGAGCAGCAGCTGGACGACCCCACAGGCTACCTGAGGATGGTGTCCAGAAACAACCTGTTCAACAGGTAAGTGGACCATGTTGTTGCACAAAGACTTGAAGATGGATAAACACACTGTAGACGTGAGTACAGCCTATGGGGGGTTGATCGGGTGGGGCAGGTAGTAAAATGCCTGCCCACCACCGCAGAGGTTGCGGGTTCGATTCCACCGTGGTGCATCCGAGCGTCTCTATAGGAACACAGTTGGCATGTGTTCGGGGGAGAGAAGCCGAGGGAGGAGGAGGAGGAGGAGGAGGAGGAGGAGGGTGATATTTGTCACTGCAAGTATTCCTACAGGCTGGGGGGGGGGGGGGGGGGGCACCTGTCAGCAGGGAGCTCCTCACCTGGCATGTGAGTCAGTAGGATACGACAGCAGTGACAACACAGACATGTGTGTGTGTGGGGGAAACATAACGACTAAATTGGGGAGAAAAAGGGGCAAACTAGAAAAAGAGCACAGGTCTCCGCCAGGTCAGGTAGGTTATTGTGGCCACCTGGTGGCGTCATAATAAGCCAATGTGAACAGGGTGCCGTTTCTTCCTCGGCCTAGTGGGGATGTGCGCGCAAGTTTTCACGGAAATCGCAAGCTGTGTTCATGATTTGAGACATTTTGTTCAAAACGGACCAATCCTGCAAACTTTGGAAGCCAATCTTAGCCAATCAGGATGGAATATGAAATATCGGAATGATCCGTCTTGATCACATGACTATAGAGATACTGTGTACCGATTTGCGTGATGTTTCGATAAAATCTGTGGGAGTAAATGGGTTTTGCACAAATCAGCCTCCTGGCGGCGCTATAACAGGCCCATGTGAAAAATGTTGGGCAGAGGTTCTGAATTGGCATCCAGGGAGTGTGTGTGCACAGTTTCACAGCGACCGGGCCAACGGTGCCGGAGATTAGCTGGTAACACACGGACAGGACAGGACACACAGACGGACGGACGGACGGATGGACAGACAGACAGGGGGTAAAACATAATCTCTCGCCATGCCTTTCGGCCTGGCGGAGACAAAAATAAATGTAACCTTTAACTTGTGTGTGTGTGTGTGTGTGTGTGTGTGTGTGTGTGTGTGTGTGTGTGTGTGTGTGTGTGTGTGTGTGTGTGTGTGTGTGTGTGTGTGTGTGTGTGTGTGTAGGAGTTGTCAGAGTATGAGCAGCCTATTCAGTTCCGCTGTATCTCCAGTGAAAGAAAGCTGTGTTCCTCATCGACGTAGCGGCACGGGCCAGCCTCCTCTACGAGCCCTCTATGACTTACTGATAGCTCCTATGGAAGGGGTATGTATGCGCTATGACTTACTGATAGATGCTATGGAAGGGGTATGTATGCTCTATGACTTACTGATAGCTCCTATGGAAGGGGTATGTATGCGCTATGACTTACTGATAGATGCTATGGAAGGGGTATGTATGCTCTATGACTTACTGATAGCTCCTATGGAAGGGGTATGTATGCTCTATGACTTACTGATAGCTCCTATGGAAGGGGTATGTATGCTCTATGACTTACTGATAGCTCCTATGGAAGGGGTATGTATGCTCTATGACTTACTGATAGATGCTATGGAAGGGGTATGTATGCTCTATGACTTACTGATAGCTCCTATGGAAGGGGTATGTATGCTCTATGACTTACTGATAGATGCTATGGAAGGGGTATGTATGCTCTATGACTTACTGATAGCTCCTATGGAAGGGGTATGTATGCTCTATGACTTACTGATAGATGCTATGGAAGGGGTATGTATGCTCTATGACTTACTGATAGCTCCTATGGAAGGGGTATGTATGCTCTATGACTTACTGATAGATGCTATGGAAGGGGTATGTATGCTCTATGACTTACTGATAGATGCTATGGAAGGGGTATGTATGCTCTATGACTTACTGATAGATGCTATGGAAGGGGTATGTATGCTCTATGACTTACTGATAGATGCTATGGAAGGGCTATGATTCATTGTGCTTATGTGTGCAATTCTGTCAATACAAATACATCCTTTGTATCAACGTTATTATAGTTTTGCATTTTTCATTGGTTTTTATGTTTTACTTTTTGTTTTCAATTCCAGTTTAGTTTTCAATTAGTTATTAACCCATTTTGGGCAGGAACCCCTATTTGTAACTATACCTTTCAGGACGGGAACCCCTTTTGGGGTTCTTGTTGCTATGTACATTTGTTGTAATTTATGAATAAATATTTGAAGTTTTTCAGAAAACTTTATTTATAAGGCGTTTTTAGAATCGGCCTCAGGTCTAAATGGGTTAATAGTGGGTTTGCTCATTTAGTCTATTTTCTTTTCTTTAAAAAGGCTTAGCCTTAGTTTTAATGTTACGGTCTTTAACACATTGGGTGCCAGAGGTTTATTAAAATATTATACGTTGAGTGCCTGCATTTCTTCCATCCACTTGCGTTATACGTTTCGTGCTGTAGAAGCCCCGACGCGGAAGTGCATGTAAACAAAGCGTGCGTGCGAGACGGCCGAGGGTCCCGACTAACGCCTGGAACAATAATATTTCCAACGCGATCCTCCATTGCAGAGTGATCGCCGATCGAAAACGGCTCGTTTCCACCACGTTAAAAAGAAATGGAGATATTAAGCTTTTAGTCAAGGAGTTAACATTGAAAACGCAGACCGGAAGGATTTTTGACATGGAGCCACATCCAGCCTCTTCTTCTCAGAAACTCCTTGGGTGATGTCAAAGTTACGTTTTAGCGCCGCACGTGGGCCACTCGTATAAAAATAGAATTGGGTCAAAAACGGCCCGGACCGTTTTCGGCACTTCTCGTTTGGATCCTCAAAAACGGTTTATGGCACTCGATGTGTTAACACACGTAACAAACGTGACAAATAAACAATCCGTGTTTCACATCAATCTATTAACACATTGAATGCCAGTCGCGTAGATCTACGCGAACCTATTTAAAGCCGCAGCGTGCCAGTCGCGTAGATCTACGCGAACCGCCGATTCCCATTGAAATTTCCCCAGGTGCACTTTCCGAATTTTTTTGATCCGTTTCCGGTTTCCGGTCGGAAACGGAATTATTCGGGTTCCGGTTTTTTCGATCGTATCCGCTTCCTGTCTGGGATCCTGTTTAACACTCGATTTTCTCGGTTGTTGTTTTTCTCCTCGCTGATCACTGTTTACCGTTGATCGGCTGTATCTTCAAGATGGCGGCTCGCATATGGAAACTGTTTTCGCTGGCGGTTTCTCACAGATCCGCTGTGTGTTTAGAACCAAATGAACGCGCACTTTTAACTTATTTAGCGAGGTCTGTGGCGACATGAAAAAAACAAAAAAACAACAATAAAACGCTGGCACTGGTGAGTACATTATGAGATTAAACTCTGGCATGGAATGTGTTAATTTGGCGGTGCCTCATTCATACAGGTATAATTATAATCGCTTTATTTTATAAAAATGGCTGGCAGTGGGTGCAAGCAGCCAGAAATAAGTCTGTCGGTGAATGTTTTAATAGTTTTTTCCTGTGTGTTTCTCTAATGTCTCCATGCAGGGCCTGATGCACAGCAGCGGTCCCGTAGGGAGGCACAGACAGCTGGTCCTGGTTTTGGAGGGAGAGTTGTACCTCATCCCCTTTGCCTTGCTCAAAGGCAGCTCCTCCAATGAGTACCTGTATGAGCGCTTCAGTCTCATCTCTGTCCCCTCTCTGGCCAGCCTGAGGACCAGCCACAAGGTCAGTCTGAGACACTTATACCTCTGTTATCTGTAATATTAACCCATTAAGACCTGAAGCCGATTCTACATGTCTCCTAAATCCCAACAGTTTTCTGAAAAACTTATGTTTCTATATCAGTGGTGCTCAATCTTTTTCATCTCAAGGACCCCCAAAATTATATGTATTTGGCCGCAGACCCCAGTCAAAATATCTTGTTCCAGGGACCCCCAGAAGCAAAGATTTGAGTTAAAAATGTTCGCTTTAAAAATATATATATTCAAAGATTTGCACACATTTTCACGATTTTTCAAAAATAGCAGATCTACAAGCTCGTAGCGCGGCACTCGGTGCCGCGCTATGAGCTTGTAGATCTGCTATTTTTTAATAGCCCAAAGTGTAAAATAATGCTTTTTAGCTCAAATCTAAAAATGACACAGTTCCAGGTCTTAATGGGTTAATGCTTTATCTCCGCGCTCTTGGCGCCCGCCCCGTCAGCCCTCTAGGCCTAACGGGGTAATAGTGAGTAATCTCAGGCATATTCATGCAAATATATCCCCTATAACTACTCCTGCTGTTCCTTTTATATACACAAACTGTGCTGATCTCAAGTCTGCAAACGAGCTCAGAGCTTTGTGATGGCTTAAAATTCTTACACCTAAACATTAGGAGCATATATTGGAAACTTGACTTTGTAAATGTTTTGATCAAGGAGGGCACACCTGATGTCTTTGTCATAACAGAGACATGGCTGAATGAAAATACCCTAGACTCGGATATCGCCTTTACTGGATACAACCTCTTCAGAAATGATAGAACATCTAGAGCAGGTGGTATAGTAATTCTGGTCAGGGACAATCTAATTGCTCGAGTTCTTACAGTGTCATCAGTATCTAATCTTCTTGAATATATTGTTTTTTGCACAGTTGTCGGTTTATATCGTCCTCCCTCTACACCAATTCTAGCCCTAGAGGAACTTGAAAAGTTACTATCTAAATATGTTTCATCTGAAGTTTTGGTCCTTTGCGATCTGAACTATGATTGGTTATCAGTACTATCTGCAAGGCTGAAACAATTATGCACAGCTTTAAACCTATCTCAACTCATCCACCACTCCACCAGGCCAAATAAAAACGACCCGTCTAGATCTACTTTAATTGACCTGATTTTAACAAACAGGCCATCCAAATACCCTTTTAGTGGGGTCTTTGCCCAGGATGCCAGCGACCATTCCCCCATTGCCTGTGTCCGTGTATCCAAATTGACTAAATGTAAGGGTCGTATGATTAAGAAACATAATTAAAAAAATGTAGAGAATAAGTCTTCTTAGAAGATCTACTCTGACCTTAAAGGGCAAGACCACTGTGGTAGAGGTTTGGGTTGTGTAGTTACCTTGCCATGATGTAACTCCAAAGGTGGACAAGAAATAAAAAATAATTGCTCCATTGATTAGAAATTGATAATTCAAAATATGCTCCTCATTGACTTACATTGTACAGTAAAACAGCTCTCAAAGTCACTCTTTTAGCACATAAACAAACACAAACAAAGTTGATTCAGACAATATAGAACATCACCAAACCCAGTACTGTTTATTTTTTTAATAAAAATGTTAACTTCCTGTTGATTTTGCTATTTTTATTAAGAAGAAAACATGGACTGGATTTGCGGATCCAGATCTTCAAATAGTAAAATCAGCATGAAGTTAACATTTTTATTAAAAAAAAAAACAGTACTGGGTTTGGTGATGTTATATATCACAACGCACACAACGCGTTCAACAACGTTCACAACGCGTCGCGATGCGACGCGTTGTGAGCTTGTAGATCGGCTATTTTCAAATAGCCTATGTATAAAATAGGGTTAAAGTGGTTAATGTATGTTTCATTATATCATAATTTATATCTGAAAAGTAACTAGTAACTAAAGTTTTCAAGTAAATGTAGTGGAGTAAAAGTACAATATTTGCTTCTGAGATGTAGTGGAGTAGAAGTAAAAGTATTGGAAATTGGAAATACTCAAGTAAAGTACAAATACCTCAAAATTGTACTTAAGTACAGTACTTAAGTAAATGTACTTAGTTACTTTCCACCACTGTCAGCCACACAGAGATGTTTTATCAATAACCCATGATGTCCCTATGCTCACACACAGCCCCACCCTCGGCGTGGAGCAGGGGGCTCCATGCCGTGCCCCCCCGGCGGCGGCGGCGGCGGCTCCATGGCGACGGTAGTGGGCGGGGCCTCCCACCTGCCCCCCGGCGTGATGGGCCGCTGGCTGTGGGGGCCCCTCCCCTCGGCGGAGGAGGAGGCCCTGTGGTTGGTGGAGCAGCTGGGCTGCAACGCCCTGACGGGCGCGGCCGCCACCAAGGAGCGCGTCCTCCAGGCCCTCCTCTCCTCTCGGGCCGAGTGCCTTCACTTCGCCACGCACGTCTCCTGGAAGCTGGCCGCCGTGGTGCTCGCGGCGCCCCCCACTGGCCAGGAAGACCACCAGCACCACCACCACCACGCGGGGGGAGGAGGAGGAGGAGGAGCAGGCGGCAGACCCTGTGTGGGCCAAGGTTAGAAGAGTTTATTTTTTTTCTTCTAATTCAGTTAGTTTTAACCCATTAAGACTTGAGGCAATTCTTTAAAAAAAATCTAAATCCTAACATTTTTTTGAAAAAAATAAAATAAAAACAATTTTCACGATTTTTCAAAAATAGCAGATCTACAAGCTCATAGCGCGGCACCGAGTGCCGCGCTATGAGCTTGTATATCTGCTATTTTTGAATAGCCTAAAGAAATCTAAAAGTGGGCCAAGGTTAGAAGAGTTTATTTTTTGGGCGGTGAAACCGCCCCTATAAGTGAGATTTGGAAAAATGTACAAATATCTTGGGCAGTGAAACCGGCCCTAAAAGTGAGGTTTGGAAATGTGTAACAATTATCCTGCGCTGTGATTGGCCAATCACAATCTATTCAGGACTGTGATTGGCCAGTGTCACATGACACATGTGCATAGCCCTATATAAGCAACCATAACTTTACAAAAAACGTAAATTGGTTTTTGTAAAGTTATGGTTTCGTCCATCATAAAGAGTGTTTCAATAAATGTATTTATCTTTTGTACATGATTGGTTGACTCCATTCAGTATTGTGATTAGCTAGCAAGGCACCGCCCACTTCACACAGGGTGTGATTTTTGGGCGGTGAAACCGCCCCTATAAGTGAGATTTGGAAAAATGTACATTTTCCTGCGCTGTGATCTGGGCCCAGGAAATTTGTACAATTATCCTGCGCTGTGATTGGCCAATCACAATCTATTCAGGACTGTGATTGGCCAGTGTCACATGACACATGTGCATAGCCCTATATAAGCAACCATAACTTGAAAAAAAACATAAATTGGTTTTTTTCAAGTTATGGTTTTGTCCATCATAAAGAGTGTTTCAATAAATGTATTTATTTTTACTTTGTATATGATTGATCGACTCCATTCAGTATTGTGATTAGCTAGCAAGACACATGTTGTGATTGGCTAGTGATACATATGACGAAACTAATCTAAAACCACTGTGATGTAACACATATTTATAGTTATTTAGTTATATAGTTATTTATTTTTTGTACATCATTGGTTGACTCCTTTCAGTATTGTAGTTAGCTAGGAATACACCGCCCACTTCACACAGGGTGTGATTTTTTTCTTCTAATTCAGTTAGTTTTAATTATAGTTGTTGGAGCTGGTTTGCTAGTTTTCACTCGTTTTTATTTTTGAAAATGCTAATAGTTTTAGTTTTTTATTAGTTTTAGTGTTAGTGTAAGTATTGTGTAATCAAGTAAGTATTGTGTAATAAAAACTCAAAAGATGCCATTTAAAAAAATATATATATATTCAGTTACTGTTGGACAATCAAAGAGAAAAACAAAAACTAAGGCCATTTTGTCTATAATTTCAGTTTGTTTTAGTTAGTTTTGTAAACACACAATATACAGTTTCAGTTAGTTATCGTAAAAACGAATTAAATCTAGTTTTTATTTAGTTATTTAATGAAAATGTCAATTCCTCCCCCCACGACAATTGCATTATTTCTTCAGTGGTGGAAAGTAACTAAGTGTGGTATTGCTACTTTTACTCAAAGGGGAATTTTGGACCAAGGTTTTCGTACCTTTTCTATGATGTTATGATATCTTAGGATGAATGGTACAGCAGAACATTTTCATAACTCCATCCTGGGTCCGCCACAGCTTAAAACGTGCGCCGATAGGCCTTGCGCTAGATCGCGTATTTTAATAGTTTTTTTTTTTTTTTGGTGAGATCTGATGTTCATAGTGACAGAACACTATGCAACATGAGATCTGATGTTCATAGTGACAGAACACTAACATGAGATCTGATGTTCATAGTGACAGAACACTATGCAACATGAGATCTGATGTTCATACAGAACACTATGCAACATGAGATCTGATGTTCATACAGAACACTATGCAACATGAGATCTGATGTTCATAGTGACAGAACACAATGCAACATGAGATCTGATGTTCATAGTGACAGAACACAATGCAACATGAGATCTGATGTTCATAGTGACAGAACACTATGCAACATGAGATCTGATGTTCATAGTGACAGAACACTATGCAACATGAGATCTGATGTTCATAGTGACAGAACACTATGCAACATGAGATCTGATGTTCATAGTGACAGAACACTATGCAACATGAGATCTGATGTTCATAGTGACAGAACACTATGCAACATGAGATCTGATGTTCATAGTGACAGAACACTATGCAACATGAGATCTGATGTTCATACAGAACACTATGCAACATGAGATCTGATGTTCATACAGAACACAATGCAACATGAGATCTGATGTTCATAGTGACAGAACACTATGCAACATGAGATCTGATGTTCATACAGAACACTATGCAACATGAGATCTGATGTTCATAGTGACAGAACACTATGCAACATGAGATCTGATGTTCATAGTGACAGAACACTATGCAACATGAGATCTGATGTTCATACAGAACACTATGCAACATGAGATCTGATGTTCATACAGAACACTATGCAACATGAGATCTGATGTTCATACAGAACGCTATGCAACATGAGATCTGATGTTCATACAGAACACTATGCAACATGAGATCTGATGTTCATACAGAACACTATGCAACATGAGATCTGATGTTCATACAGAACACAATGCAACATGAGATCTGATGTTCATAGTGACAGAACACTATGCAACATGAGATCTGATGTTCATACAGAACACTATGCAACATGAGATCTGATGTTCATAGTGACAGAACACTATGCAACATGAGATCTGATGTTCATAGTGACAGAACACTATGCAACATGAGATCTGATGTTCATACAGAACACTATGCAACATGAGATCTGATGTTCATACAGAACACTATGCAACATGAGATCTGATGTTCATACAGAACGCTATGCAACATGAGATCTGATGTTCATACAGAACACTATGCAACATGAGATCTGATGTTCATACAGAACACTATGCAACATGAGATCTGATGTTCATACAGAACACTATGCAACATGAGATCTGATGTTCATACAGAACACTATGCAACATGAGATCTGATGTTCATACAGAACACTATGCAACATGAGATCTGATGTTCATACAGAACACTATGCAACATGAGATCTGATGTTCATACAGAACACTATGCAACATGATTGCCTTGAATGCGCCACACCGGAAGTCTCGCTAGACGAGATTGAAATATTGAGATTTCAATCTCGTCTATCGAGAAAAATTATGGGGCGCATTTTTTCTACTGTACCATTCATCCTAAGATATCATAACATCATAGAAAAGGTACGAAAACCGTGGTTTAAAAATCCCATTTAAGCAAAATATCTGAGTACTTCTTCCACGACTGGGTTTTGTTAACTATAATAACCTTGGTGTGGGGGGGTTAGCTATAATAACCTTGGTGTGGGGGGGTTAACTATAATAACCTTGGTGTGGGGGGGTTAACTATAATAACCTTGGTGTGGGGGGGTTAACTATAATAACCTTGGTGTGGGGGGGTTAACTATAATAACCTTGGTGTGGGGGGGGGTTCTTCTTCTGCCACTTCAGACGGGATGGCGTTGTTGGATCTGCGGCGGGGCAAGGTCAAAGGTCGTGGTGGCCCCTCGGAGAGACTCGGGGGAGGAGGAGGAGCAGAGGAAGAGGAAGGGAGTGAGGAAGAGGAGCAGGAGGAGGAGGAGGAGGAAGAAGAGGAGGACAGTCTGTGTGAGGTGGACAGTGTGTGTGACAGCCCTCCACTGCAGGACGTCCTGCTAACTGCTGCTGATATCCTGGGTCTGAGCCTGTCCGTCAGACTGGTGGTTCTGAGGTACTGCATGGTCCTTCTGGTCCTTCTGGTCCTTCTGGTCCTTCTGGTAGCAAGTATTACTACACTGTTAAATCCTTAAAAGGATCCCTGGCTAATAAGCAATATATGCCTTAAGCCATTAAGGCCGGGAACGCATCTGTGTCACTTTAAGACTTCTTTGGCTATTCAATCATTCAATAGTAATAGCAGAAATACAAGAGTGGTGCCGTGCAAGCTCATAGCAAGAACTTGTAGATCTGATATTTTTTTTAAGAAATCGCGAAAATGTGTCAAATCTTTGACATAAATATACTTTTTTTTTTTTTTATCCCGCGATTTTTTTCACCCATTTTTTTCACCCGGTGCCAATTTCCTAAGTGATCCTGGGCGCTACACCAGCCCTACACCAGCCCTACACCAGCCCTACACCAGCCCTACACCAGTCCCCCACAGCCTAGGGAGGCCAGGGTCGAGCTCATGCCTCCTTCAATGCATGAGAGCCAACTGACCTTCTTGTCACCTGACAGGGGGGAGTTTCCCTGGTAGGACGTAGCGCGTGGAAGGAACACGTTATTCCAACCAGTTCCTTTCCCCTCCATCAGGCGCCCCGGCTGACCAGGGGGAGGCAGTATAGTGACCAGGATTACTACATGTTTTTGTGAGGGTATTAACTACCCTAGGAGACACGGGGAGAACATGCAAACTCCACACAGAGTAGGCCCTTTCACCAACCCCACCTAGGGTATGGGCGCTGATGACGCGGAGGAGAGAACACGCCCCCCAGCGCCCACAGCGTCCCCGGTGGGAATCGAACCCAGGACCTTCTAGCTGTGAGACGACAGCGCTACCGACTGCACCACCGTGCTCCCTCTATATATACATTTTTAAAGCAAACATTTTTAACTCAAATCTTTGCTTCATGGGGGTCCCTGGAACAACGTATTTTGAGATGGGGGTCCACGGCCAAATACATATCATTTTGTGGGTCCTTGACATGAAAAAGTTTGAGAACCACTGATTATAGCAACAACTTGTGTGCTCATACTGTATATGAGATGTAACAAACTTCTTTTTTTTAACACATTCCATGCCAGAGTTTAATCTCATAATGTACTCACCAGTGCCAGCGTTTTATTGTTGTTTTTTAGTTTTTTTCATGTCGCCACAGACCTCGCTAAATAAGTTAAAAGTGCGCGTTCATTTGGTTCTAAACACACAGCGGATCCGTGAGAAACGGCGAGCGAAAACAGTTTCCAAATCCGTGCCGCCATCTTGAAGCTACAGCCGATGAACGGTAAACAGTGATCAGCGAGGAGAAAAACAACAACCAGAGAAAATCGAGTTTTAAACAGGATCCCAGACAGGAAGCGGATACGATCGAAAAAACCGGAACCCGAATAATTCCGTTTCCGACCGGAAACCGGAAACGGAAATGGATCAAAAAAATTCGGAAAGTGCACCTGGGGCACTTAACATGGGAATCGGCGGTTCGCGTAGATCTACGCGACTGGCACGCTGCGGCTTTAAATAGGTTCGCGTAGATCTACGCGACTGGCATGCAATGTGTTAATGTAAAAACTTTAGCTCTCTCTCTCTCCCTCAGGCTGTTCCCAGAGTCCTCTGGCAGGGTGACAGCAGACGGCGTGGTGGGTCTCACGCGGGCCTTCCTGGCGGCGGGGGTCCAGTGTGTGTGTGTGTCTCTGTGGCCCGTGGCCGTGGCCGCCTCCAAAGTGTTCACCCACGCCTTCTACACGGCCCTGCTGAGCGGCGCCCAGGCCAGCACGGCGCTCGCGGAGGCCATGAGGACCCTGCAGCGCAGCGAGGACTTCTCACACCCCTCCAACTGGGCTGGTAAGAACATTAACCCATGTCTGTTAGCAGTGGTGGAAAGTAACTAAGTACATTTACTTAAGTACTGTACTTAAGTGCAATTTTGAGGTATTTGTACTTTACTCGAGTATTTCCAATTTCCAATACTTTTACTTCTACTCCACTACATCTCAGAGGCAAATATTGTACTTTTACTCCACTACAATTATTTGAAAACTTTAGTTACTAGTTACTTTTCAGATATAAATTATGATATAATGAAACATACATGAACCACTTTAGCCCTATTTTATACATAGGCTATTTGAAAATAGCAGATCTACAAGCTCACAACGCGTCGCATCGCGACGCGTTGTGAGCTTGTAGATCGGCTATTTTCAAATATTTAGTACTTTTACTTTTGATACTTTAAGTACATTTTGATGCCAATACTTTTGTACTTTTACTCAAGTAATTTTTTTATTCTGGACCTTTACTTGTAACAGAGTATTTTTTTATTGCAGTATTGGTACTTTTACTTAAGTAAAGAATTTGAGTACTTTATCCACCACTGTCTGTTAGTTAGACCTCTATATGACCACGGTTGTTATATTTCTTTGGGCCTGACATTTGTACTACAGCGGGTAAAAGGAAAACCGTTAATAAATAAGGGACTCCGCGCTCGGTTGGCGCAGTGGTAAAGTCCCTGCCCACCACCACCACGGAGGTTGTGGGTTCTAATCCAACCGCGGTGCAACCGGCTTTGTCGAGCGTCTACACGAACACAATTGTTCAGGGGAGGGAAGCTGGGCGAGGAGGAGGAGGAGGAGGAGGAGGAGGAGGAGGAGGAGGAGGAGGAGGAGGAGGAGGAGGAGGAGGAGGAGGAGGGTGATATCGGTCATTGCACGTTCTCCTACAGGCTGGGGGGGGGGGGGGGGCGGCACCTGTCAGCGGGGAGTGTTGGGCGGGAGGAGTAGGACGAAGGCTCTACGTCCTCCTGGTGGGGGCTCCTCACTGGCAGGTGAGTCAGTAGGGTACGACAGCAGTGACAACACAGACATGTGTGAGGGGGAGGAGTTAATTGGCATAACGACTACATTGGGGAGAAAAATAGGTAAAAAAAAAGAATTGGCTACTCTAAATTTTGAAAGCAAAACAAAAAAAAGTAAGGACTCAATGTCAGTATAATGGTTAATACCGTAAGAAGAAGACGCCCGGGAGACTTGGCGGAGTCGCCACCCCCCAGGGGGCACGGTGGCGCAGTCGGTAGCGCTGTCGATTCCCCTAGGCCTAGGGGGTGCTGGGGGCGTGTCTTCTCCTCCGCGTCATCAGCGCCCATACCCTAGGTGGGGTTGGTGAAAGGGTCTTTCTGTGTGGAGTTTGCATGTTCTCCCCGTGTTCCCTAGGGTAGTTAATACCCTCACAAAAAGCATGCAGTAATCCTGGTCTCTATACTGCCTCCCCCTGGTCAGCCGGGGCGCCTGATGGAGGGGAAGGGAACTGGTTGGAATAACGTGTTCCTTCCACGCGCTACGTCCTACCAGGGAAACCCCTCCCTGTCAGGTGACAAGAAGGTCAGTTGGCTCTCATGCATTGAAGGAAGCATGAGCTCGGCCCTGGCCTCCCTAGGTTGGCAGAGGAAAGGTAGTGCCCAGGATTACATAGACAATTGGCACTGGGTGTAAAAAATGGGGTTACAAAATCGTGGGATAACATTTTTAGAAGAAGAATAAGCCATTTACTAAATTTTTATCCCACGATTTTGTAACCCTATTTTTTACACCCAGTGCCAATTGTCTATGTAATCCTGGGCACTACCTTCCCTCTGCCAACCTAGGGAGGCCAGGGCCGAGCTCATGCCTCCTTCAATGCATGAGAGCCAACTGACCTTCTTGTCACCTGACAGGGGAGAATTTCCCTGGTTGGACGTAGCGCGTGGAAGGAACACGTTATTCCAACCAGTTCCCTTCCCCTCCATCAGGCGCCCCGGCTGGCCAGGGGGAGGCAGTATAGTGACCAGGATTACTGCATGTTTTTGTGAGGGTACCTACCCTAGGAGACACGGGGAGAACATGCAAACTCCACACAGAAAGGCCCTTTCGCCAACCCCACCAGAATAAGCCATTTACAAGCTGTCTAATGTTCTCTTATAGGCTACATGCTCATTGTCTAATGTTCTCTTATAGGCTACATGCTCATTGCCTAATGTTCTTTTATAGGCTACATGCTCATTGTCTAATGTTCTTTTATAGGCTACATGCTCATTGTCTAATGTTCTTTTATAGGCTACATGCTCATTGTCTAATGTTCTCTTATAGGCTACATGCTCATTGGCAACGATGTGAAGCTGAACAGCCCCATGTCTCTGGTTGGTCAGGCCCTCACAGAGATCCTCACGTACCCTGAGAGAGCCAGAGATGCCCTTAGAGTCATTCTGCACCTGGTAAGAGAACACCACCACACATCTACATCACTGCTTCTCAACCAGTGGTCCTCGAGGAGGTTTCAGGTGGTCCCCAAGCTAAATGATGGAGAGTTGGTAACCAAATGGACCCTTATTATATCTTTAACTCTTGAGAGTGTAAAATGAAACCAAATGGACCCTTAAAGATCTTTAAAGCTCATTACACACCGGCGATTATGCGAATATACGCAAAATTCAGACTCGTTAGGAATAATTAAAAGACGCTTTTTCGCTTAACCTTTTCGCTCCGTGGAAGTCTGCATTGATTTCATAAGGTTTTTAAAAAAAAACTTATTATTCGCATGAAAAAATCGCAAGGGTCAGATTGGCCTGTTATAGGGCTTCCGGGTCCATTTGGTTTCATTTTACGCTCTCAAGAGTTAAATTATTGTTAAACATCTGCATTACTTAATTTACAAGAAACACAATACAATAATTGCGAACGCAGCGGAAGGAGCGCGCCTCCGCGCAAGTGGAGCTTACTATGAAACCGTGCTCGGCTTGTGTGTGTGCGTCTCCATGTGTGTCTCTGTGTGTGTCTCTGTGTGCGTGCACTGCCTCAGCCCTGTGTGCAGCCAAGTAAATGTCCAATATAGACGTACCATACATCAAATGAAAGGCCTTTGAAAACTGAACACACCTGTCAAGGTTGCGTTTAAGCCCGCCCCTTCCCCCGGAAGCCACGCCCCGGAGAAGGTTCCTAAAAACTCCCCATTGAAACCCCATGTTAAATGAAAAGTGCCCGAATCGCTCCGAAACTTTTTCTACCCCCCCTAAGTGGGGGTCTACGAACAAATACTTCGGGCTCGGATTTTGGCTCCGCCCCCCGGAAGTGGGTGAAACAGCCACTTCAAACACTTTGTTGAATTGTTCAAAAACATTCAAAGTTTTTTTTTTGTGAATTTGTATTTTTCTAAGATGCTCCTTTTAACGCAGATTTTTTTTGTATTTTTTATATATTTTTTTATTGGTTACTTTTTTTAAGATGATTTCTTTTCATTATCATTTAATTTTGTTGGCGTTCGCTTCCCGCGTTCGCGCGTCTTACTTGTTATTAGAGAATGTAGCAGAATAGTTATTTTGATGAACATTAGCCTGTTATCTCTCCTATGGAACCAACATCAATACAACATGGATGGAATTGTGGAGAAAATCGTATCCAACGATAACAAAAGTTTTGGGTCTTAGAGTCTAACTAAATGTGTGGTTCTGTGGCTCAAATGCCGAATGAATAATGGACCTTAATATGAAAAAGGTTGAAAACCACTGATCTGCATGTATCATGTTTGTGATGCTGTCATTCAGATCCCCTTCAGGACTGATGTTGTAGCATTTCTTTCGGTGAATCCAGAATCCAAAAAAATAAGAAGAAGCATGATGAATGGAATTAATCCGACACCCGAATTAACATTAGCAAAACTATATATGAAAATATCTCCATAAAGTTCAAAACGCTGCTCATATTATCATTTAGGTTCTCTTCTACCAAAGTCCACTGAGAAACGTTACCGAAATATCACTAAAGAAGGAGAACATTTTCTTCAAAACACTTCCGGGCTAAACCAGCTCACGCACGAGCGAAGAACGCGCATGTGGCGTTCACGGGCATGTGAATTAAGCTCCAGTTGAACCCTAGCGGGCCAGGCACGCCCCCACGCACGCTCTCTGCTCGTGCGTGAGCCGGTTTAACCCGGAAGCATTTTAAAGTTAAAGGTAGGGTAAGTGATTTTCTTTGGTTTAACTAAGTGTTAAATAGCTCTATATTCTGATAGTACTCATTGCTATAGAGTGTTTGTTCAGTATTAGAGTCTCCTTGTCTCTCCAGCTCTTTATAAAACAGAAAATGCATTTTTGTTTCAGTTTCAGTTTCATTTCCAAGTGTATCCAATCAGGATAGAGAACTCAATCAGGATATAGATTAAACAAGTGAAATTGGAAGTGATGACACTAAGAAATGAGCAGGCAAAATTGGAACTGGAACACTATACAAATTAAGCTTAAAAATGGGTACTTTCTCCTGATTGGCTGAGATTTTATTCAATCATTTATTTATTCTTATTAAAGAGCTGGAGAGACGGGGAGACTCCTGTTACTGAACAAACACTCTATAACAATGATTACTATCAGAATATAGTGCTTTAACCTTTTAACAAAATACTTTTTGTTTTAACCAAAAAATATCACTTACCCTACCTTTAATTTAGAATTTCTTGGGGTGAAATACTCCTTTAAAAAAAGCTCTAGTCTAAAGACTTGTCTTTCTCCTTTGTGTTCCTTCCAGGTTGAGAAGTCCTTACAGCGTATCCACAGTGGACAGTGTAACCCCATGTACACATCACAGCACAGTGTGGAGAACAAGGTCTGTCCATAGAACACATCTATTTATCCATAGAACACATCTATTTATCATGTACACATCACAGCACAGTGTGGAGAACAAGGTCTGTTCCATCATGGAGCACTTGTTCCCAAACTAGGGGTCCAGATGATGAGCTTAACTCTCTCACTGCCAGACTTATTTCATTCATATTTGCCGGCGTTTCGATTGTCTTACCTTTGTGGTTGCGACCTCGTTGACATACAGAGCCGAGATACAGCCTTTTTAAGTAATAAGTTAACCACGGAGTGAATGAAGCAGCAAATCTTCGGATCACAATATATTGTGTTCTGAACTTTTTTTTCCAATTTAAAAAAAAATATTGATAAAGTTATAAGTCGTTCTTGGCAGCCAGGGCGTTATGACGATGTCTCGTGATAAGTCGTTCTTGGCAGTAAGATTACTGTAATGTGCAACATTGTTTTCTCATTCAACAGTAAACAAACCAACATAAGTGTAAATATACAGGGTATCTGAAGTTACATTTTAATGACTTTTAAGACCTTTTTAATACCAAATTGGCCAAATTGTCAAATATTACTTAAAGGGATAGTTCACCCAAAAAACTATTAGTCACCCCATGGAGACTTGAATTCATGGATATGTTTTTGTTTTTGTCTCATTCTTAAGACAATAATTTGACCGGTAGGCAGCGGTTCTGGTAGGAGATACAAAAGAGACTCTTTGTGTCTCCTACCGGAACCGCTGCCGGTCATCTAATTATTGTCTTAGGAATGAGACAAAAACAAAAACATATCCATGAATTCAAGTCTCCATGGGGGTCGATAGAAAAAAAGTAATTTTTTACTTTTAACGCTGCGAGGCGTTGAAAGCTTGTGGATCGGCTATTTTCACAATGTTTATCCGTGGAACCGAGTCAACTAAACGTAAAGCCTACAATTCTAAGAGCTTGTCGGGGTGGTGGGGGGGTGGGGGGTCCCCATTTCAAATAGGATTATTTTGGAGGGGGTCGTCGCGGTCTGAAAAGTTTGGGAACCCCTTGTCCCAGTGTGTCCGTTGTGTTCATCTATTCATCTCTCCATGTCCGCTCCACGTGGTTGCTCACTAAAGGTCCATGTTGTGCCCCTCTGTTTCTACACCAGGTTGGCGGGGTGCCAGGCTGGCAGACCCTGCTGTCTGCGGTGGGCTTCAGACTGGACTGTTACGGTGGTAGTGGTCTACCCGCCGCCGTCTATTTCCCCACCTCAGACCCCGGGGACGTGCTCCAACAGTGCAGCACCACCCTGCAGTCCCTGCTCGGTATACCTACGGCTTCTTTCTTTTTATGCATCGTTCGGAATGTCTCGTTATTGCGCACGCACCGATGCACGCAACTCACGATACGATTTGAATCACGGTACCGTTTTTAAAAAAAACACGGTACCGATTTAAAAAAAAACACATTTAAAACTAGAAAAAGTGCTCCTCGGAGCACAGGTCTCCGCCAGGTCTGGTACGTTATTGTGGCCTCCTGGTGGCGCTATAACGGGCCAATGTGAAAAGGGTGGCATTTCTTCCTCGGCCTAGTGGGAATGTGCGTGCAACACGTTCATGATTTGAGGCATTTTCTTCAAAACTGACATATCCTGCAAGGCAATCTTAGCCAATTAGTAGTCCAGTTCTATATGTCCAAAAAAGAAGGTTCGTTCAAATTTTCGGGGGATTAGGAAAACTATACATTTTTGGAAACTTCAGAGTATAACAAATCAGAAAATCCATGATTCCATTTGTGCAGAAGCCAATATGGTGGCCATCTTGGATTTTGCAAAATGGCGACCTTTGAATATTCGTTTTTCAATATCTCGACTTCTAGATTACATAGGATCTGGATTCTAGTGGCTAAATCTACATTTTTAGGGTCAGGAAATCCAATGGTGCTAATTAAACATATTTACAAATGATCAATGGCACAGATTTGGTCATAATCCTTGATTTTGGGGGGGAAAAATGTAATATTCGTTTTTCCACTATTTTGACTTCTAGATTACATAGGATCATGATTCAAGTGGTTAAATCTACATTTTCAGGAAATCCAATGGTGCTAATTAAAATCAGTGATCAATAGCACATATTTACATAACAATCTAGAATTGTAATATATGATTATCTGTAGAGACAGAGACAGATGATTGATTTCTCTCATTGACACAAGGTTGCGTCATTTATTTACACAAACACAAACTAGACCAGTCTATACATCATCCTCACTATCATCATTGCTGTCACTAGCCAATGTATCTTGACAGTCTTCATAATTTTGGCAGTCAGCAGTACACTGACATAGCTCCGTACAGGGTAGCCCCACTGATCTGCACGAACATCTAAGTGAAGAACAGTCTGCCTTACAGTGACATCTGACCATCTCAATGATTGCCTCTGGTGCTGGGAGGGACTCAGTTGTAACTGGTTTCAGCTGGCCGTCCTTGTCCTTGTAGTAGCCATTGTTGAGTGGGTCAAGGAACTCCTGCTGAGCAATGTGGACTCTTAGGACATGCTGCTTGAGAGCACCAAGGGTGGGTGGAAGCTTGTCCCCTTCTACCATGTGTTTGCAGAATATCACTCACCATTGCTGTGTCACTAGTATAATGTATCTTGACAGTCTTCATCATTTTGGCAGTCAGCAGTACACAGACATCTGACATCTGAGATTTTGGAAGTGGCACCAATATGGAACATTCTGGGTGCAGACCGAGCCAAAGCTTTGCCGGCATTTCATGCCTTTACAGGAGCAGACAACACTGGGAGATTTTCTAGGATAGGCAAACCTACCTGGTGGAACAGCCTCAAAGCTGGTGATGATGTCCTCGAGGCTCTGAAGATGCTTTCTCAAACCAGTGATGTGACAGAGGATCTGCTAACTACAGTAGCTAAGTTTGTATGCACTGCATACTTACCAAAGTTAAGTCAAACTTACGAAAACAACCCTGAGCTGAGATGGCATCTATTCTGCAAACAGACTGTCAAGATACATTGGCTAGTGACAGCAATGATGATAGTGAGGATGATGTATAGACTGGTCTAGTTTGTGTTTGTGTAAATAAATGACGCAACCTTGTGTCAATGAGAGAAATCAATCATCTGTCTCTGTCTCTACAGATAATCATATATTACAATTCTAGATTGTTATGTAAATATGTGCTATTTGATCACTGATTTTAATTAGCACCATTGGATTTCCTGAAAATGTAGATTTAACCACTTGAATCATGATCCTATGTAATCTAGAAGTCAAAGTAGTTGAAAAACGAATATTACATTTTTCCCCCCCAAAATCAAGGATCAAAATCAAGGATTTTCTGATTTGTTATACTCTGAAGTTTCCAAAAATGTATAGTTTTCCTAATCCCCCGAAAATTTGAACGAAATTACATATAGAACTATAGGATGGATTGTGAAAATCTGACAGATCTGTGTTGATCACATGACTAAAGAGATACTGTGTACCGATTTGTGTGATGTTAGGACAAAATGTGTAGGAGTAGTATCAATTATTATTTTTTGCACAAATCAGCCTCCTGGTGGCGCTGTAACAGGCCAATCTGAAACATTCCAATTGGCATCCAGGGAGTGTGTGTGCACAGTTTCATAGTGACCGGGCCAACGGTGCCGGAGATTAGCTGGTCACAGACAGAAGGACACACACACGGACACACGGACACACGGACAGGTTGCAATACTCTCGCCAGGCCGAGACAAAAATCACACATATTTTCTAGCCTGGGATCCAGCCTGATTCACTACGTTCGGCTGATTTATTTTTCCTCACTTGGCCTATCAGTCTGGACTCTGGTGTTTCAATTACATAGGCGGGTCAGGAAGTGACTTGAGTTTTACATTGGACAACACTGCTGCTCTTTTTGAATAGCCCAAGAAATCTAACATGACACAGATGTGTTCCCGGATTGAATGGGTTAATATGTAATCAACTCCTCTATGAATCTACGTCAGGTCTTACTCATCCAGCTCTCCAGGCTTTCTGCAAACTAGTGACGTCATCTGAGGCTGGAGAACCGCTCATTAACAAGGTAATTAACCCGGCCTGATGGAGAACCGCTCATTAACAAGGTAACTAACCCGGCCTGATGGAGAACCGCTCATTAACAAGGTAACTAACCCGGCCTGTGATGGACACATGTGTGTCCTTGTCTGATATAACATTGTGCTCTTTAGATACCTCTATAAAATGATACAGTGTTCACATCTCTTTAGATACCTCTATAAAATGATACAGTGTTCACATCTCTTTAGATACCTCTATAAAATGATAGTGTTCACATCTCTTTAGATACCTCTATAAAATGATAGTGTTCACATCTCTTTAGATACCTCTATAAAATGATAGTGTTCACATCTCTTTAGATACCTCTATAAAATGATACAGTGTACACATCTCTTTAGATACCTCTATAAAATGATAGTGTTCACATCTCTTTAGATACCTCTATAACATGATACAGTGTTCACATCTCTTTAGATACCTCTATAAAATGATACAGTGTTCACATCTCTTTAGATACCTCTATAAAATGATACAGTGTTCACATCTCTTTAGATACCTCTATAAAATGATACAGTGTTCACATCTCTTTAGATACCTCTATAGAATGATACAGTGTACACATCTCTTTAGATACCTCTATAAAATGATACCGTGTACACATCGAAAATGCAACAAAGCAGAAAACAATGTGTGATATGTCTTCTTTTATTTTCCTGAGCCGAGTATTTTATAAAAGGTCTCAATCGTTCAGAAATAGTGTTTGTTCGTAAGCTGTCCAGCCGGCTCTCATAGGCTGAACACTGAACTTCCGGTGTGAGTCTGTCTGCCACCCAGTGCCACCAATCTGCCGGCCGGAATTACAGGATAGAGGAAATGACGTCGGTGTCAGGGGTCATCAATGCGAACTGCCTTATCCCATATTGTTGAAGCGCAAGGGGGCGGGTGGGGAGAGAGTCAGTGCACTGAAGTCAAGGCACAGACTACTGTGTTGTTGACGGACAACGGATGCACGCTGAGAAACAACACAAATAAAACCTGGTGAAACAGGTTGCGTGCATTATAGAGCAAGATGAGGATAAAGTAAACATTCAGTCTAAATGTACAGTTTGATAATTCTCGCCTACTACTACTACTTTAGTATTTGAAACTTTAAATTTCTCTAATTATTATAAACTTTCAGGACAGCCTAAGTGAAAATATAATTTATGAAAAGGCTACTATAGGCTACAGTGAAGTCATTATTCAGTCCGACTTCACTTCACATTTTCACATTTCACATTTAGACTGAATGTTTCCTTTATCCTCATCTTGCTCTAATGCACGCAACTGTTTTGCCAGGTTTTATTTGTGTTGTTAATAAGCGTGCATCCGTTGTCCGTCAACAACACAGCCGTCTGTGCCTTGACTTCAGTGCGCTGACTCTCTCCCCACCCGCCCCCTTGCGCTTCAACAATATGGGATAAGGCAGTTTGCGTCATCAATATGTCCGTACACAGACAAATGTGTCCGTGGCAAAGACTTGGTCTTGTCCGTGGCAATTCTTTTGATTTACACACCATTATAATGTTCTTATTTTCATCATAAAGACCCAATTACTGAATGTCAAGTCTCCAGGTTTTCTTCAGAATATGTATGACACTACTATGACACTATTTATGACACATTAGGAGTCCTACTAGTGGTTCTCAAATGTTTTATTTGCAAGGACCCCCTTAACTCTCAGAGTTACAGACCTGTAAGGGTCCATTTGGTTCCATGTGTACACTCTCAGAGTTACAGACCCGTAAGGGTCCATTTGGTTCCATGTGTACACTCTCAGAGTTACAGACCCGTAAGGGTCCATTTGGTTCCATGTGTACACTCTCAGAGTTACAGACCCGTAAGGGTCCATTTGGTTCCATGTGTACACTCTCAGAGTTACAGACCCGTAAGGGTCCATTTGGTTCCATGTGTACACTCTCAGAGTTACAGACCTGTTATGGTCATTCAGGGCTAGCTCTTTATGTGTTTCTGGTAATATTGTTGTTCACTCATTTTGTACAGTATGTCCGTGGCAAAAATTTAATTTTGACCAAAATGTCCACCACAAGACAGCATGGTGATGACCCCTGGTCGGTGTCCTTGGCTTGGTTGTGACATGGAATGTTTTTTTTTTCCCTGGGCTCACATTTGGCCTTCCTCCAGTCCGGCTAAAAGACCGATTGCATTTAATCTGAGCCAGTACATGTAATTGGTCACACTTTTACTATAATAAATCATTTTGGATTCCTGCGCCATTATACTAGATCAGCACCAACGAGGAACAGTTTAATTTCCCTGTTATTTCACCGGGTGTAGAAGTTAACCCAATGAGAGAATGACTTTTTCAGATTTCACTTTCTCCACTGTTATCTCCTCAATAACTACACAGGTCTTCTCTTATGGTGGTCCCTGGCACACGATCTATGCAAATGGGGGTCTGCGGCCTAATTTGTATCAATTTGGGTCTTGACATGAAATAGTTTGATGTCCTCTGAATCTAGTCAGCATTCATGCGTGGTTGGAAGTAGTTTCAGTTGTAGAAAGTAGTTTCAGTAGTTTCAGTAGTAATTTGTGCAGCTAAAACACTTAAATAATCTCTTGTATCCACCCCATGAAGGCGGTTAAATGCATGCTGGGAATGGTACGTTTTTATACTGAAATAGGCGACTTGGGTCAGGCACAAAGGTAGTGTTGATTTTGTGTTCGTGTTCGTGTTGACTACTGCAGTGCGACTTGTAGTAGTTTATAATGTCATATGGTTATATATCACATTTCACAAGACATTGCACATGTAGATAATAGAAATCAATTGGCTGAAAATGCTCTAATAAGTCTTGACTTTATATTCAAGTCACACTGTTTCAGCTGGAAGTGAGATTTACCATTCTAGTGAATGAGGCAGCCTAGAGGGCGGAGCAAAGATCACATGACCCCAACAATCAATTCTCCAGTTCTAGGCGACATCTACAAGCTCACAACGCCTCGCAGCGCGAAGCGTTGTGAGCTTGTAGATCTGCTATTTTCGGCTAATGTTCTCCTCAGAATAGGGATGCTAGGGTTCAAGTGGTTGATGTAAAAAAAAAAATCTTCTCACACAAAGATTTGGTGGATCCCCTATAGTAGCTCTGAGGACCCCCTAGGGGTCCCGGACCCCCTGTTGAAGACCGCTGCTCTATAATAATAATAATAATAATAATAATAATAATAATAATAACTTTATTTATATAGCACCTTTCAAAAACAAGTTACAAAGTGCTTTACAATAACAACAGTTAAAAAATACAATACAAACCAGACATTCATTTCATACATAGTACAGCAATTCATAATCTAGGAAAAAGCAGTGCGATAAAAGTGAGTTTTTAGAAGAGATTTGAAAGAGGATACTGAGTTTGCCTGCCTGAGGCCCCCAGGCAGTGAGTTCCACAGCCGAGGGGCCCGAACGGCTAAAGCCCGGTCGCCCTTTGTGACAAGGCGAGACTTTGGTACCGTCAATAAGGCCCTGCTGGATGATCTCAGGCAGCGGCCTGGCTTATAAGGAGTTAAAAGATCACATATATACACAGGAGCGTGACCATTTACAAACAAACTGTAAAATCTTAAAATCAATTCTAAA
Organism: Gymnoscopelus braueri; assembly: GCF_963280865.1. Taxonomy (NCBI): domain Eukaryota; kingdom Metazoa; phylum Chordata; class Actinopteri; order Myctophiformes; family Myctophidae; genus Gymnoscopelus; species Gymnoscopelus braueri. The sequence continues at coordinate 44,826,720 of NC_137624.1, read as the reverse complement.
ACTCACAGCCAGTAACCAATGAAGGGCCGCAAGGACTGGTGTAATGTGCTCACCTCTCTTTGCGCGGGTCAGGAGCCTAGCAGCAGCATTTTGTATCAGTTGCAATCTATGAACATTTTTCTTACTGATCCCTGAATAAAGTGCATTGCAATAGTCAAGTCTGGAGGAGATAAAAGCGTGAATGACCTTTTCTAGGTCTGCAGCTATAAGGAAAGGTATATTCTAAGGTATGTTATGACATGGTTCAATGTTGAAAATGAGTGGTATTCCCCAATTATTATTGGGGAATTATTGTATTGCACCAATTAACCAAACATATGCTGACTCTATGTGTTATGGTGATATTTGTGTCCTTTCCTCCTCATCTCTCCATGTTGACCTTCAACCCCATCGCCTCCTCCCAAAGCTTCACCAGGTGTTGCAGTCAGGTGACAAGGAGCAAGACTTCTCATTGGCTCCCATCCAGGTGTCCATCAGCGTGCAGCTGTGGAGACTGCCTGGCTGTCATGAGTTCCTGGCTGCCCTCGGTACGTCAGCAGAACACTAAACACCTTCAGCTTTTATTTACTTTATGTTTCATTGAAGATAAAGCATTGACTGGTGTGTAAAGTAACTAAGTACATTTACTCAATTACTGTTCTTTTACTTTACTGGAGTATTTCCAATTGTCTGTACTTTTGCTTCTACTCCACTACATCTCAGAGGCAAATATTGTACTTTTACTCCACTACAATTATTTGAAAACTTTAGTTACTAGTTACTTTGCAGATATAAATGATTACATTATAAAACATACATTAACCACTTTAGCCCTAGTTTATAACTAGGCTATTTGAAAATAGCAGATCTACAAGCTCACAACGCGTCGCATTGTGAGCTTGTAGATCTATTTTCAAACATTTTAGTACTTTTACTTTTGGTACTTTAAGTACACTTTGATACCAATACTTTGTACTTTTACTCGAGTAAATTTTGAATGTGAGTACTTCCACATTGCAGTATTAATACTTTTACTTAAGTAACACATGTGAGTACTTTTACAACCACTGCTTACAGCCCTATTATAACATATTTTCCAGGTAAATATGGCATTTCTGAACATGATAGTGAATTCAAGTTTAAAGGTAATAATAGAAGCATGACATAGCCTACAATGGATACATGTTAAAGGAGCATTTCACCCCTGGAAGAACTTACAGTCACTCAATGTTAATAATATTTGTAGTAGATAACAGTAGCAAAATTAGAAATTTGCACCCTATGGCCAGAAAATTATAGAAGTCTGTGTGTTTGACTGGGCTTTGACTGGACTGCTGCATTACTACAATGACCATAATGCTTTGGGGCACTGCCCTTCCTTGTGGGGAGGGGAGGCTGCGTGGGGGTGTGGTCTACATTGTAGTCAGGAAATAAGGTGAGATAAAGAGACTATGAGTCAAATGACTCATAGTCTCTGAGGATATGGATAGAAATCTAAAAATACAGAGAAAACACAAAAAACACACCAGGATCATGTTTATGGGTCCTAGACCCAAAATAGGGGTTTGATGCAAAATCGGTGAAATGTCCCTTTAACCCTGTGTCTCGTAGGGTTTGACCTCTGTGAGGTGGGTCAGGAGGAGGTGGTGCTGAAGACGGGGAAGCAGGCTAGCAGGAGGACCATGCACTTTGCCCTGCAGTCTCTGCTGGCTCTCTTTGGTAAGAAACGCTTTGGTTCCAACATTAAATCCAGGCTCTGATATTTTTTCCACATTTTACTCGACTGCAAATGTCCTTATATTTCATCTAACGCAATGGTTCTCAAACTGTGGGTTGGGGTGGGGTCCCCAAATGATTTTTGGGGGGTCCCCAGATGACCTGCTTAACCCCCTTTAACACATTGACTGCCAGAGTTTATTCATAATGTACTCACCCCTGTGCCAGCAATTTGCGTGTTTTTTAATTTTTTTGTTTTGTAATTTTTCATTCAAATACATTCTCTGATTGTGTTGTCAAGCACCTACGATTGTTCCACCAGTAGAGAGCAGCACATCCAAACATTGATCACCTCGCTCACCCCCTCCCAAACAGGCCCACGTCATATCCGGTCATTCAAAGGATGTGACGTTTTCGACAATTCCCGGCCCGCTGATCGGCCTGAAAACTATGTGATACACTACGACGATGACTGTTAGTCACCCGGACCAAAGAAAATAGAAGTTGAGCTGTCCGTTTGTCTTTTATACCGTGTGAAAAACCGTGTTTTTCCTTATTCTGGCCGAAAATCACCGGAGAAAAACAACGTGACCCGGAAATGAATTTATTTTTTTACATCCGGCTCCGGGTGAGTGTGACGTAAGTGGAAAACGAAAGTGTTGATGAGAAATAAACACAGCCGTGCGATCACAGATTAAACAATGAAAATTCAAAAGAACGTGTCAACTCGTTCTTAGGAATCCTGGCACTCAAGCGATGGATTTGAAAGAACGTGTTGACGCGATCTTGGCACTGTATGTGTTAAGACCTGGAACGCATCTGTGTCATTTTTGGATTTGAGCTAAAAAGCATTATTTTACACTTTGGCTATTCAAAATAGCAGATATACAAGCTCTTGTAGATCTGCTATTTTTTGAAAAATCGTAAAACTGTGCACATCTTTGAATGTATATATTTTTAAAGCGAGCATTTATAACTCGAATCTTTGTTTCTGGGGGGTCCCTGGAACAATATATTTTGAGATGGGGGTCCGTGGCCAAATACATATCATTTTGGGGGTCCTTGACATGAAAAAGTTTGAGAACCACTGACAGCAACATTTTGTAGAATCGGTCTCAGGTCTTAATGGGTTAATGTGCAACATTGTTTTGTCACTCAACAGTTAACAAACCTACGTACAGTGTAAGTGTATACAGGGTATCTGCACATTTATAAAGTTACAATTTAAGGACTTTTAAGACCTTTTTGATACCTCTAAAATTAAAATAAGATCATTACGGCATCAAAAGTAATCAACAAACTTTACTATTAAAAATCGGCATCGGCCAAATTGTCAAATATTACGCCACACATTGTGAAAATAGACGATCTACAAGCTCACAATGCCTTGCAGTGCGAGGCATTGCGAGCTTGTAGTTTTCTTGTATTTTCACAATATTTATCTGTGGAAGCGAGTGACTAAATGTAATGCCTCAACTCCTACATGGCTCTAGTCTGGCATAGCCAGACTAATAGCACTGCTAATCTAGTGATTGGTCTGGAACCAGACTAATAGCACTGCTAATCTACTGATTGGTCTGGAACCAGACTAATAGCACTGCTAATCTACTGATTGGTCTGGAACCAGACTAATAGCACTGCTAATCTACTGATTGGTCTGGAACCAGACTAATAGCACTGCTAATCTACTGATTGGTCTGGAACCAGACTAATAGCACTGCTAATCTACTGATTGGTCTGGAACCAGGCTAATATGGCTCCAGTGTTTGTCAGGGTGGGGGGTCCCCAGTTCTACTGGAACCAGGCTAAATGGGCTCCAGTGTTTGTCAGGGTGGGGGGTCCCCAGTGTTTCTTAGGGTGGGGGGTCCCCAGTGTTTGTCAGGGTGGGGGGTCCCCAGTTCAAATATGATTATTTTGAAAAAGATTGAGAACCACTGATAACGTGTTTTCACCTTATTCACCTTATTCACCTTATTCACCTTATTCACTTTATTCACCTTATTCACCTTATTCACCTTATTCACCTTATTCACCTTATTCACCTTATTCACCTTATTCCCCTTCTTCCTCCACCAGACTCCACAGAGCTTCCTAAGCGTCTCAGCATGGACAGCTCCTCGTCCCTGGAGTCCCTGTCCTCGTCCCAGTCCGTCCCCCTGCATCAGCCTCACTCCGGTATACCCTGGTCCCAAGGCGGGGGCGGGGGGGGCGGCGGGTACCCGGCGGCCCAGCAGCATCGATCCCTCGTGCCCCCCCACACCATCTGCCCGGCGGACAACCTCTCCGCCGACGCCGTCTCCGTCTACAGCCTGAGCTCCCTCGCCTCCTCGCTCAGCTTCCTGTCCCGCCCGGAGCCGGCAGGAAGTGACATCATAGAGACGGAGAGGCAGCAGCAGCAGCGACATCATCACGCCGGCGGCCTGTCGAGGGGTCGACTGACCAATCACGGAGGAGGAGGAGGAGGAGGAGGGGGAGGAGGAGGAGGAGGAGGAGGAGGAGGGGGAGGAGAGGGAGGGGAGGACGGCGATTACGAGGGGTTCTCCATCATCAGCAGTGAGCCGTTAGCAGGAGGAGGAGGGGCGTTGCCGGGGAAGGGGTGTGACACGCTGCCGCTGCCCGGGGGGGCGGGGCACAGACTCCAGCGGATGGGAGGAGGAGGAGGAGGAGGAGGAGGAGGAGGAGGGAGAGGAGGAGGGTCGTCTGCGGGGGGGAGTCAGGGGTCCGCTATGAAGGGGAGCGGCGGCGGCGGCGGCGGCGGCACCCCCCCCACGTCTCCGGTGAAGTCTCCAGCGCCGCACCTTACGGTCGCCACCAGCCCCACGTCCAAGCCTGCCATGTAGGTTTGATCAGTGTCGTCTGAATGCTCTTTCTGATGAAGATCTAAACCCATTTAGACAGGGAAAGAATCTGTCACTTCTAGATTTCTTTGGGCTATTTTTTGCAAAATCGTGAAAATGTTTACAAATCTTTACATATATATATATATATATATATATATATTTTAAAGCGTTTTTTTTTTTAACTCAAATCTTTGCTTCTGGGAGTATGGAACAACATATTTTGAGATAGGGGTCCCCGGCCAAATACATATAATTGTGGGTGGTCCTTGACATGGAAATGTTTTGAGAACCACTGATATTATAGCAAACTGTTAGGATTTAGAAGACATTAAATCTCCCAGAAGCAAAGATTTGAGTTACAAATTTACAAATACGAGTTCATAGTTTGAGTTACAGATACAAGTTCATAGTTTGAGTTACAGATACAAGTTCATAGTTTGAGTTACAGATACAAGTTCATAGTTTGAGTTACAGATACAAGTTCATAGTTTGAGTTACAGATACAAGTTCATAGTTTGAGTTACAGATACAAGTTCATAGTTTGAGTTACAGATACAAGTTCATAGTTTGAGTTACAGATACAAGTTCATAGCGCAGCAACAAGTTCATAGCGCAGCAACAAGTGCCGCGCTATGAACTTGTATATCTGCTATTTTTTGAATAGCCAAATAAATCTAAAAATGACACAGATGCTTCCCCGGTCTTAATGGGTTAAGGTTCTCAATGATGATTCACAGCACAGACTCCACGGCTACAGCACTTTAACTCTCTGCCCTGGAGCTCAAAGCACAAACACATCGTTTAAAATGTTCATTTGTGTTTCATTTCATTCCAGCTCGTCCTCGTCTCAGAGGGCCGGGGAAGGGAAGGCCAGCAGCTCAGAGTCGGACCAGTCCAGCACGGAGACGGACAGCACGGTCAAGTCTCAGGAGGAGACGTCCTCCTCTACCACCGGGAAGCTGGACGCCCAGGAGCTGGCCCAGAGGATCCTGGCAGAGACACAGAGCCACATGCAGGCCGTAGAGAGCCTGCAGAGAGCCACCGGAGGAGCCATGGAGAAGACATCGACGGAGGCAGCCGAGAGGCAAGGAGGCGAGAGCGTCGTTAAACAACCACAACCCCTCCTCCCCAACACCACCACCACCTCCTCCTCACCTCTGAACCCCACCGGAGGAGGGCTAGGGTTCCGTCCGTCTAAAACCAGCGCTTTCAGCAGGCCCGGCGGCGGACCGAGTCTAAGAGCCGGTTCGTCCCCCCTCCTCCTCTCCCCCGCTTATCTTTCGCCGCTCTCTACCTCTCTCTCGACGCCTCCCCCGACTCTGCCCAAACCGCCCTGCCGTTCCTCCTCCTTGCAGAAGATGGGTTCTTCTTCTGGCCACAGCAGCCCGGCTCTCTCCGTGTCCTCCTCTCCCTCGCCCTCCCTCAAAGAGAGGAGCTCTCTGCATTCCTCGGACCGCTCGAACGCCCAACCTGGCCTGACGTTCTCCTCTCCCGCTGCTTACGTGGCACGCGGCTCACCTTCACGCTGCTCCAGTAACCTCTCCGTCTCCACCATCTCCGATGTCCCCTCGCCCTCCGGCAGCGCCCCTTCCCCCGCCCTCTCCTTCTCCTCCAGCACCGGCTCCACCTCGGCCTGCACCAGCCCCGCGAACGACCACCACGCCGCGGCAGAACCCCACGGGCTCCAACAGAAGCAGAGCGGCGCTCCTCCTCCTCCTCCTGGCAGCAACAACAACACCAAGGTCCAGGCCATTCACAACCTGAAGACGTTTTGGGCGAACGCCACCCAGAAACACGAGGTGCTGCCCGACTCGGCCAGCATCCTCCGGGGCGGCAACATGAAGATGAGCACGGTTCGGAAGGACGTCCTGGGCTTGCTGCATCTCTCGCCCAGACCGGAGTCGACCGCCAGGAGGAGTCAGGAGGGAGCGCGCCGGGACCAGAGCTCTGATCAGAGCCAAACTAACGGGCGCAGGAAATCGGAGCCGAAAAAATCGCCTCCGCCGCCTCCTCCTCCTCCGCCTAAGGCTGGCACGAACTGTAAGGGGAGCGGCTCTGGTTCTGGGGATCAACCTCATCCCGTCAGACTTCCCTCAGGGAACGGTTACAAGTTCCTCTCATCTGGAAAGTTTTTCCCCTCTTCTAAATGCTGATGGTTTCAAAGACATGAACATGTTGCCCTGTTGCTATGGGAACCACTTTGTCCCTGTTCTGTTTATGTCAGTGGTTCTCAACCTGTGGGTCGGGATCCCCAGGGAGGGTCGGTTCCCACATGATTGGGGGGGGGGGGGGGTTTAAGACCTTTTTAATACCTAAAATAAATTAAATTATATTAAAAAAGACCATTACTGCATAAAAGTAATCCACAAACTATACTATAAAAACTGGTCTAGTGAAAATTGGCAAATAATATACGGAAGTGGCAAAAATTGTGATAAATTTATTTTAAAAAGCTCACTTGCGAGGCGTTGTGAGCTTGTAGATCGGCTATTTTCACATTATTTATCTGTGGAACCTAGTCAAACTAAATGTAATACCTCAACCCCTACAATTCCAAGGGCTTGTCAGGGTGGGGGGTCCTCAGTTCAAATATGATTATTTTGGGGGGGTCCCCAGTTCAAATATGATTATTTTGGGGGGGTCCCCAGTTCAAATATGATAGTTTTGGGGGGGTCCGCAGTTCAAATATGATTATTTTGGGGGGGTCCCCAGTTCAAATATGATAGTTTTGGGGGGGTACCCAGTTCAAATATGATTATTTTGGGGGGTACCCAGTTCAAATATGATAGTTTTGGGGGGGTCCGCGTTCAAATGATTATTTTGGGGGGTCGTGGCCTGAAAAGGTTGAGAACCACTGGTTAATGTATTATTATATGCATTTTCTCAGCAACGTACAGTACAAGCGTATTGAAGCGATACCTGCTGAAAATAAGGAAGACTAGCCTATATATTAAAAAGTGACATTTGAAATGTCTTGAACTTTTTGTTAATGTTTGTTATTACAAATGTTGTGATGTGCCTTTCTTCTCCTGGAGAAAACTGGAAAGAGAAAATGTGGCTTAAAAGGGACGTTGAATGTCTAGATTTTATTCTGATCATGTCCGACTAGAGAGCGTTAAGTTCTGCCTCCATCAACACTGAAATGTTTTTTTTTTAACTTTATATTTACAGAAAGCCTTTTGCAGGTAATAAAAAAAGTATTAATGTTTCAACTAAATGCTTATTATATTTGTGTTATCTAACTACATTGTTTGGGGCAGATTTGGATTTATTGCGATAGTTCAATGTCATTATCAATGAATGTTGTTGTTTATATTGTACATTTAACTTTCCCATTGACTTATTACATTTTATATAAACATGACAAGCAATTGAGTAATTAAAACATTTTGATATGTGTTATGGGCATGATTAAAATGTCTTATTTCATGTGACATAATTGTCAGCATGGTATCTTACTGTATTTTATAATGTAAATGTTTTTGCACAACTGCCAGACTACCATTTACAAAATGCACCGCAGCGATATAATAAACGTGAAAGTTTATAGGTTATGTGAACTTGTTTTGTTTGTTTTAGATGTCTTTAGTTTACTAGCCTGCAGGTAGGTTGAATAAAATGGTAACAGGAAATGTGGGCAGCAAAACATTCTGGGCACTAGGGAAAAATGGGCACCTTGGAAGAGTGGGCACTAGGGAAATGATGATAATACTAGTACATTTTATTTGTAACACAATATATTTGACACTAATCTCAAAGTGCTACATTGTATTTGCACTGCATTGCACTACAATTGCAAAAACGGTTAAATGATCAATGTTAAGATAGCTAAACATATATAGCCTACTGTTAAAAAATAGAAAAAACGAGTTGCCTATGTTTAAAAAAAAAGTCAAATAGCTGAATGCTAGCATAAAGAAAACGAAGCTAAAGAGTACACTATAAAATGATAGGAGAAAAAAAAACGGATATTGCACCAGTGCACCTAGTGTCCACTCTTCTTAATAGTGCCCAGTTTTCCCAGTGCCCAGTCCTCCTGGTGCCCACATTTCCCTGGTGCCCACTCCAACCCCCCTCCCCCCCCCACCCAAAGTGCCCACTCTTCCAGATGCCCAAATTTCCCTAGTGCCCACTCTTCTTAGTGCCCAGATTTCCCGGTGTCCACCTTTCCTGGTGCCCACTCTTCCCTAGTGCCCACCTTTCCTGTATTCAATAAAATTACCGCAGTACCTGTGGAAAGCCATGGTGTCTATTTACTGCCCGCTACTTAGATCCGGTCTAGAGCCCGCCTACTGTATCCAGTCATTTCCACACAGTAAAAGGTACACGCACGCAGACTGTTTCTGTTTCCGTATCCGCTCTAGGAACCGGATCTGCAACCTACAGCGTGAATTGACCCCAGTGTAAAATTGTCCTATTAAAAGTCAGTAAATGATCCTGCAGGGGTCACTGTTGGGCGCACAACAACATCTCTAAGCCAATGGGATATTTCAGAGGGCGGAACAAACTCAGCGTTGCCAGGTCTGCTTATTAATATACGCTACTTTGGGCTTGTTTCGCCCAAAGTAGCTTGTAAATAATTGGTTGCGGTTTGCATTTTTTTAAGGCTTGTTTATAAAGTGTAGTTGTTTATTTGGACTTGTTGTTTCCTAAATGTTGTTTAAACCAGTGGTTTCAAATATATTTATGTCAAGGACCCCAAGTTATTTGTCTACAGAGCTACATCTGAAAATATGTTGTGCCAGCTAGGGTCCCACCATACAAGATTTAGATTTGTGTTTTTAAAATGTTTTAAAAAAATATTCAAAACGCGTCAAAATGAGTTTTTTCAAGATTATTTTGGAAATAGCAGATCTACAAGCTCACAACGCGTCGCGATGCGACGCGTTGTGAGCTTGTAGATCTATTATTTTCAAATCGCCGCTGCAAAATGGCAAAAGAGCAGATCTACGAGCTCACAACGCGTAGCAATGCGACAGGGTGTGAGCTTGTAGATCTGCTATTTTCAAATTATAGGTTTAAAGTGCTCAATTGGCCTAGTAGTCACTTTGATTGATTGAATACTTTTTAACAGTTTGCAAAAATAGTACAGAGGTAAAATTATACAATAATACTAAAAGGATAACACAACAAGTCCTATAAGGGCTTAATTGTTTCCATTGTGGTCCCATGCGTTCCTTGTTTTTCATTGACCCATTTGCTTAATCTCTCTCGCCAAACCTGGCAACCTCCAGCGACACTCTCATTGGAGGCCTTTCTCCGCCAGTCAGACGGCTGACTCTCGCGCGCAGCCGCACTAGGGCCGGGGAGGAGGAGCGCGAGCGGAGGAGAGAGAAGATGGTGCACATTAAAGAATAGTGAGTCTGAATCATTATATCATTTAAACTGAACCTAAACCAAACCCGCCTTTGTGTTCGACGCCGACGTGTCGCGTTGAAGCCAGCGGGCTCTAAAGCCTCCGATTAACGGGTTAAGACGCGTCTTCTATCGCGCATTATATGCGTTATATAATATAAGAGCTTTGTGACATTCTGTGTCTTATGTCCTTTTGACAGTAGCAGCAGCGGTTAGCCTAGCTAGCAGGCGGCAGCGATTCGCTGGGCGGATAATCATGCTGCGTTCACACAGGCAGATACACGAGATACACAGCGTTGTTTGATTGATATTGTATTATTCAGAGAGGAATGCAAGCAGCACGAGCACACAGCCATACATGTACACAGTCTAAAAGGATCACACTAAAAAAAAAAGTGTAGTGGACTAGTTGTTTCCATTGAGGTCCTATGTATTCAACTCATCAACATAGCATAAATAAATGACACCAAAAAATACAATATCATCATCACACAGTTGTAGCGTATTTGTAGCTTTGTGTCTTTGTCGCTGAAGTTGAAACCAGCTCAACTTTTTCTTTGTGTGCTGTTTGTACATATACAAACGTCGCGCTGTATCCTCACGTCGCTGCATGGCTTACATTGAAAATGAATGTTCGCCTGTATCTTTGTAGCTGCCTGTGTGAACACGGCATTACATTGGGGGAAACATAAATGTTCGCCTGTATCTTTGTAGCTGCCTATGTGAACACTGCATTACATTGGGGGAAACATAAATGTTCGCCTGTATCTTTGTCGCCCGCCGCCTGTGTGAACGCTCACCGGCTCCCGTCTCCGCCGGGGCCTTAATTATTGCTGCTTTGTAAATGCTAACGTGGGGATGCTAACGTTTAGCTTCGGTTGTTACAGCGGGAATAAGCGTTATTATCGTGTTGTTACAGCTTTATTACAACGACGATAACCCCGCCCTGCTCTCATACAAAGAGCTGTTTAATAAGCAGGTTTATTTCTTAGTGTTTTTGTGTCTTTAAAGGGTTTTTGCTGTAATGTGGGACCAATATAGGCTTAAGCCATGGCTTCACTATACTTCGCCCGTGCTACGGCGCCGCGCGCCGTAAAAAATAGCAGATCTACAAGCTCACAGAGCGTCGCTTCCGCGACGCGCTGTGAGCTTGTAGATCTGCTATTTTTTTTCACGGCTATGCCCCCTTTTGAGAAGAAGAAGAAGAAGGCTATAGCTAGCTGTTGTTGCTGGGCGGCTAGCAGCAGCACTGTAACAGATCTGATATTATTTTTTTGCGTTATCATTTATACAGTTATTATTATTTAATATAATTATGGTTATAAACATGTTTTCCTTTTCATTTAAACGTGAGGATCATCAGGAAAGATACATGTTCTTCCTGCAAAGCCACATTTATGTTTGTAATTAATATCTTGTCCTGTTAAAGGTAGGGATATATGATCTTTAGTTAAATAGCTCTTATATATTCTGTTAGTAATCATTGTTATGGAGTGTTTGTCTCCATTTCTCTCAGCTCTTTAGTAAACGGAACATGCATTCAGGTCAGGATGCACATTTTATCCAATCGGGAGAGAGAGAGAGAGAGAGACGCATGAAGACAGAAATTGGAATACTATAAAACTGAAGCTGATACATATGTTCTCTCTCTCTTCTGATTGGATGAGATTGACAACCTACCTGCATATGAATGTTCAGTTTATTAAAGAGCATGGTGGACAACTGAGCACAAACACTCTATAACAGTGATTACTGTCAGGGTATATTTGTTTTATTTTTTCCACAAAACAAGTTTTAACCAAAGAAAACCGCGTAGGCTACCTTTTAAACGACTCTCATTTGATGTCAGTCATGAATAAGAGATCACGTTGGTTCCTTTATGCAGTTATAACGTTCTATTCATTCAATGTCGTTACAAACTAGAAAAAAAACTATGAATAAATGCAGTGTTGCTTTGATATGATAGAAGAGAGAAAATGTTCTAACATGCCAACAGGGCTATTTTCTCAATTTAATTACAAACTAGAACAAATATATTTATATCGTACCTTACATATGTCCATAACTGTTACTTGTCAGGATTCAAATTCAAAAGTAACAGATCTACAAGCTCGAAATGCGTCGCTTCGCTTGTAGATCTGTTCCTTTGTTTTGATGCTTGATGCTTGATCTGAAAACAAAGTAGCAGATCTACAAGCTCGAAACGCGGAGCTTCGCGCCGCGTTTCGAGCTTGTAGGTCTGCTACTTTGTTTTGATGCTTCTGTGTGACTCTGTAGTGTAGCGTGATGGAGGAGGGGCCGTTAATTCGAGAAAATAAATACAAAAAGTCAAAAAATGATGGAGATAAGAGGTTTCTGGCCGACGGAGAGGAGATGTAAACATGTTCTGTTGCTTTGATAAGATGGAAGAGGAAACATGTGCCCAGTGGTGGAAAAAGTACTCAAATTATTTACTTAAGTAAAAGTACCAATACTGCAATATAAAAATACTCTGTTACAAGTAAAAGTCCAGAATAAAAAATGTACTTGAGTAAAAGTACAAAAGTATTGGCATCAAAATGTACTGAAAGTACCAAAAGTAAAAGTACTAAATATTTGAAAATAGCAGATCTACAAGTTCACAACGCGTCGCGATGCGACGCGTTGTGAGCTTGTAGATCGGCTATTTTCAAATAGCTTTTGTATAAAATAGGGCTAAAGTGGTTAATGTATGTTTCATTATATCATAATTTATATCTAAAAAAGTAACTAGTAACTAAAGTTTTCAAATAATTGTAGTGGAGTAAAAGTACAATATTTGCCTCTGAGATGTAGTGGAGTAGAAGTAAAAGTAATGGAAATTGGACATACTCAAGTAAAGTACAAATACCTCAAAATTTTACTTAAGTACAGTACTTAAGTAAATGTACTTAGTTACTTTCCACCACTGAGTGTAGTGTGATGGAGGAGGGGCCGTTAATTTGAGAAAATAAATACAAAGAGATAAGAGGTTTCTGGCCGACGGAGAGGAGATGTAAACATGTTCTGTTGCTTTGATCAGATAGAAGAGGAAACATGTGCCATGCATGATGACACATGTCATGAGTTAAGACTCAACACGACGGGACAGATCTAAATCAAAGCAGCCCTGAACCACGCTGACACACACATCAAAGAGGAAGCTCTGTAGCTGCTGCGAGTGCCGCGCTATGAGCTTGTATATCTGCTATTTTATTTTATTTTATTTTGTATCGTGAAAATGTGTGCAAATCTTTGAATATATTTTTTTTAAAGGAGGAGTTCACCCAAAAAAAGTACTTATTTTCTATCAATTGCACACCCTATGAAGCCTTGAATCCATGGATTCTTTTTTGTTTTTGTTGCATTCCTAAGCTAATAATTTGATTCCAGTCTCCTACCGGCTAATGTATCCGGTAGGAGACACAAAGTAGATTATTTGTGTCTCCTACCGGAAATGCACACGGTCATCAAATCATTGTCTTAGGAATGCCACAAAAACAAAAATAAATCCATGAAATCAAGGCTTCATGGGGTGTGTAATTGATAGAAAATAAGTAATTTTATGGGTGAACTCCTCCTTTAAAGCCAACATTTCTAACTAAAATCTTTGCTTCGGGGGGGATTCTACAAATGTCTTCTAAAACGTTTTTTAAAAAAAACGTTTTTCATGTCAAGGACCCCTGAAATTATATGTATTTGGCCGCGGACCCCCATCTCAAAATATGTTGTTCCAGGGACCCCCCCAGAGGCAAAGATTTGAGTTAAAATGTATATATTCATAGATTTGCACACATTTTCACGATCTTTTTTCCTCCAAAAATAGCAGACATACAAGCTCATAGCGCGGCACTCGGTGCCGCGCTATGAGCTTGTAGATCTGCTATTTTTGAATAGCCCAAAGAATGTTTTTAAAATGACACAGATGCGTTCCCGGTCTTAAAGGGATAGTTCACCCCCAAAATAACTTTTTACCCCTATGTATTAGTCACCCCATGGAGACTTGAATTCATGGGTATTGTTTAGTGTTTGTTATTTTTGGCTTAGGAATGCGACAAAAAAATAAATCCTTGACAAAGAACTTCAAAATACAAAGAAATTATTGACATATGTAATAATTTTATACATGACTCGTTGTGAGCTTGTAGATCTGCTATTTCTGCTTGTTTGTGAACATTTTTCAACATGGAAACAATTATGACGATTATGCAAAAAATAATTGCCATTAGACGATCATGTACAGGCCTATCAGTAGCCTTTATCAGCATAATGACAGACACACACGTCCCTCGCCTGTTTTACTGCCTGTTTGTCATCATACTGTAACTATGGACCATGTATGTGATGAAACCTATTAGTTCAGGGGCCTTCAACGGGGCGTCCGGGACCCCTAGGGGGTCCTCAGAGTTACTACAGGATTTTATTTTACATTTTTACATTGACCACTTGAACCCTAGCATCCCTATACATTACAGAGGAGAACTTTAGCCCCCAAAAAAACAGCAGAACTACAAGGCTTGTAGATCAGCTATTTTTTTTGTCAAAGAGGTTTGGTGTGGAGAGGGAAAGAGTAGTGAAAGGTCAAGTTTACTAAGTGTTGACTGTTTACCTGGTTTAAATGTCTGGAAATACACTTTAACATCAATCCATCAAAATACACTTTAACATCAATCCATCAAAATACACTTTAACATCAATCCATCAAAATACACTTCAACATCAATCCATCAAAATACACTTTAACATCAATCCATCACTGATGACAGTTGCTGACAAACAACTCTATGAAGCTGATCTATGAAATCTATGAGAAAGTGTAACCGGTCACACAATTTCATAGTGTGTGTGTGTGTGTGTGTGTGTGTGTGACTGTGTGACTGTAAGGATAAGGATAATTCCTTTAACAGGACGTTCATGAAAGTCCTTGCGGTCTTGTTTCCAATGAGAACCTGTGAGCAATTAGGGGTTAAGAGTCTTGCTCAGGGACAAATTTCATTTCATCGACACATATGCTGGTCTGGCCTGGAATCGTACCTGGGGCAACCAGGGCCTCTGGCTCCCTAGGCGGGCTCACTAACCACTCAGCTATGGCCGCCCCTACACTGTGTGACTGTGTGTGTGTGTGTGTGACTGTGTGTGTGTGTGGGGTCTCTGCTTCATCTCTCTCTCTCAGCTGAGGGGTCCTTGTGGCCTGAAAATAGACGCTATAGAGTAGATTTTAGATGCTCTATAATGTGAAATCTCCGGGTCAAAAAACATTGAGTAAGCAGAATTTGGTGCTACTGAAATGTGTCCGTAAGAATATTAGCAACATGATATGGTTACAACCTGTAATGAAATCATGCCTTTTTATTTTCTCTGACACCAACTTAAGCCCTTCTGTCACATTGAGCTACAGTCAGTCAGTGTTTAATGTCAGACTGTTTGCTATAGCAGTGTAATGACATAATTAGACGGTTTGCTAAAGATTGACTCTATTTTGAGTTGGTAATTAATGATGCCTGTGATGCCCTTTCCTTCTGAACACTAGAGACACAATAGCCAAAGTATAAAATAATGGTTAAAGTGGTTGCTTTCCCGGGCCTTATTAATGATAATACACAATAATCCACATAATGTACAGTATAGAACTTTGGCACGATGAAGCACTTGAACAAGTCGGTGCTCTATAGTTTTCTCTCTAGAAGCAGACGTAGCCAAAGGACGTTTACTGTGAGAAAACTGTTAGCGATATGTCTTGATAAAACAAGTGTTGACGTTCTCATTGCTATAACCCCTTCCATTTTTCTGACACTAGACGTATGTGTACAACAACCTAATGACAATAATACTCAAACTAGCATAATTCATGCAGGAGCATACAGTCTCAGACCTAATCGTGGCAAAAATACACACCTTGCCTTTCAAGAAATGAAATGTGTATAAAATCTGACCTCATCTGTGTTTTTGTAATACAATTTGCTAACCAAACGATGTTGAGTTTCACTCTCTGATGCAGCTTATACTTTGGCTATTTGAAAATAGCAGATCTACAAGCTCATAGCGCGTAGATCTGCAATTTTTTTAAAAATCATGAAAAGTTGTGCAAATCTTTGAATATATATATAAAATCTTTGCTTCTGGGGGGATTCTACAAATGTCTTCTAAATCCTAACAGTTATTTTTTCTAAACTTTGTCAGGGACCCCCACAATGATATGTATTTGGCCGCAGACCCCCATCTCAAAATATGTTGTTCCAGAGACCCCCCCCCAGAAGCAAAGATTTGAGTAAAAAATGCCCGCTTTCAAAAATATATACATTCAAAGATTTACACACATTTTCACGATTTAAAAAAAAATAGCAGATCTACAAGCTCATAGCATGGCACTATGCTCTATGAGCTTGTATATCTGCTATTTTTGAATTGGCCAAAGTATAACATAATGGTTAAAGTGGTTAGACAGATGCGTTCCTGGTTTATGGGTTACTGTACTGGCACTTCTAATAGACCTGCATAAACATTCATACAACTTTATGATTGTCCGTGATGTGAGACGTTTTGAGTTGTGGACAGTATTATTGGGCTCTTAGACCCTCCAGAAGAACGCGGGCTAAAATCCTTGATTTTGCGATGAAATATGCGTTTCTTTTTTGCAATTTTATGCGGTGAAATTACGGGAAGATGTGAAATATGCGATATGCGAAAAGTTGCGGAAAATGCAAAATATGTGAAAAGTTGCGAAATATGCGATGGGATGCACATATTATGCGCTGCAGCCTTTTTGAAAAAACGTTACCCCCACATAATCACGCGCCATTTTGCTGATTATGCAGTAAATTCTGCGATCGCATAATCGCATTTTTCTGGAGGGTCTAGGCTCTACTTTATTCAGCTGAAGCAAAGCACAGCATAAACATAGAACATATCACAGCAGTGTTTAAAACAAAGAGAAGAAGAGTCATATGGGTAGGGCTGCGTAGAAGACAGCGTTTGGTTGTAATTGTATATTGAAGACAAGACAACATGCTCTGCATTCAACTTTGGCTCATGTTACATACAGTATGTTATGTACAGTATGTTATGTACAGTATGTTACATACAGTATGTTATGTACAGTATGTTATATACAGTATGTTATGTACAGTATGTTATGTACAGTATGTTATGTACAGTATGTTATGTACAGTATGTTATATACAGTATGTTATATACAGTATGACTATTATCTTTACAAGCCCACTAGCAAGAAGGCTATTTTTATTTGTGGCACCATTTTGGTCAGGTGTCACGTACGCACACATGACCTTTACATTGTGTTATCTGTAGTGTTGTTAACCATTTAAGACCTAATTATAATATGCATCGTAAGACGAATAGTGAACACTGAACATAGCTGACCTACAAGCTCACAACGTTTCACATCGTGACGTGTTTAGTAAGCTTGAAAATATGCTGGTATTTTCAACGTTTTTGAACAACGTTCTCTGTCCCACTGTGGTGCCTCCTCAGGGCATTACAGCTGAAGACTTTTTCTGGAGTTTAGGTGTGGTTTAATCCATTACGACTGGCGGGAACGCATCTGTGTCGTTTTAAGATTTCTTTGGCTGTTCAAAAATAGCAGATCTACAAGCTCATAGCACCGCTGCGCTATGAGCTTGTAGATCTGCTATTTTTTGGGAAAGATCTTGAAAATGTGTGCAAATCTTTGAATATATATATATTTTTTTGTTGAAGTGAACATTTTAACTCTTGCTTCTGGGGGGTCCCTGGAACAACATATTTTGAGATGGGGGTCCGTAGGCCAAATACATATACATTTTGGAGGTCCTTGACATGGAACAAGTTTGAGCACCACTAGCAACCAAACAACAAAAATATTATATATATATATATATATATATATATATATATATATATATATATATATATATATATATATAAACAACTCTATGAAGTACAATAAGTACAATATTTTGTTCCAGGGACCCCCAGAAGCAAAGAGAAACGTTTGCAAAATTTTCCAAACTTTTTCAAAACAAATGCCAAAAAAATGTTAAAATGACACAGATGTGTTTCTGGATTGAAGGGGTCGGTTCATTTGATTTTCCCAGATTGTTAGCTTCTTTCTTTACGCTGTGATGCTGCTGCAGCATCTCTATGGGGGGAGTCAGACAGACAGGCAGACAGACAGACAGACAGACAGACATAGATATATCTCTTGGGGGGGGGGGTTACTATGATCATCCTGCAGTCTGTGTGTCCCAGAGAGAGCCTACAGTACAGTGTGATTTACTGTAGATGTTATGTAAGTGTTTGAACCGAGAGCTGTGAGGATTCTGACCGCATGCATAGCTTAGTATCTCTTTGACCGCGTAGTATATATATAAATAAATAAGCTATAGTTTCCGTGCCCTGGATTGCTGCTGGACTGCATTGATGGGATTGACCGGGCTTTGCTAGGTGTGTGTGTGTGTGTGTGTGTGTGTGTGTGTGTGTGTGTGTGTGTGTGTGTGTGTGTGTGTGTGTGTGTGTGTGTGTGTGTGTGTGTGTGTGTGTGTGTGTGTGTGTGTGTGTGTGTGTGTGTGTGTGTGGCCTTCAAGTTATAAACCATTAAATACAAGACTAACAGACTAACCGTATCACCTTACTGTATGTTACACTATACTACTTAAAGTTTGAGACTCACACACAGCAGACTCACTCACAGACCCTCTTCCAGGCGGCTCGGCCTGTAAGGGATTTGCAGCCATTATTATTATTAGTTCTACGTTTGATTCCGCACCCCAACAACAGTGTTGTAGTGGAGGCGCTACGAGCTTGTAGATCTGCTAATTTTGAAAAATTGTGAAAATGTGTGCAAATCTTCGAATATGTATATTTTTAAAGGAAACGTTTTTAACTCGTATCTTTGCTTCTGGGGGGGGTCCCTGGAACAAAATGTTATTACCCTAACCCATTTTGGGTTAGGGTAATAACATTTTGGGTGGTCCTTGATATGAAAAAGTTGGAACACCACTGATTATATAGCAACATGCATTTTTCAGAAACCTGTTAGGATTTAGAAGACATTTGTAGAATCCCCCCGGAAGCAAAGGTTTGAGTTACAAATGTTGGCTTTAAAAATATATATATTCAAAGATTTGCACGTTTAAAAAAAAATAGCAGATATACAAGCTCATAGCGCGCGCTATGAGCTTGTATATCTGCTATTTTTGAATAGCCTAAAGTATGAAATAATAATAATGGAAGTGGTTCAAATCTAAAATGACACAGATGCGTTCCCGGTCTTAATAGGTTCAGTTTAGAGGGAGTGAGTCAGCTAAATCATTCTCTTTCCACTCATTTACTTTCAACAACCTTTTTCACTTGCATTAAAATCCTCCATTAATGACAGATGCATAAAATCTGCACAATGTCCTTTTTTTAACTGACATAATGATTAAAATAAAGACACTGTATAGCAGCAGCAGAGGTTAGACTGTATTAACTAGATTAAAACCAGAGCACACATTATTATTATTATTATTATTATTATTATTATTATTATTATTATTATTATTATTATGGCTGAATGGCCCAGCAGACAGCTCCAGTGTGCCACTGTATTCAATTCATGGCAGGTTGGACTGCTCTCCAGAGGTTCATTATTTGACTCAGGTTTGACGACTGGAATGCTGGAGGAGAGATAACATTTAAACGACCAAAAATAATGGACTTTAAATTGGGCGCACACACACGCACACGCACGCACATACACACACACACGCGCACACACACGCACACACGCACACACACACACACACACACACACACACACACACACACACACACACACACACACATTTGTGCAAATCTTTGAATATATGTTTTTAAAAAGATGTTTTAACTCAAATCTTTGAATATATGTTTCTAAAAAGATGTTTTAACTCAAATCTTTGCTTCCGGGGATTCTACAAATGTCTTCTAAATCCTTATGCTGCTGTAATATCAGTGGTTCTCAAAATGTATTTGGCCAAAATGTTTTGTTCCAGGGACCCCCAGAAGCAAAGATTGTAGCTAAAATGTATATTATATATTAAAAGATTTGCACACATTTCCCCTTCTTTTCTCCTTCAATATTAGCAGATCTACAAGCTCATGCTATGAGCTTGTAGATCTGCTATTTTTGAATAGCCAAATAAATCTAAAGTGACACAACAGCAAATGTGAGGATAATATGCATTTTCCAGAGACAATATTTAGAGTCACATGATTTGCTAGCTCTGCCGCACGAAGCTCAGAAAGAGGTTGCGTTATGTTTAGTTCATTTTATTTAACTTGGTTGGTTATCATCATCATTAAATTATTCAGCATCGGGGCCTTTTCTTCACTTGTAGACTTGCACCAAGGTCAGGCCACACAGCAGTGCTTTGTGCTCTTCTCCTGTTTGTTTATTTATATTTATTTTATTTGACATGGACGTCACAATTACTTTGGACAAACCACATGCATCGTTTGAGTGTTATTATAGCACAAGTCCTAATTTTAAACCTCTGTCCACAGGATGCTTTTTTTCATTTTTCTAAATAGAATAACTCTAATCTAAAGAAACTATCAAATACGTTGAAGAAATTAAACATCATTATAATCAAAATCAGACGCGATTAACTGTGAAACAAAAGCAACATGTCAGAATGTATTCATGTGAGCAGCATGTTCAGGGTTATGTGAGAAATCACATAACCTTTGAGTTTGACTTCATGTTCTATGAAGTCAGCACCTTAGTCAGCACCTTAGGACTTCTTTCACCTTCCTTTAGGCTTTAACGACCTAAATCAGCACTATGTACGTTTGTTCTAATGAATACAATGTCATTTTGTCCAGTCGTGAAAATGTGTGCAAATCTCTGAATATATATATTATAATTTTTTATAGCGAACATTTGTAACTCAAATCTTTGCTCCTGGGGGATTCTACAAATGTCTTCTAAATTCTATCAGTTTATTTTGGGAAAAGAAACTTATGTTGCTATAATATCAGTGGTTCTCAAACTTTTTCATGTCAAAGACACCCCAACAATATGTATTTGGTCCAGGACCCCCATTTTGTTCCATGTATATATATTCAAAGATTTGCACACATTTTCACGATTTTTCAAAAATAGCAGATCTACAAGCTCGTAGCAGCTTGTAGATCTGCTATTTTTTAAATAGCCAAAGAAATCTAAAACAGATGCGTTCCCGCTCTTAATGGCTCAATAACTGTACTGTCATGTTTTGTGTTTTGTCCTAATGAGCCGATTATGGTTATTGATACAACGTTGATCTTTTAACTAATCTCTCTCTCTCTCTCTCTCTCTCTCTCTCTCTCTCTCTCTCTCTCTCTCTCTCTCTCTCTCTCTCTCTCTCTCTCTCTCTGTCTAGCCGTGTGGTCCTACCGGTGTCAGTGGAAGAGGTAAGTGTCATAACAGCAACAACTCACCTCAGGAAGTAGGTCAGAAATGCATTCACAATCAATAATAATCATTTTATAATAATCACCCAGCTGCCAAATACCTGAGCTTTACTGGCCCGCTCTGTTCTGGATAGGTCACCACATTTGGCGTAACACTGCTGGTGCCTTTCACACCTAAAAGTCCTCTAAAAAAAGCTCCGGTCGGATCAAGAACCAAATTGTTACATTGTTGCATTTTTTTTCATTAGGTCTGGTTTTGTGTTCACACCGTTCTCTCTCTCTCTCTCTGTGTGTGTGTGTGTGTGTGTGTGTGTGTGTGTGTGTGTGTGTGTGTGTGTGTGTGTGTGTGTGTGTGTGTGTGTGTGTGTGTGTGTGTGTGTGTGTGTGTGTGTGTGTGTGTGTGTGTGTTAGCAACCAACCAACATGTGTGAACAAATGACACACACTCTAACAGAGCGTTTCTAGGGACAATCACCTCATTGCCATAGAGTCACTGGAGGAAGTGTGGAGAATGAACTCTGTGTTAACCTCATTCAATCCCAATCAAAATGACTTCTAAATCCTAACAGTTTTCTGAAAACAGTTTTCTCAAAGACCCCCCAAAATTATATGTATTTGGTCCGGGACCCCCATCTCAAAATATGTTGTTCCAGGGACCCCCCCCCCCCCCCCGCCCCGCAGAAGCAAAGATTTGAGTTAAAAATGTTCGCTTTAAAAAAAAAAAAAAAAAAAAAAAATATATATATATATATATATATATATATATATATATATCTGACATACATAAAGGGTATGTTAGATTTGTCCCACTCCATTTTATTCCTGTTTTCTTTTTCTTTATCCATTAGGATTGAGCCTCTCCATCCTGGATTGAGGCTCTCCTTCTGGTTTGTTTAGTAGATTTCATTTAAAGTTTTCACACAGTATATGATTAATATTAAAGCTCTGTGTTACCTTTATCCATTAGGATTGAGCCTCTCCAACAGGATTGAGGCTCTCCTTCTGGTTTGTTTAGTAGATTTAAAGTCTCCACACAGTATAATATAGCAAAACAATTAATATGCCCGATATGGGCTTTATTGCGCCTTCAATTCGAGGTGCATTAGTTTAACTGAAGGGGTTCTGTGTAACCTTTATAGGTGTAATTTTAACTATTTGTCATTTTTAATGACTTGGGTATTTGTCACTTTCTATACTTTTTTCACACTGTATCAAAATGACTCTATATACATTTATATATGTGATTTGTATGCTTTATATATGTGGTTTCTATGCATTACATCTTTTAAAATGATGAAATGAAATGTAATAATTGAAGAGCCAATGAACTTGGCATATCACTAGGTGGGGGTGGAGCATTTTGTATAAAACGATGATCACTGACACCTGCTGTATAGCACCCGAGGAAGCGGAAGCGAAACGCGTTGTGCGACATAAATAAAGAAAGCAAAATCAGTCCTGGAGTTGTGCGGTCCCTTCTTTTGAAGGTATTCTTCTTTTAGTTTTATATATCTCTTGCACTGACCTGCACCTCCAGTCGGGGTCCAACAAAGATGTGCACGAGTCTTATTTAGTGTGAGAGATGAATAACGTTATCGCCACTGAACTACACATCTTGTACTAAAATGTGAACACACAGCAGATTCCTGTCAACACTAAAGGCGGTTACACACCGGCGAATATGCGAATATACGCAAAATTCGGACTCGTTCCGAATAATTAAAAGACGCTTTTTTCGCTCCGCGAAACTGGTGTTTTCAGCTTGCATTGACTTTATAAGGTTTTTAAAAAAAACGTATTATTCGCGTGAGAAAAATCGCCCCGGTGTGTAAGGACCTTTAGTCCTCTACACCAGTGTATATCAACCCTGGCAAACGTCCCAATTTTGGGCCGGGGCTACTGCTGAGGTGTGCCGCGCCGTTTGAAGGAGGTTTGAAAAAAAAAATATATATATTTTTTTTTTAAACAATAATAATAATCAGGCATGCAAACAGCCCCAAGGTGAAAATGGTGACAACATGCTGTTTTTTTTCGGGTCAGGTGTCACACTATTGCCCTATTTGGATTCAAAACGGCTAGTGGAAGCTGAAAAGCTACAAGTTTGCATGTCTGAATAATGCAAAAACAGAAATATTTGTTTGCATTTGCTTTTTTTCTCCCCCATATATTTTCATGATAAAAAAGTGCGTATCGTATCGAAGTTGTGTGCCCAACATCGTATCGTATCGTTTCGTGAAATGTGAAAATCGGCTATATACCGTATATATCTATATATACGGTATATAGATATACCGTATATATATATATAATTATAGATACCGTATATCTAGGTGTGCCCTGGGATTTTTTGGCTATGCCAGGTGTGCCTTGACACAAAAAAGGTTGATAGACACTGCTCTACACCAGTGGTTTTCAACCTTTTTCATGCCAGGGACCCCTAAATTGATATACATTTGGCCGCGGACCCCCATCTGAAAATATGTTGTGCCAGGGACCCCCCCAGAAACGAAGATTTGCGTTAAAAATGTTCGCTTAAAAAAATATTTATATTCAAAGCTATGCACACATTTTCACGATTTTTCAAAAATAGCAGATCTACAAGCTCATAGCGCGGCACTCGGTGCCGCGCTATGAGCTTGTATATCTGCTATTTTTGAATAGCCAAAGCTAAGTGGTTAAAATGATTGTGACGCTATATTAACTCGTTTTGCTGGGGACCCCCTGGTACCCCCCCCCCCCCCCCAAGGACCACTGGTTGAAAACCACTGATCTTCACATGCTGAATAGAAAAGGCAAAGAAGCCTTTGGCATAATGATGTATTCAAATCATTTATTCAGTTATTCTTAAAACATTTTAATATGGTGAAAATAGCCGATCTACAAGCTCACAACGCGTCTATATGCTATTTTCACTGCTTTTGTGAGACACTCTTATATGAATGATGAACAACCGGGGGCATGAATTCATGAAAAAAAACGTTAAAAGAAGGTTTAAATATGGAGATGCAAGGTTTCTGACGGACAGCAACGATATGTTCCTGTCATATGGTTGCATCTTCTCCCCATGGAGAGGTTAGTAGGCTTTAGCAGAGCAAACAGACCACAGACAGCACAGGGTCAGATGATCTTTAGGCCATCACTCTGCTCTCTCCAGCATCATGAAGTTGCCAGGTTTATGCCTATTGGTGTTTCCAAGCCCAGAGCCTCCTCCTCTCTATATGCCCCAATTTATTTAGTCTATTTACCCTCGTTGACCCACATACACATCCAGTGCTATCTAGAGGGGTTTTTCCATGCTGCTTTATTTGTGCCAATTAAGAAGACCAAGCTCCACCCCATTACCTTGTCGTTCTTTCTTTATGACATCCTGGTGTGTCAATCTTATGGGTCCATTGCAGACCAATATGCTGTTACATAGAGTACAGAAGTCCTGACGTCACTCGTTCATCCCCTGGGTCGTAGAAGTCATTTCTCTATGGAGAATAACATTGGGTCATCTTAGAATCGTCTCATATAAGAATTGTGGTCCAAAAATAAACAAACTGTCTCTGTGATATTGTCAGGGAGGAGGTTCTGTATCGTTTAAATTATATATATATATATATATATATATATATATATATATATATATATATATATATATATATATAGATATTATCAGGGAGGAGGCTCTGTATCGTTTATGATAGTCAGTCACTCATATTTCATACAGTCCGTTTCTGGTGAAAATTTAACTAATTCGACGGAAGTAACATTATCGTTTTCTCACCGTCAGTTGATGCTTCATATCCATAAGAGTCAAACCGCCGGGGTCATTAGTTTATGTTTGGAACACAGTTCTTATTTGACGCGATTTTAAACACGTCTATGGGAATTCAGAATGGGGGGGGGGGTAACTCGACACAGGTAGGATGCAGTGAATGACGTCAGACTCCGGTGCTCTATTCTGTAACCGTTAGCATTAACAACAGTGTTTGGTTTAGCCCTTTAAGACCTGGAACGCATCTGTGTCACTTTAGATCTCTTTGGCTATTCAAAAATAGCAGATCTACAAGCTCATAGCGCGGCACCGAGTGGGGTTAATAATAGACCAAAAAAGGGTCCTTGTGACACAATCATTGGGCTATTCAAAAATAGCAGATCTACAAGCTCATAGCGCGGCACCTCTCGCTATGAGCTTGTGGAATTCTGAAAAATCGTGAACATTTGTGCAAATCTTTTTATTTTAATTTGAGAAGCAGTGATCTATAACGGCTGTGTGTGTGTGTGTGTGTGTTGCTGTGTTCTTGTGTCCTCAGTATCAAGTGGGTCAGCTGTACTCCGTAGCTGAGGCCAGCAAGAATGAGACGGGCGGGGGGGAAGGCATCGAGGTGCTGATCAACGAACCGTACGAGAAGGAGGGAGAGAAGGGACAGTACACACACAAAATCTACCATCTAAAAAGGTACGGCTAAAACCAATGACACCGTGCCTCCCAACCTGTGTTGATTTAGTCGACTACGACTATGACGAAAAATGTTGGTCGACTAGCTTTTTACACTGACCAACACTACGGTAAATACAAACTAAATAAAAACTAAGCTATGATGACTACAACTAAGACTAAATATATTGACAATTTCGTCAACAAATAAAAACTAGACTAAAAAGTTAGTGATAGACTAGTGTAGAAGAGATCCCGTAGAACTAAGACTAGTGGAGAAGAGATCCAGTAGAACTAAGACTAGTGGAGAAGAGATCCAGTAGAACTAAGACTAGTGGAGAAGAGATCCAGTAGAACTAAGACTAGTGGAGAAGAGATCCAGTAGAACTAAGACTAGTGGAGAAGAGATCCAGTAGAACTAAGACTAGTGGAGAAGAGATCCAGTAGAACTAAGACTAGTGGAGAAGAGATCCAGTAGAACTAAGACTAGTGGAGAAGAGATCCAGTAGAACTAAGACTAGTGGAGAAGAGATCCAGTAGAACTAAGACCTAGTGGAGAAGAGATCCAGTAGAACTAAGACTAGTGGAGAAGAGATCCAGTAGAACTAAGACCAGTGGAGAAGAGATCCAGTAGAACTAAGACTAGAGGAGAAGAGATCCAGTAGAACTAAGACTAGAGGAGAAGAGATCCAGTAGAACTAAGACTAGAGGAGAAGAGATCCAGTAGAACTAAGACTAGTGGAGAAGAGATCCAGTAGAACTAAGACTAGTGGAGAAGAGATCCAGTAGAACTAAGACTAGTGTAGAAGAGATCCAGTAGAACTAAGACTAGTGGAGAAGAGATCCAGTAGAACTAAGACTAGTGGAGAAGAGATCCAGTAGAACTAAGACTAGTGGAGAAGAGATCCAGTAGAACTAAGACTAGTGGAGAAGAGATCCAGTAGAACTAAGACTAGTGGAGAAGAGATCCAGTAGAACTAAGACTAGTGGAGAAGAGATCCAGTAGAACTAAGACCTAGTGGAGAAGAGATCCAGTAGAACTAAGACTAGTGGAGAAGAGATCCAGTAGAACTAAGACCAGTGGAGAAGAGATCCAGTAGAACTAAGACTAGAGGAGAAGAGATCCAGTAGAACTAAGACTAGAGGAGAAGAGATCCAGTAGAACTAAGACTAGAGGAGAAGAGATCCAGTAGAACTAAGACTAGTGGAGAAGAGATCCAGTAGAACTAAGACCTAGTGGAGAAGAGATCCAGTAGAACTAAGACTAGTGGAGAAGAGATCCAGTAGAACTAAGACTAGTGGAGAAGAGATCCAGTAGAACTAAGACCTAGTGGAGAAGAGATCCAGTAGAACTAAGACTAGTGGAGAAGAGATCCAGTAGAACTAAGACCAGTGGAGAAGAGATCCAGTAGAACTAAGACTAGTGGAGAAGAGATCCAGTAGAACTAAGACCAGTGGAGAAGAGATCCAGTAGAACTAAGACTAGAGGAGAAGAGATCCAGTAGAACTAAGACTAGAGGAGAAGAGATCCAGTAGAACTAAGACTAGTGGAGAAGAGATCCAGTAGAACTAAAAGACAAGTCATTTTATGTTTGGTTGCGCTCGAGTGTTGTGCTCTGAAAATAGCCGATCTACAAGCTCACAACGCGTCGCGCTGTGAGCTTGTAGATCGGCTATTTCCAGCATCCAACCAAGTGTAAAATCATCCATTACGACACCATCAAGGCACCGCCAACATACATTTTAGTCGACTAAATCAACTGTAGATTTAGTCGACTGTAATCTTATGATATTTAGTTTAGACTAAAACTAGACAAAAACTAAAACATTTCAGATGGCTTAAATATGACTGACACTAAATGGAATTTTACTCAAAAGACTATGACTAAAACTAGGGCAAAAATTTGCTGTAAACATCAACACTGCTCTAGAATACTTCTGAATTCTGTTTTTTTTGTATTCCTCCTTTAGTAAAGTCCCGGGTTTTGTGAAGATGATCGCACCAGAAGGAGCGTTAGTTTTTCATGAAAAAGCTTGGAATGCCTACCCTTACTGTCGCACTAGTAAGTCAACCAGTACCTTACTACTCTTGAGGTGCATTTTCATTGATTGATTCATTGATTGATTGATTCACTCCTTTAATGATGCAATTTAGTGGTGTGATTCAATATGAACCCATTCAATCCGGAACGCATCTGTGTCATTCTTAGATTTCTTTGGCTATTCAAAAATAGCAGATATACAAGCTTATAGCGCGGCACAGAGTGCCGTGCTATAAGCTTGTAGATCTAAGCTTGTAGATCTCAAAACATGTTGTCCCAGGGTGTATTATGTATGTTCAAAGATTTGCACAAACTATCAAGATTTTTCAAAAATAGCAGATCTACAAGCTCATAGCGCGGCACTCGGTGCCGCGTTGTAGATCTGCTATTTTTGAATAGCCAAAGAAATCTAAAAATGACACAGATCCCAGTCTTAAAGGATTCATAATGATCAACATGAACGTTGTAGCCGTGTAATACATTTATTATAGTAGCTAGTAGCAGCCTGACTGTAAACGACATTCACACAACATGTCTTTGTATTCATATTATAATGCTTATGTATTCATTATGGTATTAACGTCATCAGCCTGTTCACTAACACCATATACCTGTTCAGGTTATTCTGGAATATTGGTAATAATCAAATGATTCTCTCGTTTCCTTTTCATGTCATCTGCTGCAGTTGTGACGGTGAGTTGACACACACACACACACACACACACACACACACACACACACACACACACACACACACACACACACACACACACACACACACACACACACACACACACACACACACACACACACACACACACACACACACACACACACACACACAGAAGCTGAGCGCCCACGGCCAACGAGGCCACCGGAGGAATAGTCATACTCAGCGTTATGTAGAGCGAGAGTTGCGTCACTAGCATAGACTCCCATTGTACGAATGGAATGCGGAAGTTCTCTTTCTCTCTATCTCAATGAGGACGTTCCAACGTTTGGAAGTACAGGAGACAACATCCTGCTTTGCGGCGTGAAAAAAAAAGCTTGACGCAACTCTCTCTCTATATAACGCTGGTCATACCCAGACCTTAACCCACTAAGACCTGGAACGCATCTGTGTCACTTTAGATTTCTTTGGCTATTCAAAAATAGCAGATATACGAGCTTGCAGATCTGCTATTTTTGGAAAATCTTGATTTTTATTTATTTATTTTTTTCAAAAACTGTTAAGGTCCTTACACACCGGGGAGATTTTTTTCATGCGAATAATACGCATGAAAACTTATAAAGTCAGCGCACAGAAGTCAAGGCACAGACGGCTGTGTTGTTGACGGACAACGGATGCACGCTTATGAGAAACAACACAAATAAAACCTGGCGAAACAGGTTGCATGCATTAGAGCAAGATGAGGATACAGGAAACATTCAGTCTAAATGTACAGTTTGATAATTCACAACTACTACTACTACTACTTTTGTATTTGAAACTTTAAATTTCTCTAATTATAATAAACTTTCACGACAGCCTAAATACAAATATCATTTATGTAAAGGCTACTATAGGCTACAGTGAAGTCGGACTGAATAATGACTGAAACGTTTTTTTCTTTTTTTACTCTCTTGGTGAGGGGATTATCTGGCACAGTAGTTGTGAATTATCAAACCGTACATTTAGACTGAATGTTTCCTTTATCCTCATCTTGAGCTATAATGCACGCAAACTGTTTCACCAGGTTTTATTTGTGTTGTTTCTCATAAGCGTGCATCCGCTGTCCGTCAACAACACAGTAGTCTGTGCCTTGACCTCTGTGCTCTGACTCTAGGCTCTAAAGCAGGGATTCTCAAAGTGGGTGCCACAGGGACAATATAGTTCCAACCGCGACCCGCCATTTTGTGGCTTTGGTCCGCTGAAAACGGGTGGTTTTCAATGCAAAAAAAAGAAACTGAGTTACAGCTGTTTTTCTGAAAATCCCAAACAGGAAGCGGATGACTTCCTGTTTTTTTGGAAGGACGTCACAGCCGACTGCTTCTTCTCTGAGTGACAATCGAATCGATCATTCCAAAGCTGTGTTAGGTCGCCCCTTGTGGAATTTTTAGATTTTTTTGGAAAGAACGCATCAATGCGATCTTGGCCATCAAGTGAAATGGCTGCTCATTTATACTGTACGCCCCACTCAGAAATGTCCAAAAAATTACAGAATATTTTCTGGAAATGTTCGCCAGAATAGAGATGCCAGGTTGGAAAGTGGTTAAAAAGGTGTGTGTGTGTGTGTGTGTGTGTGTGTGTGTGTGTGTGTGTGTGTGTGTGTGTGTGCGTGTGCGTGTGCGTGTGCGCGTGTGCGTGCAGGCCAGGCACATCAACACATATACAGTATGACACTATGCTTTTATGTCCAGCTCATGCACCCTGTGTTAATGGAGCTTTCCTGTGTTTTACAGAACGAGTACATGAAGGACGACTTTATGATAAAGATCGAGACCTGGCATAAACCGGACATGGGAACATTAGAAAATGTAAGTCACAGTAAAGATACTGAACCTGTACCACATGCACCGCCACAGAGAGTGGGGAACATGAATATCATTGTGTGGAATTGTTTGCTTATTTGTTAGGATCCCCATTAGCTGGGCCCTAAAGCAGTCTAAGTCTTAAGGCGGTTACACACCGGCGAATGTGCGAATATACGCAAAATTCGGACTCGTTCCGAATAATTAAAAGACGCTTTTTCGCTTCGCTTTTTCACGCCATGTACGCTTGCATTGACTTTATAAGGTTTTAAAAAAATGTTTAAGTTTTAAGTTAACAAGGAAGTGGATGGGAGTCTAGATCTTCAACAAATCATATCTCCTTGGTCTTTGGGTTAAAAAATAAAAAAAATTATAAGAAAATTTTAAAGTCGTTTTAGTCGTTCTTGGCAGGGAATGAGTTAAGAGCCCTATTATCGATTATACCTAAACTTCTTTGCCATGTTTTACTATTTTTAAAAACATTTTCAAATAGTTCAACTAGCCGATCTACATCGACACGTTGTGAGCTTGTAGATCGGCTATTTGAACTATTTGAAAATGTTTTTGAAAATAGTTTAAAAAATGGCAAAGAAGTTTAAGGATAACAGGGTAAGGCACCGGCGATAATAGTGCTCTGAGTACATTAAACGTTGTAGTCCATATACATAAATAATCCTATTGTCCTGTTAAATAAGTTATTTCCTGACGGTCATCGTCCCCATCTCATCATGTCCATGCTTTGATGTGTAACAGGTGCACGATCTGGACGATCCCACGTGGAAGACGGTGGAGGTGGTTCCCATAGATATTACAAACAACGAGGAAGTGGCGGCAGCGGTGAGTCTTTAGGTGGAAACGCCTCCTTTTTCTCACAGACTCACAGTAACAGTGTCCCAAAATCTCGCCGTGCGTGCGTTTGTAGTATTTTAATATTACGTCATTTTGAATCAGGCACAAATTAGCCGCCTACTGCACGTTGCGTTACCGGCAAGGTGTCTTTGTACCGGCTGCAGCCAGTGTTGCCATATTTTGCGAGAGAAATAAGCAGCAAGGTCTATGAAAACAAGCCCAAAACAAGCGCCAAATTACCCCAAAAGTCGCTTATAAAACGCAGACATGGCAACAAAGCAAGTTGAAAGCGAAAGTAAAATAAATGAAGCTTCAAGCTCCGTCTTGTTGTTACCATAGATATGGATAGCATACAGTCACTACATCGCGACAGACAGTGGTGAGTAACATTGTTGAAAACTAACGTCAGGAAAATAATAATAATTTGATGCGGTTGGTGCGGATCTAGAAATATGATGGTATAATTAACCGCGGTTGGATGGCGGGTGGATAATGTATATGCGGATTTGGGTGTACCTGGGACGTATCATCAGTGTTGTAGGCTGGGGTCGACGGGTTTTTGGGTCTCGTAACATACACCCTCACCCAGGTGACCCAGCCGGGGGTTGATCAAGCCCCCGACTTACGACCCAGTAGCGTCCCCCCGCGGTCAGTCCTCTTAGAGAGAGACAGGGCCACTCAGTCCACTTCTCTGGAACTACTCTGCCGGGACTCGGGGAGGCTCTGGCACGTGGAGGGACTAGGCTCTGTGGATGGCCTCCTGGCCGGGCTCCTCCTTCGTCTCACCAGGTCCAGGACCTGAGCGTTGCACCAGACTCCCCCGCTCCAAACATTTCATTCTGGCGTGATGGTTACGAAGCTTATTAAATGGCCACATCTCATCACTGTCTCACAATTACAACAGTTTCGAATGCTAAAATAAACATATTGAGGATACAGATACATGTTTAAAAATATTAGACCATTTTTTAAACCTTTGTTTTGGACCTTTTCTCCTTTTAATGACTTGGTATTAGTGGTTGAACACACTATAATGTGTCCTGCAGCTGTTATGTCTGTTAGCAGTACTGACAACCATTGGGTTCCAGTAGTATAGGGTGTGTGTCTCCACCCTCAGGATGAGGTCTGCTACTACATGTTGAAGATGCTCTAATCTTGTGAAGAACACGAGCTTGGATCTGGAATTACTGTGTTAATATACATTATGTGTGTGATGTATGATGATAGATGTGTTAATATACATTATGTGTGTGATGTATGATGATAGATGTGTTAATATACATTATGTGTGGATGTATCAATGAGGACATAATAATCAGAGAACAGATGAAGCTTATGAAGTGAAGAGTTGTATATCATTAGCTTACCTTTGAGCTTTAGACGGTGGGGAGCGTTTGTACAGCTGGTCACCTTTAATCCTGTGGAAGACCTCCAATTAAAGCTCCAATCCTGTGTGTGTGCGTGTGTGTGTGTGTGTGTGTGTGTGTGTGTGTGTGTGCGTGTGCGCGTGTGCATGACATGGTATTTGAACCAATCTTTACGGTCCAGTATGTTGGTGCAATAATACAACTAACACATCCGCTGTGGTAATAGTTGGTCTCCTTGTTCTTCCATCGGTCAGGTAGTAGGACCACTACTGGTTGATAGGAGTTATTGCATGAAGCTCAAAGCATACTATCTCCTCTGCCCCAAACAGGCTCTGCCTCAAGTCATGAGGGAGACTCTGGTTCAAAACCCCCGATAGGACATTACATGAATCTTACGGATCGCGGCTTTAACTTGGAAAAAAAACAAGCCATCATTTGCTCACTCAACTGGAGACGTTAGACTTATAGAGATTATTGCTGAAAGGCTTTGAAAGTCGGTACTCGCCGATACCAGCTTAGTGGCCTTTTGGTTTAGAGTGTCCTCCGCCCTGAGACCCGGCCCGGGGAGGTCAGGGTTCAATCCCCCGGCCGGGTCATCATACCAAAGACTATAAAATGGGACCCAATGCCTCCCTGCTTGGCAGCCAGCATCAGGGCTGTTCACAAGGCCCTGTGGGGAGGGTTGATTTTGACAGCAAATTTTGATTTAGTTTTTTTTGTCTTTTGAATAAAATTCCATTTAGTTTTAGTCATAATTTAGTCATCTGAAATGTTTCAGTTTTTGTCTAGTTTTAGTCGACTAAATATCATAAGATTAAATGTTAAAATGTAAAAAAAAAAAGTTAAAATGTATGTTGGCGGTGCCTTGATGGCGTCGTAATGGCTGATTTTACACTTGGTTGCATGCTGAAAATAGCCGATCTACAAGCTCACAACGCGTCGCAGCGCGACGCGTTGTGAGCTTGTAGATCTGCTATTTTCAGAGCGCAACACCTGAGCGGAACCAAACATAAAATGACTTGTCTTTTAGTTCTACTGGATCTCTTCTCCACTAGATCCCTCACTAACATTTTAGTCTAGTTTTTATTTGTTGATGAAATTGTCAACATATTTAGTCTTAGTTTTAGTCACATCGTAGCTTAGTTTTTATTTAGTTTTTGTCAGTGAATAAAGGTAGTCGACCAACATTTTTCATCGTAG
Organism: Gymnoscopelus braueri; assembly: GCF_963280865.1. Classification (NCBI taxonomy): domain Eukaryota; kingdom Metazoa; phylum Chordata; class Actinopteri; order Myctophiformes; family Myctophidae; genus Gymnoscopelus; species Gymnoscopelus braueri. Next base: position 44,793,026 of record NC_137624.1, on the reverse strand, counting down.
TTTTAGTCGACGAAATCAACAACCCTCAGCCTGTACTATTGTCCATCTTCAAGCTGCCTCCTGCTACAGACACAGGAGATGGACTCCTTGAAATGTGGGCCACGTGACTCTGGAGCCGCTGGGGTTCCCCCAACGCTACTTACTTACTGACTATTTTTTTATTCTCTTAATCACATGAAGCTCATTCTTATGAGGCCTGACTCAGAGCTATTATATAAAACACCACACGGGGACAAAGTAGACCAGTGGGTTCTCAAACCTTTTTCATGTCAAGGACCACCCAAAATGATATGTATTTGGCCACGGACCACCCATCTCAAAATATGTTGTTCCAGGGACCCCCCCCCCAGAAGCAAAGATTTGAGTTACAAATGTTCGCTGTAAAAAATACATATTCAAAGATTTGCACACATCTTCATAACTTTTTAAAAAAAATAGCAGATCTACAAGCTCGTAGCACGCCACTCGGTGCCACACTATGAGCTTGTAGATCTGCTATTTTTGAATAGCCAAAGTTTAAAAGGTTAAAAGTGGTTAAAATGATTGCGATGCTATATTAACACCTTTTGCTGGGGACCCCCTGGAACCCCCCCCAAAGACCCCACTTTGAGAACCAATGGAGTAGATGACGTTCTAGTGGGTATGAGATCTATCAAAAGGAGTCAAGGACACCCGGTCATCCCCTCTGAGGATGAATGAGGAACATTTGTTCCCAGACCTGCAGTGTTTCTCTCTCCAACCGGCTCTCTTGTACAATAATGACTCTTAAGTGGATGAGCGTTCCAGGCCGAGGGTTAATCCCAGGGTCCATCTGCCCCAAAGGGTGTTTGGCACTCTTTGACCACAGATGCAATGGATTAACCCATTGAGACCTGAAGCCGATTCTACATGTCTCCTAAATCTCAACAGTTTTCTGAAAAACGTATGTTTCTATATCAGTGGTGCTCAATCTTTTTCATGTCAAGGACCCCCAAAATGATATGTATTTGGCCGCGGACCCCCATCAAAATATTTTGTTCCAGGGACCCCCCAGAAGCTAAGATTTGAGTTAAAAATGTTCGCTTTAAAAGTATATATATTCAAAGATTTGCAAACATTTTCACGATTTTTCAAAAATAGCAGATCTACAAGCTCGTAGCGCGGCACTCGGTGCCGCGCTATGAGCTTGTATATCTGCTATTTTTGAATAGCCTAAAGTGTAAAATAATGCTTTTTAGCTCAAATCTAAAAATGACACAGTTCCAGGTCTTAATGGATTAAAATAACACATTTAAGTAGAGAGACCCCCGCCCCCCGCCCAGGCCCAGTAGCAGACTGATACAGTAACTGTCACGATCTGTTGGTCTGGTCCATACATGGGCAACCGGTGGCCCCGGGGGGCCACATGCGGCCCCCACCTTCACTTAATGCGGCCCCGCAGGTTAATATCAGAATAGTGATTATATTATTGATTTCAGCTGTTATGATTCCTAACATGCAAACATGACCCGCTTTAATGACTTCACTCTATATTAGTACCTTAAAGGAGTAGTTCACCCAAAAAATTACTTATTTTCTATCAATTGCACTCCCCATGAAGCCTTGAATCCATGGAATTATTTTTTGTTTTTGTCGCATTCCTAAGACAATAATTTGATTCCCGTCTCCTAACGGCTAATGTATCCGGTAGGAGACACAAAGTAGATGCATTTGAAGTTAAATAAAAATGTTACTTTTCAGGATTCCAATTCAAAAGTAGCAAAAATAGCCGATCCACAAGCTCAAAACGCGTCGCACTGCGACGCGTTTTGAGCTTGTGGATCGGCTATTTTTGCTACTTTTGTGTGACATAGAATGGCGTAAAAAGTTAAAATACATAGAGACCGTACATGCAGTAGTGGCTCTCTAGTCTCTACAACATCAAAGTTGCATCACCCCTGGTCTGGTCCTGTGGGGGGGGGGGGTTGCATTGCATCATGGGTGAGCTGTGGATTGTACTTTCACGGAATAGAACAGGGGTCTTCAACGGGTTTCAGGCCAAGGACCCCCTAGCTGAGAGAGAGAGATGAAGCAGGGACCCCCTACTCTATATTGTATTTAAACAATATTCAGATTATACTTTTTTTCCCTCTACAGCTACAGTATACCAAAAAATAGCAGAGCTCACAACGCCTCGCAGTGCAAGGCGTTGTGAGCTTGTAGATCTGCTATTTTTGGCCAAAGTTCCGAAAAGGGATGCTGCGGTTCAAGTGGTTAACGTGAGAAAGAAAGAAAATCTTATCGCACAAAGACTTGCCGGCCCCCCTGTAGTAACTCTGAGGACCCCCTAGGGGTCCCTGTACAAATACCTGAGTACATGTACTTAGTTACTTTCCTCCGCTGTGTCTCACCACGTGCAGTCAGTGCACCACCTGATATAAACGTATGTTTTTATGTCCTACATATAGACTATATCTGGCCCTGCACCAAGGAGCTCACCCAGTCATTATCATGCATTACTTTGTGGATCTACAGAGATCGGTTCATTGTGTGATTCTGTGTGCGTTTCATCCTTCCATGCAGGACTACAAGGAAGGAGAAGATCCTACTCTGTTCCACTCCACTAAGACGGGCAGAGGACCACTGGGCCCTGAATGGATGGTACTGTACTGTATGAGGAGATATACTTAAACCAGTGGTTCTCCAAACTCACTCAACAGCTCATTTACTTCCTGTTTGTTTCCTGTGTGAAAATGCCTATGTCTCCGTTCCTCTTGCTTTACGGCAAAAACAATAAAGCCACATTCAACTGGCCACAGCTCCGCAACAATGGATTAAAGGGTAAGACCACTGTGGTAGAGGTTTGTGTTGTGTAGTTACCTTGCCATGATGTAACTCCAAAGGTGGGCAAGAAATCAAAAATAATTGCTCCATTGATTAGAAATTGATAATTCAAAATATGCTCCTCATTGACTTTGACATTGTATGGTAAAACAGCTCTCAAAGTCACTCTTTTAGCACATAAATGAACCCAAACATAGCTGATTCAGACAATATAGAGCATCACCAAACCCAGTACTGTTTTTTTTTTTAAATAAAAATGTCAACTTCCTGTTGATTTTACTATTTGAAGATCTGGATCCGGATCCGCGGATCCAGTCCAGGTTTTCTACTTATTAAAAATGGCAAAATCAACAGGAAGTTGACATTTTTATAAAATAAAAAAACAGTACTGGGTTTGATGATGTTCTATATTGTCTGAATCAACTTTGTTTGCGTTCATTTATGTGCTAAAAGAAAGCTTTGAGAGCTGTTTTACCGTACAATGTAAGTCAATGAGGAGCATATTTTGAATTATCAATTTCTAATCAATGGAGCAATTATTTTGTATTTCTTGTCCACCTTTGGAGTTACATCATGGCAAGGAAACTACACAACATAAACCTCTACCAAAGTGGTCTTGCCCTTTAAGTAACAGCCGTCTGCCAGCCAGCAGATGGATACATCATGGATGCTAATATTGACAATTATCATCACCAAATGCCTAGTCTCAGTAGTCTGTACTGTCATATATGGAATTGCCACACAGAAAAAAAGATGCATGCGTACGCACTTTACATTGTCTGTGTAGTTCTGTATTGGCCAGTGGTGAAAAAAAGGACTCACATTTTTTACATAAGTTTCAATTCTGCAATATGGAAATACTCTGTTAAATGTAAAGGTCCGGAATTCAACATGTACTTGAGTAAAAAGTACAAAAGCATTGGTATCGAAATGTACTTAAAGTATCAAAAGTAAAAGTACTCATTATGCAGAATGTCCCATTTCAAGTTTTCAAATGTATAAAAATCATTTGAAAATAGCAGATCTACAAGCTCACAATGCGATGCGACGCATTGTGAGCTTGTAGGTCGGATATTTTCAAATGGACGAATTGTATATAGGGCTGAAGTGATTAATGTATGTTTTGTAATAATAATCAAAATCTACAAAGTTTTCAAATAATTGTAGTGGAGTAAAAGTACAATATTTGGATCCGAGATGTAGTGGAGTAGAAGTAAAAGTATTGGAAATGGGAAATACTCAAGTAAAGTACAAATGCCTCCAAATTATAATTAAGTACTTAAGTAAATGTACTTGGTTACTTTCCACCACTGATATTGTCGGCTGTGGCTCAGGAGGTAGAGCAGGTCGACCAATGATCCGTGGGTCGGCGGTTCGAATCCCGGCTCCTCCTGTCCACATTTCGAAGTGTCCTTGGGCAAGACACTGAACCCTACATTGCCTCCAATGATACGGTTGGCGCTAGCTTGCCACCATTGGTGTATGAATGTGGGAAAAGTGGGGACGCTGGCGTTGACTGTTCGCCGCTCCACCTCCCAATGCCCCCCCCCCCCTGTATGAATGAATGAACCATTGTAAAGCGCTTTGAGCACTTGGAAAAGCGCTATAAAAATGCAATTCATTATTATTATTATTATTATTATTGGCCGTGTGTCATTGAGGAAATGGTTCTCTGTTGTAACAAAGATACTTGTGTTTTATCACCTCCTCTACAGAATGAGCTGAAGTCAGACTGTCCATATATGTGTGCATACAAACTCGTCACGGTCAAGTTCAAGTGGTGGGGTCTTCAAAGCAAAATAGAAAATTTCATCCACAAGGTAAAACACGTATTAACATACTGTACATCTTGGTCATATTGGTGTGGGGTTTTATTTGCTCGAGTTGTATCATAATGTATCTCTGTGTGTGTATATTTATATATATATATATATATATATATATATATATATATATATATATATATATATATATATATATATATATATATATATATATATATATATATATATATATATATATATATATATATATATATATATATATATATATATATATTTAGGAACAATTTAGTGTTGTTTAAACTATTCTTTGATGTTTAACGTCTCCCACAAGAGGGAGACATTGTGTGGGGAATTTCATTATGACTGAAAATGTTCTTTTTTCTTCTAGCCATAATCCATCATTTCAACTATACTATGTTTGGGATGGGAGGGCTGATAGAGGGGAGGATTCAAGGATTCTAAAGCTCCTACAGAAAGACATTTTAAGATTTATTTGGCTATAAAAATCGTGGAAAATGTGTGCAAATCTTTGAATATATATATATATATGTTTTAAAGTGAACATTTTTAACCCCGATCTGTGCTTCTGGGCGGTCCCTGGAACAACATATTTTGAGATGGGGGGTCCGCGGCCAAATACATATCATTTTGGGGTCCTTGACATGTAAAAGTTGGAGCACCACTGATATAGCAACACACTGTTAGGATTTAGATATTTTTAGATATGTATAAGGCTGCGGACCCCCATCTCAAATTGTTTTGTTCCAGGGACCCCCCTGGAACAAAGGAAGCAAAGATTTGAGTTACAAATGTTTGCTTGTATTAGATTAGATTTGTACAAATTTTCTCAAGATTTTTCAAAAATAGCAGATCTACAAGCTCATAGCACATTTCTAAAGCTCCTAACAGAAAGTCCTCTTTTCTCCTCCACAGCAAGAGAAGCGTATTTTCACAAACTTCCACCGCCAGCTGTTCTGCTGGATCGACCACTGGGTGGGCCTGACCATGGAGGACATCAGACGGATGGAGGAGGAGACTCAAAAAGAGCTGGAAGAGGTAAAAAACCACCGCTTATGCTTTGTCGTGCGATGTGGCGTCAACTCGCCTAAAACAGAAAATGTAGACCTGCTCATTTCAGAAAACAATGCAATGCGATATATTTTAACGTTTGTGAGCGGTGCCGACCGCTCCAAGAACTGACCTAGTGTGTTTGTCCGTAGGTACGTATGTCTGAGCACGGCATCAACAGCTGCGGCTGATTGCAAACCAGTTACACTAATTCAACACAAAACTAAAATGACCGTAAAAGTGCTTAAAAGTAACTAAAGTCACTAAAAAGTAACTAGTGGGTAAAAAGCAATCAAAGTGAGTAAAAATACTTTACAGCTGTTAAAGTGAGTAAAAATACTTTACAGCTGTTAAAGTGAGTAAAAATTAAAAGGAAATTGAGCCACCTTGAAATGAATGGACAGGAATTAACATTGTTCCTCTAAATCATATATAGCTTGATGAAATGAACTCATCAAAGGCACCGCTCACTTCACACTGGGTGTGATTTTTAACACATTGTGTGCCAGAGGTTTATTAAAATAGGGTACATCTAGTGCCAGCATATCTTCCATCCACTTACGTTGATATGTTTCGTGCTGTAGAAGCCCCGACGCGGACGTGCATGTAAACAAAGCGTGCGTGCGAGACGGCGGAGGGTCCCGACTAACGCCTGGAACAATAATATTTCTAACGCGATCCTCCATTGCAGAGTGATCGCCGATCGAAAACTGCTCGCTTCCACCACGTTAAAAAGAAATGGAGATATTAAAGGGGTAGTTCACCGCCAAAATAACTTTTTTTATATGTATTCCTCACCACCTGGAGCCTTGAATTCATAGATATTTTTTTGTTTTTGTCACATTCCTAAGCCAATAATTTGATTATAATAAATTTGTCCCCATTGATTCCGGTAGGAGACACAAATGCATTTGTGTCTCCTACCGGAATCAATGGGGCTAAATTTATTATAATCAAATAATAAAGGAAGGAATGCGACAAAAACAAAAAAAAATCCATGAATTCAAGGCTCCATGGGGTGAGTAATCCATAGAAAAAAAGTTATTTTGGGGGTGAACTACCCCTTTAAGCTTTTAGTCAAGGAGTTAACATTGGAGCGGCCGACCGGAAGCATTTTTGACATGGATCCACATCCGGCCTCTCCTTCTTAGAGACTCCTTGGATGATCCCAAAGTTTCGTTAGAGCGCCCCACGTGGGAAAAATATATAAAAAAATAAATGTGCCAAAAGCGGTCCGGACCGTTTATGGCACTCAATGTGTTGATAAGTGTTGATACCCTGATGGCTGTTGTTTTTACCCACAGGTAAAAAATCAAATTCTACGTACAGACTAAGACACACATACATTAGTGGAAGGTATCCAACAGTATGGATTTTAATATTACATACAGATCTCCAATGGTTGGGGCAGCGAAAATAGCAGATCTACAAGCTCTCAATGCATCTGCAACGCATTGAGAGCTTGTAGATCGGCTATTTTATTGCCATTTGCCATTTGTTGGCAGTATATAGAACAATATGACTAAAAGGTCATAATAGTACATATTGTGTTAATGGTTTAGGAATCAGTGCTCAGTGCAGTGGAGCTCCTTTCTCACTGTTTCACTGATTCACACATATTTAGCTTTAACCCATTAAGACCGGGAACGCATCTGTGTCGTTTTAAGGTTTTTTGGCTATTCAAAAATAGCTACAAGCTCTACAAGCTACAAGATCTACAAGCTCATAGCGCGGCACTCTGTGCCGCGCTATGAGCTTGTAGATCTTGTAGCACTGCACTTTTTTTTTTTTTGTGCGAACATTTTTAACTCCGATCTTTGCTTCTGGGGGTCTCTGAAACAACATATTTTGAGATGGGGGTCCGTGGCCAAAAACATATCATTTTGGGTGGTCCTTGACATGGAAAAGCAACATACTGTTAGGATTTAGAAAACATTTTTAGATATGTATTTGCCCACGGACCCCCATCTCAAAATGTGTTGTTCCAGGGACCCCCCCATGAAGCAAAGATTTGAGTTACAAATGTTCGCTTTAAAAGTTCATATATATATAATATATTCAAAGATTTGCAAAGATTTTTCAAAAAAATAGCAGATCGACAAGCTTGTAGATCTGCTATTTTTTGAATAGCCCAAGAAATCTTAAAATGACACAGATGCGTTCCCCGTCTAAATGGATCAATCATGGCGGCATTGACTGGACTGCGGGAGGAGGAGGAGGAGGAGGAGGAGGAGGAGGAGGAGGAGGACGTGATCACCTCCTTCCTTTGGCTCACATCATCATTTAACCCCCTTTTTTTCACTCCTGAATGTGTGGACATCAGATGCGTCAGAAGGGAGATGTGCGAGGCACCTCTGCAATGGAAGAGTAGATCCCGTCCCTGTAGGTCAAAGGCTAGAGACAGGCTGAGTAAGTGTGACCCATGGAGAGGAGAGGACGTTGTGTCATTCTCTCTCTCTCTGCCTCGCCTCGCCCACCATCATTTTGTTCATTTTGTTCTCGTCTTGCCGCCGACCGCCGTCCCCAACTAACCAGTTTCATGCATGATTTCAGTGGTGGAAGAAGTACTCAGATATTTTTACTTAAGCAATGCCACAATATAAACATACTCTGTTACAAGTAAAAGGCCTGTGTTCAGAATGTTACTTGAGTAAGAGTACAACAGTGTTGGCATCAAAATGTACAAAAAAAGTACCAACAGTAAAAGTACTGAACTGTTTGAAAATAGCCTAGGTATAAAACAGAGCTAAAGGGGTTAATGTATGTTTTATGATATCGTTGCTGTCCGGCAGAAACCGGCTAACTCCGTTTTGACGCTTTTGCATTTTTTTTCCATAAATCCGGGCCATTGAACACCCTTTACGTCTGTGTGTTAGTAAAAAAAATTTATTGAACCAATGAAAAGTATTAAAAAGCGCTTCTGACAAAACCAGCCAACTCCATTGGATCCTCAAACCTTCTGCTAAACTCCACCGGAGTTAGCTGTTTTTTTACTCAAGGCTCCACCCCCTTTTGACCTCCAACCTCATTGTGAGCTTGGAGATCCATTCAGCTGTTCTTATCAATGATGAACAAAACCTCCTAACCCTTTTTTTTTTCATTTCCTGAAAAATGAACATTCTGGAGTTTAGCTGGTTCCTGCCGGACAGCAGAGATATAATAATGTATATCTGCAAAGTAACTAGTAACAAAAGTTTTCAAATAATTGTAGTGGAGTAAAAGTACAATGTTTGCCTCTGAGATGTAGTGGAGTAGAAGTAAAAGTACTGAAAACTGGAAATACCCCATTAAAGTAAAAAACACCCCAAAATTGTACTTAAGTACAGTACTTGAGTAAATGTACTTAGTCACTTTACACCACTGCATGATTTCATCATGTTAAGTGCATGTTCAATAACTGTTGTGATTAGTGGGGCTTTTTTTTTCATCTCACTTCATGGTTTACCTCACACACACATCTCACTTCATGGTTTCAATTCTTCATTTGTTTTTTTTGGTTCTCTTTCCATTGTATGTTCTCTGTATTGGACGTTCTCTACGTGATCACCTTTTGTTTTGACATTATGACTGCATGTTCATCTGTTCTGTAATCTAATCAGGGCAAATACAATCCAATAAGCATTCACTCATATCGCCTTGTCATCAAACAGTTTATAATATGACAATACGTAGGTTTTCCCCAAAGCAACATAATATATTTTGATTTGCCACCAACATAATCAATCTTAATGATCTTAAGATTGATTACGATTGAGATTGATCTTAGTGGATTGTTTTGTGAAGACGTTCTAATTCATTTTCTACCTCTGTCTCTTTTATTCACTTTAACTTGAAACCCTCGCCTTGTGTTTTCAGTGTGTTGCATGCTGGTGGACCAGTGTTGATTTTGACAGCAAATTTTGACTTAGTTTTAGTCATATTTTAGTCATCTGAAATGTTTTAGTTTTTGTCTAGTTTTAGTCGACTAAATGTAAGATTATAGTCGACTAAAACTACAGTTGATTTAGTCGACTATAATGTATTTTGGCGGTGCCTTGATGGCGTCTTAATGGCTGATTTTACACTTGGTTGCATGCTGAAAATAGCAGATCTACAAGCTCACAACGCGTCGCAGCGCGACGCGTTGTGAGCTTGTAGATCTGCTATTTTCTTGTAGATCTGCTATTTTCTTTTGTAGATCTTATCTTATCTTATAGCTATCTAACCAGTAAAAACACAAGCTACTGTAACTATACGTTTCACGGCTTAGCAACGTGAAATGAAATGCAACGTATTTGACTAATTCAACCAAGTCACACAGTAAGTCTATCACATTAACCACTTTTTTTTTTTTTTAAGCAAGATTTATTCAAAGAGTACACATGACATTGTATTCAAATTTGCAAAAATTGAAACAACTCTTCGGTTTTACATTTTCTCCCAACAACTCCCACCCACCCCTCCCCACAGGACCGGACATACAAACAACAATACATGTACATAAACAAGATCAAATAAATAAAGTAGGATACATAGTTAAAAGACAGGAACAAAAACAAAAACAAAAACAAACACAAAACAAACACAAAAAACACAAAAAACACAAAATTCTGTTCAAGGGAACGAGGAATAGATTATAATTTGAGAAGGAAGAGGAGAAGAAAAAAGGAATTATCAATGATAATAGCAGTGATGTATATAAAAACAAATATACCAATAAAATGTGAAATATATAATAAAAAAAATAAAATAAAAAAAATATATAAATATTAAAAAAAATATATATATATATATATATATATAATAATAAAACTGTATACGCATTTATATAAGTAATGAGCTGAATTAGCTCATTCCGTGACCTTCACAATACCTTAAGTTATGCATCTTGCACCAAATAGAGATCCGCACCACCAAAGCACCCCAGTACCATGTGTTTTCAGTCAGGTGATAATGATTGTAATCTGCTTACATATGATATTAATGGTTGCCAATAGATATAGAATTTGTCAGAGGATCCTCGAATTGTGAATTTAATTTTTTCAAGCTTCAGAAAAGACATAACATCAATCAGCCATGATTTAGCCGAGGGAGGGGGCTCTGCTTTCCAATGTAAGAGTATCCTCCTGCGGGCAATTAATGAAGCAAAAGCAATAACAGTAAGTTGTTTTCTGGTAAGGACTACATCCTCCTCAGGGATCCCAAAAATCGCTATTTGAGGGCACGGCAGAATGGTTGTCTCCAACACCTCGGACATAACATCAAAAAAGGTTTTCCAGAACGTAGACAGTTTGGGGCAAGACCAGAACATGTGGGACAGGTTTCCCGGTGATTGTGAACATCTATCGCAACTGTCCACTACACTAGGATATATTTTAGATAACCTTGTTTTACTATAGTGAGTTCTGTGGAGAACTTTAAACTGGATAAGGCTAAGCCTCGCACAAGAGGAGGAGGAATTAACCCTCTCCGTTGCCCGCTCCCACCAATCATCTGAAAAGGTGATCCCCAGTTCGGCCTCCCAACCCATCTTGATCTTTTCCAAGCCCAGGTCTCCACGAGGGATAGCTTCATAAAGATATGAGACAACACCTTTAGCCAAACTTGTTGCAGGAAGGAAATGTTCAATACCTGAACGAGTGGGTAACTGAGGGAATATTGGAGAGTGGGTTTTTACAAAATGGCGAACCTGAAAATATCTAAACCGGTCAGATGGTCGTAGGTTATAGATTTCACACAAGTCTCCAAATTCGGCAAAATGACCCTCTACGTACAAGTCTCGCAGGCAGGTTAGACCCTCTCTACCCCATGCAGCAAACCTAGAGTCCAGTTTAGCAGGTAGAAAAAGATGATTATTACAGATGGGTGCTGACATGGAAAGTAAAGACCATCCAAACCTCTTCCTAATCTGACCCCAGATCTTAAGCGATGAGACAACAATCGGGTTAGCACTGTGTTTTGACGGCACAAAGGGGATCGGACTACAAACTAGGGCTTCGAGGGAAGACGACACGCAAGAGCTGGCCTCAAGCCTACACCAGCAACTTTCAGGCTCACTAATCCAGAGAACGATTTTGTGAATGTTAGCAGCCCAATAGTAATACATAAAATTTGGAAGGCCCAATCCACCCTCAGCTCTGACTCTCTGCAGTAAAGACAGTTTGATTCTCGGAGTTTTATTCTCCCAAATAAAAGAGGAAATAGTAGAATCTAATTTAGTGAAAAACGATTTAGGGAGAAATATGGGGAGGCATTGAAAAAGATACAAGTACCTAGGCAATATGTTCATTTTAATGGACTGCACTCTACCAGCCAGAGAAAGGGGCAGAGTGTTCCACCTCTGTAAGTCAGCTTTGACCTTAGTTGTTAAAGCAGTAAAGTTTTGTTCCCGAAGAGAGCCGAAAGATTGGGTAACATGTACGCCCAAATATTTAAAGCCATTACTTGCCAAATGGAATGGCTGGAGGGATTGGGAGATGTGACGGGCCAAATCATTAATCGGAAAGCACTCACTTTTTTGTAAATTTAATTTGTAACCAGAAAAGCTTCCAAAAGAGTCAAGAAGGGATAAAATGTATGGAATACTGGGCACTGGATCAGATATATAGAGTAACAAGTCGTCTGCATAGAGGGACACTCTATGCTCAATACCCCCTCTCCTTATCCCAGAGAACAGAGTGTCAGCCTTCAGCGCTATGGACAATGGCTCGATGGCGGCGGCGAAGAGCAAGGGGGACAAAGGGCAACCTTGGCGAGTCGCGCGTGTAAGTGGGAAAAATGTAGAGCGAGAATTACTGGTTGTAACACAAGCCTGTGGGTTAGTATAAAGTAAACGTATCCATGACATGATTTTTTCCCCAAAACCAAATTTCTCCAGCGTAAAGAACAAGTACCTCCACTCTACTCTATCAAAAGCCTTCTCCGCGTCCAACGAAATTACCACTTCCGGCTTTATTCCAGAACTAGGGGAATTAATGATGCTTAATAGTCTGCGAACATTTGCAAATGAGTGACGATTTTTAATGAAGCCTGTCTGGTCTTCAGATATTACTGTGGGAAGGACATTTTCCAGTCTGCCAGCCAGCACCTTAGCCAATATTTTTACATCCACATTAAGGAGTGAAATTGGACGATACGAAGAGCAACACGTGGGATCTTTATCCTTCTTGAGTAGAAGAGAAATGGAGGCTTGAGTTAGGGTTGGTGGTAAAATACCCTTTTGTAATGAGTCCTCAAACATTTCCAGGAGCAGGGGGGATAATTGGTCTGAAAATTTCTTAAAGAATTCTACCGGGTAGCCATCGGGGCCCGGAGACTTCCCGCTCTGCATCAACTGGATAGCAGATGTAATCTCGCCAAGCCTCAACGACTGATCTAGACTGTGACAATCTTCTGGAGAAATTTGGGGAACCGTTTGTTTTGAAAAAAAATCTAACATTACCGAAGTGTCCTCTGACGCTTGGGATGTATAGAGTTGGGAATAAAATGATGTGAAAGCATCATTAATTAGTTTTGGGTCTGTAGTCAGCGATCCTAAGTCATCACGAATCTGTGAAATTGATTGTGAGGCCAATCTGCCCTTCAACTGGTGGGCAAGAAGTCGTCCCGCCTTATCCCCATGTTCATACAAAGCGCCGCGAGATCTGAGAAGGAGCCGCTCTGCATCTCTAGTTGTTAAAAGGTTGTATTCTGTCTGAAACGTAACTCTGTCCCTGTAGAGTTCTGGGGTCGGATCAATGGCATAACGGCGATCAATGTCTGTGATGAGAGCCATCAGTTCTCTCTGTCTCACAGAACGAAGCTTGTTGGCATGTGCTGTATACGAGATTATTACACCGCGGACATTAGCCTTCAATGTCTCCCATAACAATGAAGGTGAGGTTTCACTATTCTTATTAGTCATGAGAAAGACATCAATAGCTTGTGAGACAGTTGTACAAAACTCATCAGATGAGAGCATGGCAACATCTAACCTCCAAACGCGAGTCTCTCTGGGCTTAGATTTAAAAGTCAGATCAAGGATCACAGGGGCATGGTCTGAGACGGTTATAGCAGAGTAATTAGCTGAGACCAGGGAAGGCAACAGGGCCCTATCAATAAAGAAGTAATCTATACGTGTGTAAGAATGGTGTACATGAGAAAAAAATGAGAACTGTTTTACCGTTGGGTACAGAAATCTCCATGGGTCGATGCAGCCACACTGATTCATGAACGTGGAAAAGGTTTGAGACATCTTGGAGGGCACGGCAGTTCTAGAACTAGATCTATCAAGAAGGTTATTTATAAAAAGATTCAAGTCGCCTGCCAGTATCAAGCGGTGAGTGTTCAAATTAGGAAGTGAAGACAAAAATCTTTTCATAAAGTTAACATCATCCCAATTAGGTGCATATACATTAACAAGAACAACTGGGGTCTGATATAGTGACCCAGTTACAATTATAAAGCGACCATACGAGTCTGAGATAGTAGAAGTAGAAGTAAACTGTACATTCTTATTAATCAATATAGCTGTTCCCCGTGTTTTAGTGTCAAATTTGGAATGAAAAATTTGTCCAATCCATGGTCTAGAAAGCCTCATCTGGTCTGCAGTGCGTAGATGTGTTTCTTGAAGAAATGTAATGTCAGCTTTAAATTTTTTAATGTGGTCAAAAACCTTAGCCCTTTTAACTGTCCCATTAATACCACCAACATTCCAAGAAAGGAACCTGACTGCGTTCCCTTTCAAATTAATGTTAGTCATAGTGCGATGCTATTGGGGTGTGCAGATCTCCTAACAGTGATATTCCAAATTGAGTAACGGTGCAATGAAGTACTTGTCAAGGTGAAGGCCAATACAGAAACAAGACTAGAAATCAAAATTACATAGAACATTTTGTAATGGAAGGACACAAAACAATAAAATAAAAGCAGTGCAAAAAATATTACGTGGTAAAAAAGAAAAAGAAAATCAAAAACGTTGTTCAATCCAGCCACCCGTTCCCCCGTACCACCCACTTCCACCCCCCACCCACGCCTCCCTAAACCCCAAACCAAAAATTGCTGAAAAAACAGCAAACCCAAAGGAATGCCTTTGAGTCCTATGGAGGCCATTCAGGATAGACCACTCTCTACCTACTTCCACCATATCCCCACAAACATTAAACATTGTATTTGTCCCTGTATCAAGAGTATTTATGTTGAGTAAATCAATGAACGGAGAGCCTTCAAGGCATATCAAAAGAAACAGCGGTAGGGATAATTTTTGTATTATTGTATAAATTGTTCAAACATTACTGCCATACTGGACAGGGCCAATTAGGAATTATCTTGAAGTGAGAGCCACATTGGAAATAATGTGGCTTATGTAACACACTCCAGATTACCTATTGGCCTATAAGACCACCACATTGAAACCTATAAAGAGCCAAAAATAGCTTTGGGCCCAGCAAAAGCTTGCCACCTTAAATAATGTCAACTTAATTAACCAGGCTATCGTTCATGGCCTACTCACATAATATTAAGGAACAAGTCACTAGACACAAGAAAAGAGGAAAAAAAGAAAAAGAAAAAGAAACCAAAAACCACTGACAACAAAACTTGTCAGACCCACTACCAATGAATCGAGGTGTATTAAACCTGCGGAAACGACTGCAAACATCAGAAAGGTGTTCTAGTCCTTGTCAGAACAGCCAAGCAACAAAAACAGATAATAATAATAATAATAATAATAACAGCCCAATCAAACGATGTCATCGGACGTTCTATTCATTCAGTAAATAAGAACAATGGAAAAATTAAAATAAAAACCAACAGAATAAGAACCTAGACTATATATAAAATAAAATGAAAAAGGTAATAATGACAATAGAGTGAGCAGAGGGAAAACAATGAAATATACTGATAACTTCATCTATCAGAAAAAAGAAAACAGACAAAACAAAACCATAACAGTTATTAGGTTGAAAGACATTTGGTTAACTGAACCCACAAATTAGCAGCTACAGGCACTGGTAATATAAATTCCCTGCCAACATTGCACAAGCTTGAAAATAATAATAATACTAACTCAACCATTTCAAATGTGCAAACATAATTTCCCTTAAAATCCAATAATTAGAGTCAAAAAGATAAACTCCAGGAAGAAAAAAGGGGGGAGGCAAAAAACAAAACAAAAAAGTTGACAGTATGCATGTTTAGATGAAAAAAGTATTCAAGAATTGAGTCCATGAGAAAAAGAGAGAAAAAAAAAAGGCGAGGCAGTGAATTCCAATGACACTCACAGGCATGCAGCAGCGGGCGGGCGCGCGCAGCGCGCGCGCACGCACCCCGCGCGCCCCGGGCCACAAGACCGCACAATAGGTCCCGCGGCCCGGGGCGCGCGGGGAACGACCGCGCGCGCGCACGCCCCCGCCACAAGACCGCACGAAACCATCATCCCAGTCCCCTACTCCCCTCATTGTGTGATCCACTCACTCGACTGGGAGCCCGGGAGTGAGTCACTCCCAGGCACTCATGTCCATATTTCACGTAAAGTCCAGAGGATATAGGAGTGTAATCATCGCAAGAACAGAGAGAAAAAGAGAGAGGGGGAAAAAAGGGGGGGGAAACGAAAAACACTGACAGCATATTTGTCATACAATTCTTATTAGGTATTGGCTGAGAAAGTATTTCCAAATACATTTAAAAATAAATAAACATTTCTTTTTTTTTTTAAAGGGTTTCGTCCATGAGAGGGAAGAGAGAAAGAAAGAGAGAAGAGGAAAAAAAAAAGAGAGACGAAAAAAGAAGGGGGAGAAAGAGAAAAAAAAAGAAAAAAGAGGCAACGTACAATAGTTTCCAGAGATGCGCGCGTGTGTGTGTGTCCGCGCGCGCACCCGCGTGCGCGCGCTCATTCATTCAACCAAACTGTATTTTGTTATGCTTTGATCTACTCATCATTCAACCGAACTGTATTCTTGTTATGCTTTGATCTACTCACTCATGTCTCCATTGTCTCGGCATGTCCCGACAGTCCCAAAACAAAAGACAGTGTAATGTCCGCGACCGGGACTAACCAGTGTCTCCTCCATAGCCCTGGATGAAGCTGGTAGCCACCGAGGGGGACCCGAGCCATTTCCTCTCGCCACCCGGGAGCGTTATGCGTAGTTTTGCGGGGAAAAGTAGAGACGGGCGGAGGTCCATCTTGTAGAGCTCAGCCATCTGGGTCTTGTACTCGCCACGCTGCTTCAGCACCTCCGCAGTGTAGTCTTCATAGAACCTGATTTTATGGCCACGATAATCCAAGGAGCCGCCGCGCTTACGTGCCTCATGCATGATCAATTCTTTGATCTGGAAACGATGAAAGCAGACGATAACACTGCGTGGCCTATCCTTGGCACCTGGGTGAAAAGCATTAACGCGATGAGCCCTACAAAGCTCGGGGGGGGAGGATAAGACCTGGTCACCAAAAACATCCACAAACAGTTGAGAGAAAAAGGTTGTGGGTCGCGGACCCTCAATTTTCTCGGCCAAGTTGACTATACGGACGTTTGATCTCCGACTGCGTCCTTCCAAATCTGAAAGTTTAATTTTCATTGATTTGTTGTCTTGCAGTAGCATAGCATTAGCTGCCTCCAGCTGTTCAAGTCGTTTTGCAATCGCCTCGGCGTTGGATTCAAGATCTGATATGCGCTGGCCTTGGTTATCGGCTGTGGCTTTTATGCCATCCAGTTTCTTCTCCAGGGTATCAAACGATGTTTTAATATCCAAAGCGAGCGCTGATCTGAGTTGGTCAAGTAATGTAGATATATCCGCCATTGTTACAGGGGCCGGATTGTTGTCGTCGTCCTCCGTTTCCTTGCCAGCACCGGGCAGTTTGCTTTTTTTCACCGTCGGCATCGTGTAGGTTGATAAATGGTTTCAGAAATTATTTAACACTAAAAAAAGTAACTTTGTACACGGTAAAACAGGGCTAAAGTTGGATTTAAAAGTTTGTCAGTGGGAGCCGGCGAAATGTGCGTCTACACCATCTTCCTGCTCATGCGCACTCCAAACTCTGTTCTCCACATTAACCACTTTAACCACCCTCTATAGTCTTACTGAAACCGACTTTAATTACAAATGTAAGGTTTTTTGTTTGTTTGTTTGTTTCTTTCCGCCAAAAATAGCCGATCTACAAGTTCAAAACGCAAACGCGTTTTCAACTTGGAGCTCGGCTATTTTTGCCGAATGTTCCCCCCCAGAATAGGCATGCTTCAAGTGGTTAAGCATTATTCTTTTGTCGAGAACACTTCGGGTCTATAATGCATTATAATGAGCTTATAAGGGCATTATAGCACTCGTTTCAAATGTTTATAATCATGTATGACAACTTGTAACAAGGTTTATGAGGTATTATAATTGCTGGTTATTATGCTCAATGGAACAGCACGTTAGATCTACCATATGCATAATTATAAGCATTTATAACAAGTGTTATAATGCATCATAAATGTGGTTTTAACGCATCATAGACCCGACCTAAACTTAAAGTCTTACACTCGTGTCCGTTCTCACTGTCTCTGCATCCTGTTTATTTCCCCTCTTCCTGTCTCTACATCCTGTTTCTTTCCCCTCCTCTTCCTGTCTCATCTCTACAGCTGCGTATCAGAGGTCCGGTTCGTGGCATGAGTGCTGCTCATGAGCAATGAGGTCATGATGATGTCATCGCCCTGTGACATCATCCACCATGATGAGGAAGTGGCCCTGCCTGTGACATCATCGCTGTTCTGTTCCTGTCTCACATGATATTTACTGGAGGGTTGGACCCGATTGGTTAACAGTACTGTACAGACCATTACCCAATCACAAGCCTCCTTTTCACAACAACACGTTTTGCATATATATATATAATATATATATATATATATATATATATATATATATATATATATAAATATATATATATATATATATGAAATGGGGGGGGAAAGTCTTTGCACAGAACGTAAATTGCCTGTAAAGTTGAGTTGATTATCAAAACAGGCTTTGTTTTCATTCAGATGTGTTCACTGCTACTCTGAAAAGTCAAGCCTTTTGCATTAGAATGTTTTTTTTTTGGTTTTTTTTTAGTTCTTTTTAGATATAACGGTTTTCCTCAACGAAAAAAAAAAACTGAAATCACTAAAGCAGGTATTGGACCATTAATGTCCTCCCTATACATTTCCTCCTAATGTCTTCTTATTCTTATCCATCTCCTCATACCCTCCGTAGTGTCTACCTTATTATCCTTATTACCCTGAGTAGTGTCTTACCTTATTACGATTTGTATAGACCCCCCCCCCCCTCTCCCTCGTTTCACTCTCACCTCAATAAGGCGGTTAGGTGTGAATGATTTTCCTTTCCATTAGTTTTGTTTTGTTTGTCTTTATTTCTTTTTAGTTGTGTTTTTGAGGCTTATCCATGCCTGTTATTGCGGTTCCAAGGACATGTTAAGGCTTCAGCATGATCACGTTTTTGCTACTAAACCTTTCCTACAAACATGCCCTGATGTTGTACACATGTCATGCATATAATACTGTAACTAACTACACCTCCACACGTACTGTATGCAGTGGTGGGAAAAGTACTCAAATCTTT
Organism: Gymnoscopelus braueri; assembly: GCF_963280865.1. Lineage (NCBI taxonomy): Eukaryota > Metazoa > Chordata > Actinopteri > Myctophiformes > Myctophidae > Gymnoscopelus > Gymnoscopelus braueri. Next base: position 44,773,818 of record NC_137624.1, on the reverse strand, counting down.
TACTTAAGTAAAAGTATCGATACTGCAACGTAGAGATAATGTGTCACAAGTAAAAGTCCGGAATTCAAAATAAAGGTATAAAAGCATTGGCATCAAAATGTACTTAAAAGTACCAAAAGCAAAAGTACTCATTATGCAGAAGTTTTCACATGTATACAAATCTTTTGAAAATAGCAGATCTACAAGCTCACAACGCGTCACTAAAGTTTTCAAATAATCGTTGTGGCGTAAAAGTACAATATTTGGATCCGAGATGTAGTGGAGTAGAAGTGAAAGTATTGGAAATTAGAAATAGTCAAGTAAAGTGCAAATACCTCAAAATTGTTCAGTACTTGAGTACATGTACTTAGTTACTTTCCACCACTGCACATATGCATGTGTTGTGGACCAACAACACTTGGAATCGCAGGGGGGGGGGGGGGGGGGGGGGGGGGGTGTGTACAGTCACATCAATGCAGCTTTACCGAAGTCGGGTTGTGATCATTAGAGAGTAGGGATGGGACGACAGACGTTATTACATCGTTTATCGTGATCAAAGAAACGCTCACAATAATCGTAATCGCAGAGATTTTAAGTCATCGTGAAATTGTCCTCCTTCACACACCAGAATGAATTAGCTTTTGTTGAGCTGGAAATTCAGTACAACTTCCCAAAAATTGCCGATTTACAAGCTCACAACGCGTTGCGTTGCAACGTGTTGTGAGCTTGTAGATCGGCTATTTTTTGGCGAACGTTCCCGTTCAAGTGGTTAGCAAAAGTGGCATTTTAAGTTTTAAGCATATTTTGATTATCGCACTAATATCGTTAATCGCAATATTTTTTGCCGCAGTAATGGTGACGTGTAATTTTCATATCGTCCCGTCCCTATTAGAGAGAGAGGGTTAGTTAGTGTCTTATTGACCGTATGTACGATTTTAGGCATTTAGCAGATTATGTATGAGAGATGTACGTATGAGAGTTTTGTGTACATTTCATCTGTGTGTATTATATGTGTTAGCGCGCGCATTCCTGTTGAACTGGCCTCACGCTGGTCGCTGCACGCTCTCTCACCTGATTGGGGCTTTGGTGAGAGGGCTTGGTTGGACCTTCACAGGGTTTCAATTACATTTGTCTTTTGAACTAAAACAGAGATGACACTGAGAAGGTGTGTATGGGGTTAATCAATCAAGGCTCATATTGCTCATATTGCCCCCCCCCCCCCCCCCCCCCCGTCTCTGTCTCTTGCCCCTCCCTCAAATTGCTCCAGGGCAGATCAACACAACAAGGTGCGTTGCAGTGTATTGACAAGATGTCTAACTATTCCGCTCGTTTGGTTTGTGGTGTCATATGTATAAGGACTAACCTAACAACCCCTACAATTTAGGTTTTGGTCAGGTAAAGAGATTTAACCATATTAACCCTGGCCGAGGGTGTCTCTATTTTTAGGCATGTCGTTATAGGCAAACATTCTCAAAACTAGCCTAGGCCTATATGTTTACTTTGTACGTGTATGCCGGTATTGTGCAGCGAAAATGGCCGAGCTACAAGCTCACAACTTGTGAGCTTGTAGATCGGCCGTTTTCTTCGTATGATGATGGCGCCAGGCTTAAGTGGTCAAAGCTCCATTGTGCGATTACGCTCAGTAGCGGCCCTTACCGACTAACACGGGGAGTTTACGATAACAACAAGCCTTTGCATTTCAAAACAAGCCAGCTCCTCCCCTTATTGGCCTACGTATCTCTGAAACAACTTGAAACAACTTTACACAACCAACAGATTACAGCAGCCAAAGAGACAAACGTTGCTGCTACTGGCAGGCAGCTTTCATTTATGTTATCATGTCCAGGCGTAGGTAGGTAGTTCTAAAGGTCACTTAGCAGTTAATTTGGTGATTACTTGCCGAGGCAGCTCAGCAAGGGGAGCCCCAAGTCTTAGTAGGAGCTTAGAGTCGGGTTGGATTCTGACAAAACAACAACATGAGGGAATTTGAGCGCTGCGTCTCGATGGAACCATGCAGTGTGCATTATTTTACACACAATGCAGCTTTTAACTTCATCCTATTCCACCCTTCTCCTTTTTTTTTGGCAGCCTGTGGTGGTTCTGATTCCATGACTTCAGGCGTGTAGCTTATCATAGCAAAGTGCGTTGTTTTTATTATGTCCTCTTCGTTTTAACTTAAGTTCAATGCAGATTCTGTTGGATTTGTTAGGTAACTATTATTATTTGTGACGTTTTCTATGTAATGTTCTTTTATGTATCTTAGTATTATAACTGTCAAAAAAAGCTCTCTAAAGACGTGACACAGCTTAGCATGGTCACGTCTCCAAAGTTCCTCTTTCATTAGCGCCTGCAGTATACACTTGTTATTCTTGTTTGACCAAGGTTTTTAAGGCATCGTCGTTAGTATGCATTTCTCAATACTGTAGGTCCATTTATATTTTACAAAATGTGAATTTGAGTTTTATATTTGACAACTTACAAGCATTTTCAGGTTTTCAGTACTGTACAGACTGTATGACTTCAGTAACTAAGTATTCTCAGAGTATGTGTGTGTCAGCTCTGTGTAATACTTTGTGTGGTAGAGCATGCTATTCATGCGTTGACTCTCATAGTATGGGTTTTAACCGTACTTTCATCCATGCCTGTGAACGTACAGGTTTTGATCTATGAGGAAGACGCATGAGTCAGACTATGCAGGTCGTTTCTGAACTGTCGGGAAACGGACTTACGTTGTTGTTTTTTTACACCCCCTACAACGTTGACATGACGTTGATATTGACATGGTATCACACCACTTTTCAGGACATGATCAATAACCATTGCTTTCCATCATAACCTGCATGCTCAACCTTTTTTTGTTTTGTTTTTATTTTCTGCATCCCCCCCCCCCCTTCTGTCTGTCCAGGCATCAAGTTTAGCCAGCGTGACTGTACTTACTTTTGATTGGCTCTTGAACTGCATTCACAACAGGAGGGAAACACTTTTTTCCCCCTTTTTTTTTTTTTTAAGGGAGGGTTTGTCCTTAGCATCAAACTGCGGACCTCGTCGCTTTTGGCGAGGTGAACTTTTCAGCCCTAAAGCCGAATTTATGACTATAGCCGACCTTACAGGCTCGCGGCGCGTAAGGTCGGCTATTTTAGACGCGCCGACACCATCGCACGACTAATCTCAAGTCGGGCCTAAGTTTGATGGTGATGAGAATTCCTGTAGACTAGAACAGAACCATGTGATGTGATGTATACTTTTTTTTTGTAGCATTACCAGGAATGCCAGCCAGGGTATTGTGTTGAACGGCGGGTTAAGGGAACAGACGTGACTCCAGAGAATAGCCTACTGTACCTTTTTTCTTGTAATCATGATGAAATAAGCACTTGTAAAATCTACTGTTAAATATTTTTATTTTTGTTTTATTTTTTATTTTTTAACATGGAGAAGAAGAACGAGAAAAAAAAGATTCACAATTGCATTCAAGTTTCTCATTTCTGATAAGATGAAATTCAGGGGAATATTAGTAGTGAATGTAATACAACTAGGGTTTTTTTTTGTTTGTTTTTTTGTTTTTTCCACAGCTCTAAGGCTGTGTGACAGAAGGTCTAGACAATGGAACATAACAGAATATCTAATAAATTTGAATGAATAAAAAAAATGACTGCTGACTTATGTTTAATTTTAGAAGTTCTACCATTTTCTTATATCAATTGAATGTATAAATAAACACTGGATTCGTTTTCCATGTGTACACGTATTTGCTTATGTCCAAACAAATCCACTGACCATATGACGTAAGTGATATTTTTGGTTAAAACACTATATTCTGATAGTAATCATTGTTGCTATAATAGTATAGAGTGTTTGTTCCGTCTCTCCAGCTCTTTATTAAACAGAAAATACATTTTCAGGTAGGTGACAAAGTTTCAGACAATCAGGAGAGAGTACCCATTTATCAGCTACATTTTTATAGTGTTCCAGTTCCAATTGTGTGTCTGCTCATGTCTTTGTGTCACCACTTCCAATTTCACTTGTTTGATCTGTATCCTGACTAATTTCTCTATCCTGATTGCATAAAATTGGTATCCTGACCTAAAAATGTATTTTCTGTTTATTAAAGAGCTGGACAGACATGGAGACTCCTGTTACTGAACAAACACTCTATAGCAATGAGTATAATCAGAATATAGAGCTATTTAACACTTATTTTGACCAAAGAAAATCACTTACCCTACTTTTAACATAATGTTATGATATAGAAAGAGAACGTGATATCACACCATTAAAATTAATAGCTGAAAACCTCACAAGATGGCGCCACCTGTCCAATTAACGGTTCCTCAAGCTAGTATATATCAGTAAACATATACAAATAATATCCCAAATTAGAGTTTTACTTTTGGACTTACAATGAAGTCAACATTTGTTCTCCCAGAGCTACAAAACATGGAACCAATAATGGAATTAAGTCCTATTTTATTATAAAATCCAATATGGATTTTGGTCTCAACGGATTTCAGCCTATATATATGTGTGTGTTGGAATGTGCAACGCCATGTCAATGACTAAATACATTTAATAGACTGGGTCTGGAACCGGTCTGGAGCGGATACGGAAACGGGCTGTGCCCGTGCTAGGTGCGTGCGTGCGTAGCACCACTTGACTCACTTGGACTTTTAATAGGCGGGCTCTAGTCTAGACCGGATCTGAGCACTGTGTCTGGAGCTGCGATCAAATCCCCTCTGCAGCTTGCAGATCCGGTACGGAGCGGATATACGGAAACGGACAGTGTGCGTACATATTTTTTGATTGTATTGCTGTATTGTTGTATTGTGCTTTCTGCTTTGGCAATGTAAACGTATGTTTTCTCATGCCAATAAAGCCCTTTGAATTGAATTGCGTGCCATGCCATTTTATGTGTGTGTATGAATGACCGGATACAGTAGGCGGCGGGGCTTTGCTCTTAGACCGGATGTGATCACTCGAAGCAGTAAAAAGAAAAGGAAACTGAAACACAATTTTTAGCCGAAACATCCGTTGTGGTGCGACCCGAACCGACCACTAGCTAGCCGTTCTGACTGGGAACGATGTGCGCATGCCCAGAACCACTTTTACCCAGGTAACCTCCAGCAGCAGCTTCACCATCATGGCGGCGGCGCGAGGCCATGTGCAGGATCCCAACGACAGGAGGCTCAGACCTATCTACGGTAAATAAAACCCCTTCCAAACGGGGGGGGAATAACTGACGAACGCGTTACTCGTTTATCCGCGGCGTTAAAGTTTTTTTTGTCGGGACGTCTCGCCGACGCCGTGGTTTAGTCGTTCACGTTGACGCAGTAGTTTCCCATCGGCGTTCTTTCCCAGAGAACACAGTCACAGTGGTCGGTTAGTTAGTAGCGGTTTAGCCTCGCGTTGCTTCACCACTGGGTCGGGTTTCCATTGCGACTCAAGCAGTGTGGATCCGGTCTAGAGCCCGCCTACTGTATCCGGTCATTTGCACGCACCAGGCACCACACATGCAAAGAAACGTTTCCGTATCCGGTTATAGACCGGATACGATAACTTTGCAACGCTAACTTGGATCCCACCACCAGTCTAAAGTGGTGGTGCTGGTAGTATTGTCTCGAGCGGCTCAGCGGCCCCTCGAGCGGCGGACTGACCAAACCGCTCGAGCCGCTCACACATACCTCCAACCTATGGCGGCGTCGCGCGCCCAAAAAAAACAGCAGACCTACAAGCTCACAGTGCCGCGCTGTGAGCTTGTAGATCTGCTGTTTTCAGCGCGAGCGAGACTCTCTCGAATGACAGTGCACACAGTTATAATTCCCCCGCACACACACACACACACACACACACTGCAGGACATCAGAGTTGACAATAATTACATTTGAACAGTACAGAAGCCTTCACTGTGTGTTGTGTCGTGTTAGAAATGTGTTAAAGTGTTATTAAAGTGGTTATAAATGGATAGTTTTGTGTGGTTGCAGTGCAGAAGCCATGCAGCATGTCTCTCTCTCTAACTCTATCTCTCTCTCTCTATATAAAGCTAACGTTAGCATAGCTGTTTGACAGCTAGCTTTAGCTATTATTAGCACTTCATACTGTCTCTGTGTTTGTCTAGCAGCATGCTAGCTGTGTGTGTGTGTGTGTGTGTGTGTGTGTGTGTGTTAACAGCATGCTAGTTGTGTGTGTGTGTTAACAGCATGCTAGTTGTGTGTGTGTGTGTTAACAGCATGCTAGTTGTGTGTGTGTGTGTGTGTGTGTGTGTGTTAACAGCATGCTAGTTGTGTGTGTGTGTGTGTGTGTGTTAACAGCATGCTAGTTGTGTGTGCAGTAGAAAGAACTGAATCAATAGTTAGTTATTATATAATAATAGTTAGTTCATGCTAGGTGTGTGTGTGTGTGTGTGTGTGTGTGTGTGTTTTAGCAGCATGCTAGGTGTGTGTGTGCAGTAGAAAGAACTGCATCTCAATATGAAATAACATGCTAGTTGTGTGTGTGTGTGTGTGTGTGTGTGTGTGTGTGTGTGTGTGTGTGTGTGTGTGTGTGTGTGTTCTAGCAGCAGCAGCATGCTAGTTGTGTGTGGAGCAGAAATAACTGCATCAATAGTTGGTGTTTAAATAATAACTAACTATTATACAATAACTAACTGAATTGAGTACAAAGAAAGGACCCAAAATGGAAACAAGCCATAGTGCTTTCTTGGGTTTTAAATCCTCTCAACAGACCTTGTATTGAACTGTACTTCCCTGTGCTTATTTCTGCAAACTGTTAATACAGTATTCAATCAATCAGTTAGTTCACGCTAGTTCTCTCTCTGTGTGTGTGTGTGTGTGTGTGTGTGTGAGCAGCATGCTAGTTGTGTGTGTGGAGCAGAAACAACTGCATCAATAGTTAGGTGTTATATAATAATAGCTAGTTAATCCTCTCAACAGACCTTGTATTGAACTGCAGTTCCCTGTGCTTATTTCTGCAAACTGTTAATACAATATTCAATCAAAAATCAATCAGTTGTGTGTGGAGTAGAAAGAACTGCATCAATAGATAGTTAGTTATTATATAATAATAATACTAATAATAGTTTATTAGCATTAGTTTATGCTAGGGGTGTGTGTGTGAGTGTGAGTGTGTGAGTGGAGTATAGAGAGAAACAAAAGAAAAGGGGGTTTGGGGTTTTAAATGATGGTTATTAACTGGTATAGTGGTGGGCTGTGTGTGTGTGTGTGTGTGTCCATGTCTTAAACAGTTGAATAGTTTAGCAAGCTTAAAGTTTCAACGTGCTACATCATAATAGACCATAGTGTGTGTTAGATAACACAACAGCAGCAGTGAAGGAGGACAATATAGCTTCACCGCAGGCCTTTTGTAAAGACTTTAAATATTTGTATTAACCCATTAAGACCTGAGGCGATTCTTAAAAATATTTTCTAAATCCTAAGTTTTTTGAAAAAAATCTAAAAAAATGTTTTCAAGATTAAAAAAAAAAAAGCAGATCTACAAGCTCATAGCGCGGCACTCGGTGCCGCGCTATGAGCTTGTATATCTGCTATTTTTGAATAGCCAAAGAAATCTAAAGTGACACAGATGCGTCTTAATGGGTTAAGAGTTGTATTTGTGTTCGTATTTACCGAGCAGTGTTTTTGTTAAGCAGCAGGTCTATGGTGGTGGTGTTGACATGACAGTCAAGTTCACTGGTGGAGAACGACTGCAGTGTAACAATGATGACCCACCAGCTGCAATAACGTTGTTCTGTGTCACTACTATATCGTGATGCCATGCACAGTGAAACGCCACCGTTGTGTCTACAGGAGGAGAGCAATGTTAAAACGCAGATTAAAACGAGGGCACGATAAACGCATTAAGACCGGAAACGCATCTGTGTGTCGTCTTAAGATTTCTTTGGGCTATTCAAAAATAGCAGATCTACGAGCTCGGAGCTTGTAGATCTGCTATTTTTCTGAAAGAAATCCTGAAAATGTGTGCAAATCTTTGAATAGATATATAGATTTTTAACTCAAATCTTTGCGTCTGGGGGTGAGGGGGGTCCCTGGAACAAAATATTTTCAGATCGGGGTCCGCGGCCAAATAGATATCATTTTGGGAGGTCCTTGACATGAACAGGTATGAGCACCACTGATATTACAGCAACATAGGTTTCCCCCCCAAAAAAACTGTTACTATTTAGAAGACATTTGTAGAATCCCCCCAGAAGCAAAATATTTGAGTTAAAAATTTTCACTTTAAAAAATATATATAGATATTCTAAAGATTTTCACGAATTTGAGCTTGTATATCTGCTATTTTTGAATGGCCAAAGAAATCCATGCAGCGTAACATACCATCACACACCATCTGTAGGGTACAATGTCATTTATTTCCCCCTCTCTCTCTCTCTCTCTCTACCAAAGACCATGGCAGTGAATGACAATTAGCTTTGCCGAAAGCAAGATTACAGACAGAAAGCTGCAGAATATGATGCGCTGCTACTTCTAGCCAAATGCAGCCGGTCATGGAGTAAACGGGACAGAAAAAGGACACATTTGTTTATGATGCGTAGTCGGCACGTAATGTGGGGGGAAAAAAAACATTAAATGATACCAGCTTTCTGTCTCAGGTCATACTTTATGAATCCTCACTGGCACCGCTCAGGGTTAAATATCTCTCTCTCTCTCTCTCTCTCTATCTCTCTCTCTCTATCTCTATCTCTCTCTCTATCTCTCTCTATATATATATTTCTATCTACCGGTATCTAGCACCAGGAGTGCCCTTTTTTATTTATTTTTTATTTTACACATCTGCATCAGACAGCATATGGCTATTGAAACAAATACATATGCAATTACGACGTACAAGATGTGCCTGTAATAAATATCACACCACTAGGGCAGCCGGCGGTTCCGCGCACCGCACAAGGTGCCCTTTTTTTTTTTACTTGAGCACCTGCCCCTCAAAATGTCTGTGCACGCCACTGATTGCGTGCACTGGGGTGTGTTGGCTGTTGGTTGGTGCACTGGTATGATCGGTACGCCTGAAACTCGTCCACTGAGAGAGGTTCTGTGGTGCATAAACTAAGCGTGATTAAAATGCGATAGCATTTTTTAATCGCGTTAATTTTCTGTAATTAATTAATCGAAATTAATCAGTTAAAGTCCCAGCCCTAATATATATATATATATATATATATATATATATATATATATATCTCTATCCCAGCCCTAATATATATATATATATATATACATCTCTCTATCTCTATCTCTCTCTCACAATGGGAAGCAGGATTGCATAGCAAGTTTCTGGTGACTAGATTGCTGATTAGGGTGAATTTTGTTCATTTGGGCGACCGGAATAGTCAGATAGCTTTTAGACAGTTTGAGCTAGACTGGGTCAATTGTGGTGGGGCAGGGGCACCACTTGAGTTGTCTGGGTTTGCCGTTTTGGTGAATGTGGGGGGTGTTTGCAATGCATATTTGACCCCCCCCCCCCCCTCCCCCGCCACCATTACCTCATCTCCGTCCTGTAAGGACTGAGGTCGGACATGTCATGTGTGGTTCCCTGATTTCAGAATGAGGCCCAAAGACATGAGGCGTTATCCTGGCTGGTTGAATGTGTAGGCTATTGTACATTATGCTCACTGTAATTGCTGGCCAGCAGGTGCTGTCTGAGCTGGCTGGGCATTGTCTTGTCTGTGCCACTACTGTTGACCTTAATCCAGTCAATCAGGGTACGCATATGTGTCATTTTAGATTTGAGCCATAACCATTATTTTTATACTTTGGCTATTAATAAATAGTAGATTTACAAGCTCATCTGCTATTTTTGAAAAATCTTGATAATTTGTGCAAATCTTTGAATACATATTTTTTTTAAACAACATTTTTAACTCTTAAATCTTTGCTTCTGTTAGGATTTAGATTTGTATTGATATTGATTTTGTAGAATCAGAACCTCAGGCCTTAATGCAGGAGTGGGCAACTTTGATGATGGAGAGGGCCACTATATTTCCACACTCACTCCAGAGGGCCACATTGCATATACTGTCTCTCAGTATTTTAACTTTTTTTTAAAATTAATGCCATTCTATGTCACACAAAAGTAGCAAAAATAGACGATCTACAAGCTCAAAACGCGTCGCAGTGCGACGAGTTTTGAGCTTGTAGATCTGCTATTTTTGCTATATTTGCTAATCCTGATTTTCTTTTGTTGCCGTTTTTGAATTGGAAGTAACATTTTTATTCAATTTCAAATGCATTCAGTTATACTCATGTTAACTTTATGAACTTAAATACAAATACATTGGACATAAAAAAGACAACAGAATTGTAATACTAGTCATGAAGCTACTAATACAGACTGAAGTCATTAAAGCGGGTCATGTTTGCATGTTTAGAATCATAACAGCTGAAATCAATAATCTGCGGGCTGCCAAAGAAAGTATAAACTAATGGTTAATTAAAGTGGTTTACACAGATGCCTACCCGGTCTTAATTGATTAAAGAAGACATAATGGTCTTGGTTCTCTCATTCTCATAGCTTTTGTATTTTCAGTCTTCAAACCAAACCTTCTATTTTGGTGCATTTGGTCAGTCATGCTGTTGTCTTACAGCATGGCGCTGTCATCATTATCAGTGTTCACACACAAAGCTCACTTAATAGCACGTCATTGGTGATGTGTGAAGGTGTTATTGAAGATACAGACTAGACCAGGGGTCTTCAACAGGGGGTCCGGGACCCCTAGGGGTTCCTCAGGGTTACTACAGGGGGGTCCGCCAAATCTTTGTGTGATATGAATTCTATTTTCACATTAACCACTTGAACCCTAGCATCCCTTTTCTGAGGAGAACTTTAGCCAAAAATAGCAGATCTACAAGCTCACAACGCCTGCGAGGCGTTGTGAGCTTGTAGATCTGCTATTTTTGGCTTAGAGGTTTTTTGTGTAGAAGGAAAAAAGAGCAGACCAAGTAAAAAAGAAAAACTGCAACTACATTTTATACAATATAGAGGGGGTCCCTGCTTCATCACTCTCTCAGCTAGGGGGTCCTTGGCCTGAGTAAACGTTGGAAGACCCCCTACACTAGACCATGCACATCGCTGTAGCGCGGCAGAAAAGGATGAAGGAAAAGCAGTTCTCCCACTGTACAGTTGAGAGACTTAAGGAGGGGGTAGGAAGGTCATCTGTTAATCAGAAGGTCAGCGGCGGTTCAGCCTCCCGCTCTGCTCTCAGCAATACGTGTTGACGTGTCCCCGAGCAAAGACACGGATTACTCTCCTGTCATGATTGCAAGTGTGAGAGAAACTGACCAGCATTTCCTTTTTGGGGGTGGGTGGGGGGGGGCTTTATGTAATTGCGTGTGTGTGTGTGTGTGTGTGTGTGTGTGTGTGTGCGCTGTACTCTACTGCGGCAAGTTGCAATCCACACAACTTATGCAGCCAGTATTCAGCAGAGTGAGAAAAGAAAACGGCATTGACAGACATGGAACAGGAACATATTATTTACTGAGGTGATTGAATTTCACTCTTAATAGCATAATGACGGTGTAGTAGACTCGGACCGACACTGACAGATGTTATTGGGTTGTTGTTTTTTTTGATCGATTCTGACATTTGTGTATCTCTGTACAAAGAGACGTCCAACGTGCTTCAGCCAGTTAAGCCGTTACGACCGCGAACGCATCTGTGTGTCATTTTAAGATTTCTTTAGCTATTCAAAAATAGCAGATCTACAAGCTCATAGTGCGGCACCGAGTGCCGCGCTATGAGCTTGTAGATCTGCTAAAAAAAAAATGTAATCGTGAAAATGTTGGCAAATATCTGAATATTTTGTATTTAAACATTTCTGACTCAAATCTTTGCGTCTGGGGGTCCCTGGAACCTGCAAGTCAACTCACCACTACCAAAACACGCCTACCCTGAAAAAGGGAGTTTGAAGTCAATCCTTTCTCATTTTCTACCTGATGTTTTTTGTTTTACATCATACTTGCACAGATTGTCTACAGGTAGGACCCCAACACCCAAAACAACCAGAAAGATATGTCAAAATATTCTGTATTGTGAATCAGCAGGATTTTAGGCTCCTAGGCCTTGTTAAATATTATATTTTGACGTTTCTTTTTTTTTCAGAGTTACTTCTAATCCTAATATATTACTGTAAAATGCCTGCAAACAAAATGACTGCTTACTAACAGGACATGTATTCTGATACCATGTTTTTACCCACTCCATATTCATGTGGAATCTAAGGATGTTTCTCAGGTAGGCCAAATATCCTGATGCCTCAAAACAGATGGAACTAGAAAATGTGCTCCCGGGAGCACAGGTCTCCGCCAGGCGAGTACTGCCCCTGATTAATCCTGTCTTTACCTATTTATATTACATATTGTGATGTCACATGAAGCTTGACCAATGTTAGCTTGGCTGAGACGGACACACACACAGAGGGTAAAACATACTCTCCACCATGCCTTCGGCCTGGCGGAGACAATGACAAAATATAGTTCTATAAGCCTTCTATGGTAGCCAGACTGCAGTATGGGCTAAGTAGAATACACTGCTGTGTGCCATTCTTAATGAATAATCATCAATCAGCAGCTTATTCTCAATTTCATATATTTATTTACTTTTTTGAGCTGTGTGAGGGGGGGCTGACTGACGGGGGCCAAACCGTTTTCCATAAGCTGCTGATTGATGATTATTCATTAAGAATGGCACACAAAAAGTGTATTCTACAGCATGTACTTATACTGCATTTAGGTTGTATGGGCTTATAGAAATATATTTTGTCATTCCTGAGGCTTTGAGGTGTAGAGATATTAGGCCTACCTGAGGATCATAGATTCCATATGAATATGAAGTGGCAGGGTAAAACATGGTATCAAACTGTATTCCCTGAAGCAGTCATTTTGTTGTATTTGTAGGCATTTTACAGTATTAATAGATCAGGATTAGAAGTAATGCCTTTAACCAGGCCTAAGAGCCTATAAAACCCTGCGGATTCACAATACAAGACAATTTTAACATTTGTCTGGTGGCTTTGGGGTGTAGGGGTCTTAACCTGTAGACAATCTGGGCAAATATGATCCCTTTTTCATGCAAGGTGGGGGCAGTTCTGCACTTTCTTGGTGCAGAAACTTTATTGAAGAATGTCATGACCTTTGCAGTCAATGTAAATAGTTTCATGGTTGATAGTTAGATGACAAGTCAAAGTTATGAAAAAACAAGGTCAGGTTTTGTTCTACCTCTGACCAAAATCACAAGTGAATATTCCTATTTCTGCCTTGAATAAGGCCTTATATTATGTAAAGGGCTGCTGGACACTACCTGTACGACCATATGTGTATAAGTACAATGTGAAAACAACCAGCGTGTAGAAAATGAACTCCCTATTTCAGGGTAGGTGTGTTTTTGCAGTGGTGAGCCACTTGACTTCATGGATGAATTTCATGACTTTTGCAGTAAAAGTAAAATTTGGGACAATCCATTTCATGAAGAGGACATCTTAAAGATATGAAAAAAAAACAATGTCACATTTTGTTTTACCACTCAAGGGTCCTTCTGGCCGATCTTCACGGTCACAACTTTTTTCTGTTCTGGCCCCACAGTGGTTGAATGAACTCCCCACTGATGTCAGGACAGCAGAGTCACTGCTGAAAACCCACCTCTTCAGGAAACACTACCCTTCCTCTTCGCCTTGCCTACTTGTTAACTAGTTGTACAAACTCTTGTTTTATTGGATCTTGTTTATTCGATACACTTATTTGGTTTAGCACTTGCTCATTTGCATTTGATTTTCCTATTTTGCCTCATCTGTTTATGAAAGTAGGTAGCTGATATATTGCACTTTTACTTTAGCGCTAGGTATACTCTTGGTTGCTTGTTTTAGAAGAGAATGCACTTCATACTTCTGGTGATTAGTAGTTTCGTTCCCTACCTATGTTGAATGCACTTATTGTAAGCTTTGGATAAAAGCGTCTGCTAAATGACTGTAATGTAATGTACCCCTGATAGAAGAGTAGGACCAGTATTACATGTGAATATTCCTCAGAAAAGTCCACTTTTTGCTATTTCCACCCATAATAAAGCCTTATATAAAAGGCTGTAGACCATCTGTGCAAGTATGATGTGAAAACAACCAGCAAGTAAAATGAGAAAGGATTGGCTTGGAACGCCCTATTTCAGGGTAGGCGTTTTTTTGCAGTGGTCACTTAATGGATGCATTTCATGACTTTTGCAGTAAAAGTAAAACTTCTGACCATCCATTTCAGGAAGAGGACATCTCAAAGACATGAAAAAACAATGTCACATCTAGTTCTACCCCTGATAAAGAGTTGGACCAAAGTTAGAAGTATATATTGCTCAGAAAAGTCAACTTTTTGCTATTTCCGCCTATTTAAGGCCTTATATAAAAGGCTGCTGATTCACAATAGAACCACATATTGGCATTCTGATTGTTTTGGGATGTAGGGACACTACCTGTAGACCATCTGTGCAAGTATGATCTAAAAACAACCAGCAGGTAGAAAATGACCGAGGATTTACTTGGAACTCCCACTTTCAGGGTAGGCATTTTTTTTGCCTATGTGGTGAGTCACTTCATGGATCAGTTTCACGACTTTTGCAGTAAAAGTAAAACTTGGGACAATCCATTTGACGAAGGGGACATATGAAAAAACAATGTCCCGTTTTGTTCTACCCCGGGGAGGGGTATAGTCAACTTTTGGGCTTTTGGTTCCTGCACTATAATGAGCCTCAACGAGCGTCAGCTGGACACAGACACACACACCTGTCCTCTGCAGTGCTCTAATTTGAAAGTGACCGGGGTCTGTCTCTTTTCTCAGCAAAAGCCCTTGAATATGATGGAATATGATTAAGGATCACTGTGATTATGGAAAGCTGACATTTCATATATCACACACACCATACAGTGAGAACTCCTGAAACTTATTAAAAGCAACAACAAAAAAAAATAATTCTGAATGCATGGCCAGGGACCACCTGACCACCTGTTGAAAACCCCTGATGTAGCTGATTGTACGTGGAAAGAAGCATTTTAAGGTGTTTTAGGTGTCATAGAATTAAGCAATATTACACGAGAGGGTGTGCTTTACAGTCATTATTAGCACGCCTGTTCGCCGAGTTCCGCCGCGATCACAGAAGTGCTAATAATGTAAGGTAAAGCACACCCTCGAGTGTAATATTGCGATTATACAACAGTTACCAACAAAACACATCCAAATGTATTCATATTGTGGGGCAATTCATAATAAAACAATTTCGCTTATCCGTTTCCCTGTAAAGAGAAGAGTTTATTTGACTGAGACAAAATAGTCCCTGTAGCAGCGCAGCACTCTGAGTCATCGTCTCATCAACACAGCTGATTCCAGTAGGCTATATGCTCCGTCGTACGATCGTGTTACGTGGCCAAAATAACTGATCTACAAGCTCACAACGCGTCAAGATGGCGATGCCTTGTGAACTTGTAGATCGGCTATTTTTGCCGTGCGATACCTTCGTACGATAGAGTATAACATACACTGGACTGTTAACGAAATGGGAGTAATTTTACTTTAACACAGGAGGATATTTATACAGTGTGGATGTTACCATTGAAATAAAGCACACTTTTTTCCAGTTATTCCTTTTATTATAGGATTTTAGGCGATTTAGTGTGCTCTCTTCTAACCATTGATCAACCGTAAGTCCACCAAATAAGTCAAAATTAACAACATAGTCCATTTTGCGTAGCTGTTTGTTCTCCGGTGGCGGCGGTGGGTCAGGCTACTGTCTGTTTGTTTTCCTACCGTGGGACAGCGTGACGTCACAGCACAGCTGTGCCATATATGGTCTAATCAGGTGCGGACTGCAGTGCGGAGTGATTTATTAATGTGATTAGGCCCGTGCTATGATGCTGGTTTGAAGCACGGCTAGAAAGCTATTTCAACCAATCAGATTGCTTGGTCGGAACTACCTGTTGTATAATTGTTTGTTTGCAAACCGTATAATTCTCATTGGTGAGGAAATTGGCAAAATGTATTTTGCACTTGTTGTTGTCCAGGCAATTGTAGCGATGGGTGTTGGCAAGAACCTCACGATACGATACGTATCACGATACTTGGGTCACGATACGTTTGTATCGTGATATATTATGGATCATGACCGTGGATTAAGACCGCGAACGCATCTGTGTCATTTTAACATTTCTTTGGCTATATATATCTTTTTAAATCGTCAAAGATTTGTGCAAATCATATGTTTTAAAGCGACCATGTTTAACTCTGGGGGTCCCTGGAACAACATATTTTGAGATGGGGGTCAAAATACAGATCATTTTGGGTGGTCCTTGATATGGAAAAAGTTGGAGCGCCACTGATATAGCAACACGCTGTTAGGATTTAGGTAACGTTTTTAGATATGTATTTGACCCGTGGACCCCCATCTCAAAATGTTTTGTTCCAGGGACCCCCCCCCCCCCAGAAGCAAAGATTTGAGTTACAAATGTTCACTTTAAAAAAATATATATTCAAAGATATGCACACATTTTTCAAGATTTTTCAAAAATAGCAGACCTACAAGCTCATAGCGCGGCACTCGGTGCCGCACTATGAGCTTGTAGATCTGCTATTTTTGAAAAGACAAAGAAATCTTAAAATCACACGGATGCGTTCCCGGTTTTTACAGGGTTAACACACAGTAGGAACGCGTCTCTAAAGGAAGACCAACCAGTTCATTTCAATCACATTTGAAGCTGCTAATTAATGACTCCTTAAGGGTTGATGAACAGGTTCATGTGGACGTGATGACCTTCATCATCAGTGAATGTTCCATACTTAACGGTTCCAACGGAGAGGATCCACATCGTCATGAGACCAATATACCTTCTTTCTGGCTCAGTTCATTCAGGCAGCCAGCTGTCATGAAAAAAGGGCCATTCTTGGTTATAATGATGTCAAGTTTATATACCATTGACTGGGGCTGTGAATCTTGTGCGATCTCACCATTCCGATTCTTGGGGCCACGATTCCGATTTTTTCAAAACAAACGATTCTCGATTAAACGTTTTTTTTTTATTGAAAATCGAGAACTTGACGTCTTCTCAAAAAATGTCATTATACAAAAACACTACTTATCTTTTTTTTTGATCGATGTTTTTTTTTGGGAGAATCTATTCTGAATCGTCCAACATGAGAATCGCGATTCATATTCGAATCGTTTTTTTCCCCCACACCCCTACCATTGACATAATATAGCTTTAGTATATATAATAAATCTTCTGTACCTAACCATGGAAGCCACACTTCCACAAACATAACAGAATGATCCCTGAAATATAGATACAAATAATCCTCTTTTATGTTCCCTTCATTTCCTCAGATTCTCTTGACAATGGAAACAACAAGATGGCCATCCAGCAGGCAGATAAACTGCTAAAGAAGCACAAGGACCTGCACTGTGCCAAGGTGAAGTGTGTGACATCACAGTAGGAACCAAAAACACTCAGTCTGTATAATTACAGGTTGCCCGGGGGCACGGCTCACAAAGAAGAAATAATAAGAAAATAATTGCCAAGGCACTGAAGTCCTTCTGCTACTTATGATTCATCATTAACCCCTTCTAACCGGGAACGCATCTGTGTAACTACTTTAACCATGATTTTTATACTTTGGCTATTCAAAAACAGAAGATATACAAGCTCGTGGCGCGGCACCGAGTGCCACGCCACGAGCTTGTAGATCTGCTATTTTTGAAAAATCGTGAAAACGTGTGCAAATCTTTGAATATATATATATATATTTTTTTAAAGCAAACATTTGTAACTCAAATCTTTGCTTCTGGGGGTCCCTGTAACAAAACATTTTGAGATGGGGGTCCACGGCCAAATACATATACATTTTGGGGGTCCTTGACATGAAAAGGTTTGAGCACTACTGACATAGTAACATACGTTTTTTTAAAAAAACTGATTTAGAAGACATTTTGTGGAATGGGAACCTCAGGCCTTAATGGGTTAACGGGGGTTGGTTAATGTTGCTGCTGCCACTCTGGTAAAGTGGAGGTTGGAGACGTGGTGGTGTCATTTCTAGGCCACGGCGAATAGATCTACCTGGCGTGGCGCGATGTGACGCGTTGAATGGCGATGGCTAATGGTCGACACACACTCCGTTTTCAATGTCTCCTCCTGATGGTGTTTGCTGGTGGTTGGCAGGCAATTCCCATAAAAACAAACAAACGCACCGAGGCACGAGGCTTTCTCAGTGTCTGTCAGCCCCCACCCTCTGGAACCCACTCCCACCTCACATCAAAGCCCCCCCCCCCCCCACTCTTGCCGTGTTCAAAGCCTCCCTCAAAACCCACCTTTTTAGACTTGCTTTCCCTGCCTAACCCAAACCTTTCTTCCTCTTAGTCTTAGCTTATTGTTTTTAGCCTTTTTTTCTAACTAAATTTTTATTGGAACAAAGGATTTTCAATAGACAGATACACATACATGAATACAAGACAGAACATAAAAGTGCGGGGGGAAAACAGAAACAAAAAACCAGGACAGTACAAAAACAAGAGAGAAAAAAAAGCCGAATAGGCTGCATTCTACAATTGTTAGTTATTTTTCTATTACATATTGGTTATACATTGTCCATGGGCTGAAAGAGAGAGGACCACTTTTCCCAGTATTTGTGTAATTTGTCCTCTTGTAGTCTGAGTATGAAAGTTAGTTTTTCCATTGTTTTTAGCCTTTTAACGTTTTTCTTTTCTTTTGCTCCTAATAAAATAGTTTTTAAGCTGTTTTGTAAAGCGACTTTGGGGTATTAACACATCGTGTGCCAGAGGTTTATTAAAATAGGGTACGTTCAGTGCCTGCATATCTTCCATCCACTTACGCTGATATGTTTCGTGCTGTAGAAGCCCCGACGCGGAAGTGCATGTAAACAAAGCGTGCGTGCGAGACGGCGGAGGGTCCCGACTAACGCCTGGAACAATAATATTTCTAACGCGATCCTCCATTGCAGAGTGATCGGCGATCGAAAACGGCTCACTTCCACCACGTTAAAAAGAAATGGAGATATTAAGCTTTTAGTCAAGGAGTTAACATTGGAGCGGCCGACCGGCCTTGGATGATCCCAAAATTTCGTTATAGCGCCCCACGTATAAAAATAAATCCGGACCGTTTATGGCACACGACGCCTGGATTCTCAAAAACGGTCCGGACCGTTTATGGCACTCAATGTGCTAAGAAAAGCGCTATATAAGTCTGATGTGTTATTATTATAATTCAAATGAACTCAACAATTGTATTAGACGTTCAATGTCCATGCACCAGTGGTTTGATTTAAATGACTTGACTCTCACCAGGATGTCATGTTAAGGGAATAGTTCATGAATATGCATCATGCATTATGCATCATGAATGTGCACAAATATTAAAGGAGAATTACGGCCAACGTTATTCTTACCTTTTTATTAGGACCCTTTTCTCAAGGGGGCGCTCTAACCCATCTTAGGAATCATCCTAGGTCCCTGTCAAATGGAATGGACGGATGTGACAAGGGCCCAAAAAAAACTCTCTTCCGTCCTCTCCAATGGTGGGATCTGGAGAAAAAGGTCCATATTTCCATATCTTTTTACAGTGGTGAAAACAAGCCATTTCCGACATTTGCGATCACTCTGCAATGGCGGATCGCGTTAGAAATGTTATTGTTCCAGTCGTTAGACGGGACCCTCGCGCACACACCCTTTTAGTTTACATCCGGGTCCTCGTGGAGCCGTCTACAGCTCTAAACACATCAGCGTAAACCAGGGATGTCAAACATACGGCCCGCGGGCCGGATCAGGCCCGCTAACTAGTTTAATCCGGCCCGCGAGATGATTTTGCAAAGCATTAAAAAAAAAAAAAAAAAACTTTTTTTTTTTTTTTTTTTGCCAAAAATGCTTTAATCTTTTTTTGGCCAAGTCTACACCTGCAACCACACGTAACTTCCACTTTCCTCTTCTTCTTCCTCGTCTTTGTATTGGTATTGTTTGTGTTGGAGCGCCTCAGTGCGGCTGCAGAGTTCATGTGCAACCTCTTTCAGAGAGAGATTGAGACACTAGAAACTCTGCTGGAGACACAAAACAAACTGTGTAGACTTGCCCCTTTGAAATAAAATGTATTTTGGCACTAAAAAAAAAAAAAAAAAACGGTTATCGATTAATTAATCGGTAAGGCCTAACGGTAAACGGTTAATAAAATGTCTCCATTTGGCCATCCCTATTCGTGAAGTTTACATTTTCAGAATGTGCTTGTACTTCTAAGTAAAGTAAACAAAGAAAACGATCTGAAGTTGTTGTTATTGTTATTATTAGTTATTATGCCATGATTTTACCGGTCCGGTACCGGTCCGGCCCTCTGGCCCTCTGGCCCTCCTCCATG
Organism: Gymnoscopelus braueri; assembly: GCF_963280865.1. NCBI lineage: Eukaryota > Metazoa > Chordata > Actinopteri > Myctophiformes > Myctophidae > Gymnoscopelus > Gymnoscopelus braueri. The sequence goes on along the minus strand of NC_137624.1, from coordinate 44,753,453 downwards.
TGGCCCCTGAGCTAAAATGAGTTTGCCATCCCTGGCGTAAACGGTAAGAACGGTGCCACTGGATGTACCCTGTTTTAAAAAACCTCTGGCACCTGATGTGTTAAGATGGAGAACATGAACCTTAACCTCCCTCCCCTCTCCTCCCCTCTCCTCCCCCCAGGTCCTCAAGGCCATCGGCCTCCAGCGCACAGGGAAGCAGGATGAGGCTTTCATCTTGGCCCAGGAGGTGGCCACGCTAGAACCCACCGATGACAACTCACTACAGGCCCTGACCATACTGTACAGAGAGATGCATCGACGTAAGACACACACACACACACACACACACACATTACAACTCACTACAGGCCCTGACCATACTGTACAGAGAGATGCATCGACGTAAGACCAGTGGTGGAAAGTAACTAAGTACATTTACTTAAGTACTGTACTTAAGTACAATTCTGAGGTATTTGTACTTTACTTGAGTATTTCCAATTTCCAATACTTTTACTTCTACTCCACTACATCTCAGAGGCAAATATTGTACTTTTACTCCACTACATTTACTTGAAAACTTTAGTTACTAGTTACTTTTCAGATATAAATTATGATATAATGAAACATACCTTAACCACTTTAAACCTATTTTAAACCTAGGCTATTTGAAAATAGCAGATCTACAAGCTCACAACGCGTCGCATCGCGACGCGTTGTGAGCTTGTAGATCGGCTATTTTCAAATATTTAGTACTTTTACTTTTGGTACTTTAAGTACATTTTGATGCCAATACTTTTGTACTTTTACTAAAGTAAATTTTTAATTCTGGACTTTTACTTGTAACAGAGTATTTTTATATTGCAGTATTGGTACTTTTACTTAAGTAAAGAATTTGAGTACTTTTTCCACCACTGCGTAAGACACACACACACACACACACACACATTACAACTCACTACAGGCCCTGACCATACTGTACAGAGAGATGCATCGACGTAAGACACACACACACACACATTAGGGGGCGTGTCCACAGAGAACGCCTTTTGAGCTGGCAGCACCAGTCTGCCATGTATTTCTATGGTAAAAAAAAAACAGAAGCGTAGCCAGCGCTGGGCAACTTGTCCCGCTGCTGAAAGACGGACCGAAAAACTATAATAACCCATTAAGGCCTGGAACGCATCTTGTCTCATTTTTAGATTTCTTTGGCTATTAAAAAAAAAATAGCAGATCTACAAGCTCATAGCGCTATGAGCTTGTAGATCTGCTATTTTTGAAAGATCTTGAAAATTTGTGCAAATCTAATATTAAATTAAATATATATATATATATATATAATGTTTTAAAGTGATCATTTTAACTCAAGGCTTTGCTTCTGTTTTGTGGTTCTCAAACCTTTTCATGTCAAGCACCCCCAAAATGTATATGTATTTGGCCGCAGACCCCCATCTGAAAATGTTTTGTTCCAGGGACCCCCAGAAGCAAAGATTTGAGTTAAAAATGTATATATATATATATATATATATATATATATATATTAGGGGTCGCGCTAGGATTTTAATCTGCCGGTCCCAATGTCCGGAAGGGTTCAAATTTATCGGACATCTGACAAAAATAACGGTCATAATTATTTTTATGCATTAATGACAAGCAGGTGCGTAAATACAGCCTAACACTTTAGGCCTACAGCATTATATTTTGGATTGAGCTATTTGAACATGAACCATCATAATATACACATTTTATATAGCAGGGTCATCTTACACAAATACATTAATTACCTACATTACCATTTGCGCATGCTGCGTGCGTAATGCTTTCTCAATAATCAATTGCGTTTGAATGCATTTTCTAATCAAAGGGCACTGCACAGAATTGGGCATTTCAGATTCATCCTTCATAACGTGGCTCAGCTGACCTGTTAGGGCAATAAGTTATAGACCACTACTCCCTCACAGGAGGTTATACTGTATAGTTAGACAGTGGATATCGTCCGTGCGTCTAGTTGGGACAGCCGTGGGAAAGTTGATGAGTTGTGAGAATCTTGTCGTCTCCTCATAGAGCTATTCAGTTCAAAGTAGTAACGTTTTAACGTGTCCACCTCATAGAGTTAAAAATAGATCCACGATTATGATTAACGTCGTGTTTCACCTCGATGCCATAGTTGCAGTAGCCTATAGCTGTTGTGAAGAGTATTTACAGTGTTGGATAGTTCATCTTCAACTTGCACTGTTGTTAAACTGTAGGGCAACTTGCCAACTTTACTCACAGTGCCCTTGTAGTAGCCTAGTGTCTGTGACATATTCTTACTCGTAATGATACAACTTGTGTGTGACTGACTGTTAAATACACAATTTATATAATGTAACTTGTAACGTGACCGCGCCGCACCGCGGTCTCTGTCTGACTGCCGAGACCGCAGTCTCTACGCAGCAGCAGCAACAACTACACAGCAGCAACATCAACTCTCATCTTCCTGTTGTACCTTCACAATATAGTGTCTCCCATTTACCGCCCAATGCAGCACATTTTACACTGGTTATTATTAACAGGAAATAGGAACTTATCAGCGTGTGACACACTCTTTCTTTCTACCTCTCTCTCCCAGAAACACGCACGCTGTTAAGAGAGAGAGAGAAAGAAAGAGCGTGAGAGAGAGAGAGAGAGAGAGAGAGAGCTTGGAAAGCAGAGGATTTGAAATGTGCCTGATTTGCGGTGATAATTAATGAACTGCCGTGTCATAATCAACCGGTCAGGATGTCCGGGGAGATTTATTTTTTTCCGGGCTTTGTCATAAAAAATCGGTCAAAACCGGCAATTATCGGACTAGTGCGACCTCTGATATATATGTTACAGGACGATTGAATAACCAGGACGATTGAAGAAGGAGCGCTTGTTTTCAGGCAATTCTGTAAAACCAACGCTAGAGGGCAATGCAAGCCAGACGGGAGGGAGGGAGGGAGGGTGTGTGTGTGTGTGTGTGTGTGTGTGCGCGTTTGTGCGCACACGCATGCACACACATGCGCACGCATGCACACACATGCGTGCGCGCATGCACGCATTGTTTTAGTTTCTCCCTGAGACACACACACACACACACACACACACACAGTGATCCATGAAAATAACTATTCTGTCCCTATCTGTTTACAACTCGGACGGCGCTGTGTCGACTATCAGAGCATCGGCCGGTCAGCGCGCGCCCTCGCGCCTGGAGGCGCGAGGGCGCGCCTCCTCGGCCTCAAGCTCTGCTGAGTCGGCGCGCCTCCGTCATGGACAATAACTATTATCACGTGCGTGTGAATGCGTGTTCAGCGTTCCCCTAGCGTAGCTTCCTGGTTGCTACATGGGGGGGAACAACAACAGACAGGTCCGCGTCGCATCAAAGCCCCGCCTCGCCCCGAAGCCCCGTGCCTAAAAATGAGCGCTCTGTCTTCAATCGTCCTGGTTATTCAATCGTCCTGTGACATATATATATATGCAAAGATTTGCACACGTTTTCAATACTTTTTTTTTTCAAAAATAGCAGATCTACAAGCTCATAGCGCAGAGGTTGTAGATCTGCTATTTTTGAATAGCCAAAGAAATCTTGAAGTGACACAGATGCGTTCCCGGTCTTAATGGGTTAAACGATAGACGGACGGAGGTCGGGCAGCAAAAGTCACCTCCCCCCACCCCCCCAACAACTCCTCCAAACACGTCCGCTGATGGAGCGTCACAAACTGCAAAACGTCTGTTTAAAGCCGCGGTGATTAATCGCTCATTGCTTAACAAAAGATGACTGGTGTGGGCAAGTGGGCGATTTTCACGCCCTCAACACCTCAGTAGGCTACATAACACAAACAACATGAGTCACCAAACAATGTCTCCTAGCATTTGGGAGAGATTTAACTTGACTCATTCACTGCCAGAGGTTTTTTTTTTCTTTTTTTTTTTCCCCAGAACAGTATTTCAGAAGTAGTACATTTTACTAACCTTTCAAGAGCCACAGAATATTCCGCTGCAGGACGATCGACACACCGAGTGTCGCAAAAGACGGAGGAGTGTCTCTGCTTCCATCGGGGGAACCGCAACCCTCCGTTCTATAGTTATTGGCTGTTGAATATAGCTTGTTCTCGCCCCAAAACACAGACAAAAGGAAGCAGAAAATGAATTTATTTATTTTTCTAAATCCTTTAACATCGGACGGGGCTGGGTTTGTTGTGATCACGTTATTTCCGGGTATACTCTAAACCAGGGGTCTTCAACAAGGGGTCCGGGACCCCTAGGGGGTCCTCAGAGCTACTATAAGGGGTCCGCCAAACTTTTTCATGCTAAGGACCTCCAAATTGATATGTATTTGGCCACGGACCCCCACCTGAAAATATGTTGTGCCAGGGACCCCCCAATCTGGGAACCCAGAGCCAAATAAGAATGAAAAACAGCGCCCTCTGCTGTTTGTACTATCTTACTTGGCTCATGGCGACGTAGCACCCGTGCGCAAAGGAAACCGGGGTTTTGGTCTGCTTTCACTTCCGGTGGTGCCACTATGTTTTCATTCCCACTAACAGTATTTCTACACGGAACACTAACACCACTTCTCCCAGAGAACATGGATCGTTTTGGTTATAAGCCCACTTGTTTCTATGATGAAAGAGTAAGTTAAAATGTGAATATCTTTCCGTGGTTTTGTCTGCTCCGTGGACGCTATTGTTAAATTAGTTTGGGTTTGTTTCGAGGGGGAAAGATCGACGGACATGTGAATCCCGCCCACTACATTTGATTGGGTAAAGCGCGGCCTGCTTCCTGATCTGAAGGCACGCCCACTTGTAGCCCAGTGCGTACATGTTATGACGAGATATATATATATATATGTATATATATTTTAACCCATTAAGACCTGGAACGCATCTGTGTCACTTTAGATTTCTTTGGCTATTCAAAAATAGCAGATATACAAGCTCATAGCGCGGCGAGCTTGTAGATCTGCTATTTTTGAAAAATCGTAAAAAAATAAAAAATATATATTTGTTTCCAAAATCTGCTAGGATTTAGAAAACATTTTAAGAATCGAACTCAGGCCTTAATGGGTTAAAAGGGAACAGTCAAATCTTTGCTTCTGGGGAGGGGGGGGGGGACAAATACATATCATTTTGAGTCCTTTGACATGAAAAAAGTTTGAGATCCACTGCAACGTGCATGGCTCTGGGCTTTGTACACATCAAATGCACTGAATGAGTTGAGACCTGAAGCCCATTCTACAAATGCCTTCTAAACCAGTAGTTCTCAAACTTTTTCATGTCAAGGACCCCCAAAATGATATGTGTTTGGCCGCGGACCCCCAAAATATATATATTCAAAGGTTTGGACAAATGTTCATGATTTTGAAAAGAATAGCAGATCTACAAGCTCATAGCGCGGCACTCGGTGCCGTGCTATGAGCTTGTAGATCTGCTATTTTTTACAAGCTTGCAGCGCGACTCAAAGTGACACGCTGTGAGCTTGTATATCTGCTCTTTTTGAATTGTCAACGCTAAAATCTAAAATGACGATGCTTTCCTGGTTGTAATGGATTAAACCTTTATATACTTGGTTGACCGGGGTCCCCCAGGGGTCTATACTTGGTCGTCCCCCCCCCCCCCCCTTTTTCCCCTCTGCACCAAATCTCTCCACTGAAAATGGCCGATCTGCTGATTTCACCGAATGTTTGCCTATTATGACAGAACCCTAGTGTCCCAGAGGTCATGTTGTTAACACATTAACTGCCAGGGTTTATTCATAATGTACTCACCCCAGTGCCAGCGATTTGTGTTTTATAACCTTTTCAACCGGTCACAGAATTGTTATATCCATTATAATCGTTTGTCTGGCTGTGTTTATAAACGCACACAGGACAGATCGACCAGCACTCAAAGAGTTACGTTTTTTTCTCTGTCTCTCCGCTCTCTCTCTCGACCCCCTCCAAACAGACTGCAGACGTCATATCCGGCAGCTGTGATCGTATTCCCCCCCCCCCTCTACACTGGCCATCTTAGCTTAGCTTATGATCGGGTTTCAGATCGTTGGTATAGGACATAGCAGTGGCGGACATTTTCTGGTTCCACTTCAAAATAGTCAATGCATTTTTCCCATTGACATTTCCAAAAATATTTATATCAATTCATTTAAGCCTAGAATCAAGACATCCTTGAACATTTTTTTCTGTGATTTTTATTTATTTTATATTTATTTATATGATATACTATATTTAATAAATACCCTTTGTTTTGCTGTTTTCAAAAAAGTTTTTTCACAGAATCAAACGTTTTATGGTCATGATTCACCAGGACCCTGGATGGCTTGATTCTAGGCTTAAAATAATTGATATAAATATTTTTGGAAATGTCAATGGGAAAAATGCATTGACTATTTTGAAGTGGAACCAGAAAATAGCCGCCACTGCTATTGCCTATACACAACGACGATAACTGTTTGTTGTCCAGAGTAAAGAAAATATAACCGGAGCTCTCCGTTCGTTTTTTATACTGTGTGAAAAAACGTGTTTTAACCTATTTTGCCTAAAAATCACATTTTTCAAGCTAAAACCGAAAACCGGAAACGGAACCCGCTAATTTTGCATCCGGGTGAGTGGAAAGGGAACCTGATGTCGGAATGTACAGAAAACAGCGCGATCGTCCATTAAACCACAATTAACTGATTCACTGCCAATCACGTAGATCTACGCGAACCGATTTAAAGCCGCCACGTGCCAATCGCGTAGATCTACGTGAACTGAAAAAAATAAATAAAAAAGACCAAGGAGATATGATTTGTAGAAGATCTAGACTCCTATCCACTTCCTTGTTAACTTAAAACTTTAAAATTCTGTATTTCGGCTCCTGAGTACATTTTTTTTTTCAATGAAAAATCTCTGGCACTGGCTAAAAAAATATGAAAATACCTCTGGCAGTTAATGGGTTAAACAATAGAACGCATATCTGCGTTCAGGCAGTCAATGTGTTGATTAAAGGGAGACTGGTGGTGAGGGACATGGAGTATTTGTGTTATTTACATTTTCTGTCGTCGTTTCTCTTACAGCGGAGTTGGTAACTAAGCTGTACGAGGCTGCGGTCAAGAAGGTCCCTCTGAGCGAGGAGTACCACTCCCATCTCTTCATGGCCTACGCTCGCGTGGGCGAGTACAAGAAGATGCAGCAGGTGGGACGAGCGTCAACGTGAAAGAATGGAAGTCCGCTCAACAGCTTTCATGCCCCTCCGTGTGTTTTGTCTATTTAACCTATTAAAGTCGGGAACGCATCTGCGTAACCACTTAAACCATTATCTTATACTTTGGGCTATTCAAAAATAGCAGATCTACAAGCTCCTGCCGCGCTATGAGCTTGTAGATCTGCTTTTTTTTTTAATCGTGAATATATATATGTGTATATAGTTCTTTAAAGGTAGGGTAAGTGATTTTCTTTGGTTAAACTAAGTGTTAAATAGCTCTATATTCTGATAGTAATCATTGCTATAGAGTGTTTGTTCAGTAACAGGAGTCTCCTTGTCTCTCCAGCTCTTTATTAAACAGAAAATGCATTTTTGTTTCAGTTTCATTTCCAAGTGTATCCAATCAGGATAGAGAACTCAATCAGGATATAGATTAAACAAGTGAAATTGGAAGTGATGACACTAAGAAATGAGCAGGCAAAATTGGAACTGGAACACTATAAAAATGAAGCTTAAAAATGGGTACTTTTTCCTGATTGGCTGAGATTTTGACACCTACCGGAAAATGTATTTTCTGTTTATTAAAGAGCTGGAGAGACGGGGAGACTCCTGTTACTGAACAAACACTCTATAGCAATGATTACTATCACAATATAGTGCTCTAACCTTTTAACAAAATACTTTTTGTTTTAACCCAAAAATATCACTTACCCTACCTTTAAGTGAACATTTGTAACTCAAATCTTTGCTTCTGGGGTATTTCACAAACGTCTTCTAAATCCTAACAGTTTAAAAAAAAAACGTATGTTGCTATAATATCAAGTGGTTATCAAAAATGATATGTATTTGGCTGTGGAACCCCATAAAAAATCAGCAGATCTGCTATGAGCTTGTATATCTGATATTTTTGAATAGCCCAAAGAAATGTAAAAAACGACAGATGCGGTCCCGGTTTGAATGGGTTAAATGCACGAAACACAGAGGAGCAAAGCTGTCGTGCGGACGTCCATTCTTATATAGTGTTATTTTGTGACCAGCACCAGCATAGGAACTGGATGTGCTCAACAACCCACTTGTTTTGAACTAGGGACACACATAAAGTCATTTAAACACGCATACTGGCCTGCTGTAATGACTTTTCAGATTCAGTGAAAAGCCTTTTTTTAATGCACTGTAAAGGATAGGCAAACAATAAGCATCGTTCTTCAGCCATATTCCATTTTTCGGTCATTGAATTTAGATTAGTTTTGTGTGAGTTGGTTGGATATGTACATTTATGATGATGATTTTCTCATAGACGATGTCTGTAGAGCATTGACCATGGTATTTCTTCTCCTCGACAGGCAGGAATGGCCCTCTATAAAATAGTTCCCAAGAATCCTTACTACTTCTGGTCGGTCATGAGTCTGGTGATGCAGGTAGGCTTTGGGCAACGCGTGTCTTTTCTGCATACAGCAGCATCCATCCACACACAACGCGTGTCTTTTCTGCATACAGCAGCATCCATCCACACACAACGCGTGTCTTTTCTGCATACAGATGCATCCATCCACACAGAGGATGTTTATACTTGTTATACATGGTGACACATACATACCTACATTAAAGGAGAATTCCGGACTAGTCTTTTGTATCGTATCGAATCGTTTTGCAATGCAAATAATCAATTTTATCAATACTAAGTACTCGTAGCAATTTTAAGAAGAAAACAGAGAAAGAGGGGTTTATATCCAGTATCCAGGTATTTATTTTTCACACAGAATCTTTTGGTAAATAAATAGTTACTATATCGATTTTAAACCATCGAATCGTTCTAAATTAACCTGTCCTGTATCGTTCATGTATCGTATCGTTCTAAATGAACCTGTATCGTTCATGTATCGTATCGACAACCAAGTATCGTGATACGTATCGAATCGTTGTTAAAACGTATCGTTACACCCCTAATAACTACATTAAAGTAGAATTCCGGACTAGCCTTTTCCTTACCTTTTATATGATATGATCTCCTAGGACGACTGGTGCAGTAGAAAAACTCCATCCTGAGTCCACCAAAGCTAAAAACCCGAGCAGACGGTCCATGCTCTATACATTGCTATTGGGCCCGGTTGCTCGAAGGAAAAGAGAGCAAATTGAGCCGAATAATGTACGACTGTCTGCTTAACCTGTTTAATACAGGTGTATATACGTCACCATGGGTTTGGCAGGTCAAGCATATACTGGACGACTGTGGTATGTCTTACCTCTGGCTCACACAGAAATGTAATAACATTGACTGGTTGAAACGAACAGTCGATGTAGTATTATATAACTCGCCCATCTATGCTGAAAATAATTTTACCACTGCAATCTGACAGGCAAAGAGTTATCTATAAATTAGGTGCTTTTCTGCAAAACGTTCTCCCTCTGTTTAAATAAGGCTTGCCATGCCTTTTGCTATGTCTGTATGAATACTATGTAATGTAAATGTATGATATCTGTGCTCCATACCATGTGAACATGGTCGTGAGGTAACCCATTAAGACCTGGAACGCATCTGTGTCACTTTAGATCGTGAACAAAATATTTGTTATATATTTTTTATATTTAGAAAACATTTTTCAGGCTTCAGGTCTTAAAGGGGTAGTTCACCCCCAAAATAACTTTTTTTCTATTGATTACTGACCATCTGGAGCCTTGAATTCATAGATATTTTTTTGTTTTTGTCACATTCCTAAGCCAATAATTTGATTATAATAAATGTGTCCCCATTGATTCCGGTAGGAGACACAAATGCATTTGTGTCTCCTACCGGAATCAATGGGGCTAAATTTATTATAATCAAATAATAAAGGAAGGAATGCGACAAAAACAAATAAATATCCATGAATTCAAGGCTCCATGGGGTGAGTAATCAATAGAAAAAAAGTTATTTGGGGGGTGAACTACCCCTTTAACACATTGAATGCCAATCGCGTAGATCTACGCGAACCTATTTAAAGCCGCAGCGTGCCAATCGCGTAGATCTACGCGAACCGCCGGTTCGCGTTGATATCACCCCAGGTGCACTTTCGGAATTCTTTGATCCATTTCCGGTTCCGGTTTGACGACCGCAAACAGAATTATTTGGGATCCGGTTTTGCCGATCCCGTCAGCCCTCGTTCTAATGACGAAACTGAAACTCCATTTTCTCCATGTAGTTTTTTCTCCTCGCATAATATCACTGTTTAACGTGAACCCTTCTAACTACAACCATGGAGCTCCGTTTGACACGTGGTTTTCACTGGTAGATTCAGTGAGATGTCGCGGGATGTATACAGACAGTGCACAGCTCAATCTTAAGGATTTTAACAAGGTCTATGGCAACGTGAAAAAAAAAAAAAAACAACAATAACACGTTGACACTGGTGAGTACATTATGAGATTAACGTCTGGCATGGAATGTGTTAATGGGTTAAATAAATGATGATGATGACTAGATCACATATTTTGATCGAGATTTTTTTTTAAATATATTTTTCGGTTTGTCTGCGTTCATATTGACAGAACCTAGCCACTGTGTGTGTGTGTGTGTGTGTGTGTGTGTGTGTGTGTGTGTTGGATGAGCCCCTCCCTCAGGAAGTCTCACAAGAGCAGATTTCCCCCGTGATTTTCATCCAACGTCAACTTGTAAACACTACGGCGGCCCATTTGCGACAAAAACAGTGTGGCCAGGTTTCTGTCAATATGAACGTCACATATCATCAAAATAATAATAATACGCCATCTATAGCACATGGACCGTCCACTGGGGGTTTTAGCTGCGGTGGAGTCGGCATGGAATGTTCTACTGTACCACTCGTCCTATAGGATATAATGTTATATAACCCATTAAGACCTGAGGCCATTCTGAAATGTTTTTAAATCCTAACCGTTTTTGAAAAAAAAAAAAAAAAAATCCAAGATTTTTCAAAAATAGCAGATCTACAAGCTCATAGCGCGGCACTCGGTGCCGCGCTATGAGCTTGTATATCTGCTATTTTTGAATAGCCAAAGAAATCTAAAGTGACACAGATGCGTTCCAGGTATTAATGGGATAAAGGTAAGAAAAAGGCTAGTCTGAAATCCTCCTTTAACGTTATTTTTTTTTTTTTTAAGGCCATCTCAGCACAAGACGAGAAGCTGGCCCAGACCATGTTCCTGCCCCTGGCCCAACGCATGGTGGAGAAGATGGTGAAGGAGGAGAAGATCGAAGCGGAGGCAGAGGTAGGTGTTGAGTCTAACGTGTTCATACGGTCCATATGTTCATTTATCAAAACAAAACGCTAGTCTAGCTCTCCTCTGGAGTTATTGACCCTGTTTTATTGTTTGTGTCTCCAGGTGCAGCTGTACTTTATGATCCTGGAACGGCTGGGGAAATGTGTAGAGGCTCTGGAAGTGATCAGAGGCCCACTTGGGGGTATTGAGAGTGTGTGTGTGTGTGTGTGTGTGTGTGTGTGTGTGTGTGTCTGTCCTTGTCCCTTTTATGCCCACTAGCCCATACCCGGTCGACCCAAGACAGACAGACAGACAGACAGACAGACAGACAGACAGAGGTTACTCCAATTATATAGTAGGATATATGGAGTGCCCTGATGTCATCAATATATGCCCATATACAGTGGTGGAAAGTAACTAAGTACATTTACTTAAATACTGTACTTAAGTACAATGTTGAGGTATTTGTACTTTACTTGAGTATTTCCAATTTCCAATACTTTTACTTCTACTCCACTACATCTCAGAGGCAAATATTGTACTTTTACTCCACTACAATTATTTGAAAACTTTAGTTACTAGTTACTTTTCATATATAAATTATGATATAATGAAACATACATTAACCACTTTAGCCCTATTTTATACATAGGCTATTTGAAAATAGCCGATCTACAAGCTCACAACGCGTCGCACTAATTTGTTTGCGCCCTGATGCCATGACAACACACTGAGGTTAGACAACACACGCCATATGTGGGTGTGTATCTGCATTGGGAACTCCTTGTCTGCGCTGAGTAGCCAATGGCCAAGCACGCTTACGAGGTGCCTGGGCTGAGTAGCCAATGGCCAAGCACGCTTACAAGGTGCCTGCGCTGAGTAGCCAATGGCCAAGCACGCTTAAAGGGATACTTCACTTTCACATAAAATAAACATTTAAAAAATATATAAAAAATATTTTTTTTTTTTATATTTATTTTTAATGTTTATTTTATGTGAAAGTGAAGTATCCCTTTAATAGGTGCCTGCGCTGAGTTAGCCTTGGTCCCAGCCTCACTCATCTGCGAAGAGAAGAGCCTGGTCACGACCTAAAGCAGAGAGTGTCTCGGAAGTCCTGAGTGGACAGGATTTCCGTCGTACGCGTTTCCCCCGGAAACAGATCTTTTTTTTTACCCTTTTTTAATCACAACACTCGTTTCATTCAAGGAGAATAGTTAAAAGATTTGTAAAGCATACACGTAATTTCCTTGGGCGGTACTTCCGCCAAATTCAACCACTTCCGCCTAGACAATCAACAGCCCAGGTCTTGCCCAGCGTGGTGCTGAGTAGCCAATGGCCAAGCACGTTGACGAGGTGCCTGCGCTGAGTAGCCAATGGCCAAGCACGTTGACAAGGTGCCTGCGCTGAGTAGCCAATGGCCAAGCACGTTGACGAGGTGCCTGCGCTGAGTAGCCAATGGCCAAGCACGTTGACAAGGTGCCTGCGCTGAGTAGCCAATGGCCAAGCACGTTGACAAGGTGCCTGCGCTGAGTAGCCAATGGCCAAGCACGTTGACGAGGTGCCTGCGCTGAGTAGCCAATGGCCAAGCACGTTGACAAGCGCACCATTGGAGTTGGCAAGCTGTGGTGGACGGAATAGGTTATCAGCTGTTTTCACATCTACTGACGATGGGTTAGGGTCAGCAGACTGGCTGCAAGCGGCTGCACGGCGCTTCCACCCAGCCATAGAGAGGACAGTGTGTATATAGTCAATTAAAAACGATGGGGGCGTGGTGGTTGGCATAATGTGTCAGTGGGAAAAGCATACATGCGTCACTCATAACTGCTCGCTTTAATCCTATGGGCTTACTAGCTTCTAATGAACCCTCACTGTGTGTGTTATGTGTCTTCAGAGATGCTCTTAGGCCTGCGTCGCTGACGCACAATATTGAGGAAGGACGCATTCATGACATCGTCGTGGCGTCCATGGGACGCACTAGAGTTGTCACCAACAACAGAGAAAAATATGAAAATAATTCGCGGTAAAATATTTTTTTACCGCGAATATTTTACAAATCCACTAGTGGTGCACGATAAGTATCGGCCCGATAATTATCGGTCCGACATAAGGAATTATATCATCATCCCGATAAAACCGATAATTATAGCTCCGATAATATATAATATTTGTTTTGTCAGCTGTGATCTGCATGAACTCTCGGTTAGACAACGTTGTGTGGAGAAGTACAACTCTCTCGGTTAGACACCGTTGTGTGGAGAAGTATATGCAATCCCCGGCCAGTCGCCCCAAAACACACTCGCCCCGGGACTAATCCGGCGACCTCGGAACGGCCGCCTCCGCTGGAAAAATGGGGGCGACTATGTTTTGGGGCGAGTCTTCCAGTTACCAACACGAGCCGTAAAAACGAAAATGAAACCCAACTCTAGTTTCTGCAAATCCCCGATGCGCATTGCAAGCTTGACAACGCTGGGATGCATGTCCCGCGGTCTCACCAGGTCATGCACTTAGTTCGTGTTGCTGTCAAATCTAGATATTACAACTTGTGTCAGGTATGTTTATATCACCACCAGTCAGTCAATCAATGCAATTTGAAAGTTAGTTAGGAAGGAGGGGAGGAAGGGGGTGAGGACGGCCCGGGAGGGTGATTATCTCGCAGCGCCATTATTGTCTCCGCCGGAGGTGGAGAGTATGTTTTCGCTTCGTCCCGCCGTGTGTTAGCATGGCCCCTAGCCAAGCTAACATTGGTCAAGCTCCACGTGACACGTGTCAATATGTTGACACCAATGCCTTTGATTGGCTAGAGGGACGTATGACGAAATAAAACCCTATAAATAGGTGTGTCACTTCAGTGAGGTAAGACAGGATCAATCAGTCTTGATTGGAACAGTACCTTCCAGTCCAAATCACCCGTCCGTGCGTGTGTGTGTCCCTCTGAGAACACCTAACATTGGTCAAGCAAAGGCGCAGAAGGCCAAAGCTAAGAAAGCATACTCTTCTACAACAGTAACACAGAAGAGGACTATAGAGTTGAATTGATCCCACAACAAGGCCGAAGTCTTAATACTGTAACAATTGGCCACCTTGATCAAATACATTATGTAGCACTAGAGAAAACTGACATAGATCAAACACACCAATCAACTGCTGAAACTGTTCAAGACAATGAAGATGAAGAAGACAGACAAGCATTTGAACAAACCAGTCAATTACGAGGACTCCGCCGAGGACTGGCGGAGACTTGTGCTCCTAGTTTATTATTTTATTATCTTGTAAAAAAAAAAGGTTGGATGGGTGTGTTTTGCCAAACTGCTACTCTGCTTCAACTTCACTTCATCTCCTAGCGAGCCTGTTATCTTAGTCCTGAAAAATAATATCCATTAGGAACTTCCATTATGGAAGTGATCTGATTTACAATTCTTCGTAGTAAACTAGTTTGGTCAGTGAGAGAGTGAGACAGGAGAGAGTGAGACAGGTGCACGGGAGCAGAAAGACAGTCTTGTCTCATCATCTCTGTTCATTGACAGCGCGCCGTCACGTTACTATAGTAACCCGACACCGGCACTGCACGTGTTGCAGCCTGAAAATGGCAGATCGCCAAGCTCACAATGCGTCGCGGACGCATGGCATTGTGAGCTTGTAGATCTGCTATTTTCGCCACGCGGCCCGCTGTATAAATCTAGCTTGTATGTACAACTGGCTGCAGTCATAAATCTGCATTATGATTCAAACAGACTGTAACATCCAAATCGTTGGTTCTTGAATTATTTTTTGTTTCAGTTTATACCACACTGGCTGCTGTTATAATATCTGCATTACTGTTCAAGAAGAATGTAACAAACACAGTATAAGTAAAATGATGATGTCATGATATACTGTATTTGGTTAGGTCAAAGCTATGTTAAATCCACCTTTGCCCACTTGTAGTATTTCTTACCATAAGGTGTGCTAATACTACAGATTCATATACTTTTTAAAATATATATATTTGTGATTTTTAATATATGTATATATATATTTGTATTTATCCGTTATCGGTATCGGTCTTGAGAAGCAGGAAGTTATCGATATCGGTATCGGTTTCAAAAAAACAATATCTTGCACCTCTAAAATCCACGGGACACCACCATTTTGCATGGCCACGTCCTACTTTATCCTACTTTATAAACAATACAATTATTTGACAAAACCGTCCCGGGGGGCAACGAACGGGTCCGCGCTGAACCCCCCCACCCCCACCCCCCGTTGACAAAACCGTCCCGGGGGGCACAGAACCGGGTCCAAGCACCGGGCACCACGTAGGGTTTGAATTTTTGAGGGACTCATAAAATGTCCCTGGGACCCATCTAAAAGACCACCCTTGGGTCCTAGGACCCATTACATTGAAAACCATCAACATCACTGTGTCTTCCTATAGAGAAACTGACCAGTGTGTGTGTGTTGTGTGTCTTCTTATAGAGAAACTGACGTGTGTGTGTGTGTGTGTGTGTGTTGTGTCTTCTTATAGAGAAACTGACCAGTGAGCTACAGAGTAGAGAGAAGAAGTGTATGATGCTCTATGAGCGACTACAGCACTGGCCAGAGGTTAATGCTCTGGCCCACAAGCTGTTACTGAAGAAGTAAGTCCAACCAATTACTGAGGACCTTTAACCCATTAAGACCTGAGGCCATTCTTTTTTTTTTCTTCTAAATCCTAACAGTTTTTTGAAAAAAATCAAAAAAGAAAATTTTCAAGATTTTTCAAAAATAGCAGATCTACAAGCTCATAGCGCGGCACTCGGTGCCGCGCTATGAGCTTGTAGATCTGCTATTTTTGAATAGCCAAAGAAAGCTAAAGTGACACAGATGCGTTCCCGGTCTTAATGGGTTAATGGCATATACCACCATGGATATATATAGGCTATACCAACTGTATCCATTATGACAGATAATGTATGTATTATCACGTGTATCTCTCCCATCTGTCTCCCTATTCAGTCCAGATGATTGGCAGTTCTATCCCTTGTACTTTGACTCTCTCTTCCACCTCATTGACCAGTCATGGAGCCCGCCGGACGAAGGAGACCAGTGAGTACAATCAAAGATGGTTGATACAGACAAGATAGACCATCTCAATCGGAGCAACTACAGGCGAAACCGTACACAAATCCTATCTTTGAATATATATACATTTTTAAAGCCAACATTTTTAACTCATCTTTGCTTCTGAGGGGTCCCTGGGACAAAATATTTTTAGATATGGGGGTCCCGTGGCCAAATACATATAATTTTGGGGGTCCTTGACATGAAAAAGGTTTGAGAACCACTGATATTATAACAACATACGTTTTTCAGAAAGCGGTTAGGATTTAGACATTTGTAGAATCTCCAGAAGCAAAGATTTTAGTTGAGAATGTTCGCTTAAAATATATGTTGAAAGATTGAAAGATTTCACGATTTCTCAAAAATAGCAGATCTACAAGCTCATATCTAAAAGCTATGAGCTTGTAGATCTGCTACTTTTGAATAGCCAAAGGAATCTAAAAAATGACACGCATGCTTTCCTGGTCTTAATGGGATAATTAAGGAGCTCTCTTGTAAATAATTTCTCTGCAGCTTTTCCTCTTGCAAGATCCATAATGGTTCAGTAGACTGTATATTCTACTGCAAGGTTTCCCAGCCTTGGGAGTTGCAGCTGCAACTAGTTGCGTTGGCAATCATTGCTGTGGAACCGGCCTTTACAACTCAGACAGTCACTCCACCTCCTGAGCCACAGCCGACCTATGTTTCTTTTTGTTAGTTTTTTATGCCACCACATTCACATTAGCCCTGACCTGGAACACATCTGTGTCACTTTTTGATTTGAGCTAAAAAAGCATTATTTTACACTTTGGCTATTCAAAAATAGCAGATCTACAAGCTCATAGCTACGAGCTTGTAGATCTGCTTTTTTTGAAAAATCGTGAAAATGGGTGCAAATCTTTGAATATATATATATTTTTAAAGCGAACATTTTTAACTCTATTCTTTGCTTCTGGGGGGGTCCCTGGAACAACACATTTTGAGATGGGGGTCGGCGGCCAAAATACGTATAATTTTGGGGGTCCTTGACATGAAAAAGTTTGAGAACCACTGATATAGAAACATAGGTTTTTTTCAGAAAACTGTTGGGATTTAGAAGACATTTGTAGAATCGGCTTCAGGTCTTAAAGGGTTAAAAAAAAAAATCCGTTGGCCGTGCACCTTACGGGCCTCTATCTGAGATTCCCAGGCTGAATTAGGGGCCCAGCACGTCCCTGAATTGCCACCACATTCACATTAGAATACTTGGTGTGTCCCTGTGTTTCTCTGCAGCTCTCCAGAGGGCACGGTGCATTGCTCTGTGGCTGAAGTGGTGACGTTCGTGGAGGAGAGGATCAAGGGGGAGGATGCCAAAGAATCCCGTCAGCTCAGAGGCCCTTATCTAGCCCGTCTTGAACTCATACACAGATTGAGAGAGAGGGGCTGTCCTGAAGCCAGCCAGCTAGGTGCAAAACAAACAAACACACACACACACACACACACACACACACACACACACACACGTGTGCAACAATGTTTTAAAATTTTGACTTAATTCCTTTAGTTGCATTCACAACAGGGTTTATTGTTTATTGCTACTTTCTTAAAGGTAGGGTAAGTGATATTTTTTGGTTAAAACAAAAAGTATTTTGTTAAAAGGTTAGAGCACTATATTGTGATAGTAATCATTGCTATAGAGTGTTTGTTCAGTAACAGGAGTCTCCCCGTCTCTCCAGCTCTTTAATAAACAGAAAATAAATTTTCCGGTAGGTGTCAAAATCTCAGCCAATCAGGAGAAAGTACCAATTTTTAAGCTTCATTTTTATAGTGTTCCAGTTCCAATTTTGCCTGCTCATTTCTTAGTGTCATCACTTCCAATTTCACTTGTTTAATCTATATCCTGATTGAGTTCTCTATCCTGATTGTATCAAATTGAAAATGAAACTGAAACTGAAACGAAAATGCATTTTCTGTTTTATAAAGAGCTAGAGAGACAAGGAGACTCCTTTTACTGAACAAACACTCTATAGCAATGAGTACTATCAGAATCTAGAGCTATTTAACACTTATTTTAACCAAAGAAAATCACTTGCCCTACCTTTTAAGTTATATATATATAAGCGTTTTCCTAAGGAGTTCATTCTGCTCAATGAGTACTTTTACCTTTTGTACTTATACTCAAGTACATTTTGAATTCCGGACTTTAACATTTCACACTTTTTTTAAACTACTGCTTATTTGTTGCAGGTGAGCCCGTAGAGCTGATGGTGCAGTTCTTTGGGAAGTTTGGAGACAAACCCTGTTGCATCACTGACCTTAAAATATACCTGCATCTGCTGTCCCCTGACCAACACGTTCAGGTAAACTATATATCTGCTGTCCTCTGACCCAACACGTTCAGGTAAACTATATATCTGCTGTCCCTGACCAACACGTTCAGGTAAACTATATATCTGCTGTCCCTTGACCCAACACGTTCAGGTAAACTATATATCTGCTGTCCCCTGACCAACACGTTCAGGTAAAGGTGTCTCTCCACCGCACCGACGTCGGTAAGCGTTGGAAAGTGGCTGTGGACGAAAAATATATATATATTAGAAGTGCTGCGATCAAGGTTTTTGTGATCCCATCCGATTCCGATCAGGCAGCATCAACACAGATCCGATTCCGAAACGGCAAATAATAGTCTCTATAATACTGTCATGTTGAGCCCCCCCCCCGGCTCTGCACACCGCTCAGAAAAAAAAGTATTTTGCTGTGTCTGAAATCTCTGAATCACTTTCTCTTTTATCCCAAATGCGTCCCCAATCAGTGTAAAGAGCCTCGATGGACAGCTAGGCCTACTATGTTGCAAAAGACGCCATCTAAGTTTCCCTTTTATGTAGGCATTGTCTTTAATAAGACGGACAATAATAAATCCTGTGGGTTAATGATTGATCACCAGGTTCGAGAGCGCAGTGGTGGAAAAAAATTGCAGATCTACAAGCTCACAAGCATAGTGAGCTTGTAGATCTGCCATTTTCAAATGGACGAAATGTATATAGGGCTGAAGTGGTTCCTGTATGTACTTGGTGACTTTACACCACTGCGAGAGAGAGGCTCGCGTCGCATAAGCGAGTGTTTATATTCAGACAAAATCTGTCACTCGCGTTTCAAATGGTATTGTTTGATCGGCTGTGATATAACTTAAAGGAGCATTTCACCCCTGGAAGAAGTTCCAGGGGTGACCACAGGGGGGACCACAGGGGGGACCACAGCGTATCACTGCCTATAACTTCAACTCCCAGAATGCTTTGGTGCCTTGTGGCAGGGGAGGTTCCATGTGGGTGTGATCTCCAACAATAACATCCAAACAGCATGCCAGTGTCGCCATGTCTGCTTATTATAAGCGGCTTCTTTCTAAAATGTAGTTGATATTTGGGCTTGTTTCCAAATGTTTTGATGTTTAAACCAGTGGTTCTCAAACATGTTCATGTATTTTTCCACAGACCCCCATCTGAAATTATAATTTGTGCCAGGGAGCCCCTAACAAATATGTGTCAAAAATATTCCACATTTTCCCCTTATATGTTTGTATTTGTATGTTTTGTATGTTCGGTTTGTTTGTTAGTAATGTGCTAGTCTTTTCTTTTTTTGTGTATGTTTGTTTTCATGTTCTGAAAAATCCAATAAAAAGTAAATGAAAAAAAAAAAATAGCAGATCTACAAGCTCACAATGGGTCGCGAAGCGTTGTGAGCTTGTAGATCGGCAATTTTCAAATATATAATATCCCATGTCTAGGTAAAGTGCTCTTGGCCTAGTTATGTTCTTTTGGGCTTGTTTTCATAGACCTGGCTGCTTATTTCTCTCACAATATCTGGCAACACTGGCTGTACTCGCGCACGTTCATCTAGTCACATATATGTCCAAGGATTCGTTAGTGATGTCATATCACTGGGACATCCTTGGTATCTTTCTGGTGTTCTACTTCCGTGTCGCATAGTATTGACATCACTGTCGAATCCTTGGTATTATGATCCTAGCCTTTGCGACGGTGTTTGTTTACCAGCGCTGCCACTCCACGCTGTATTTTTTTTTCAAGCTTGCGCTTATGAAACACTACACAGGATTATTATTTCATGTCAACATTCAAGTACAACTATAAGAAGATAACTCAGGTAAAGTAATGCCTCACTCTGCAAGGGGGTTTGCCCGCTGGCCGCAGCTAATGGGAGTGGCCGAGTGGCGAAAGAAGGTTGAACAAAGTGTTACGGGGGCTGTCGTTTGGAGCTGGTCTGACTGAGACGCGTCAAGACAACATGTAGTGCGGAAAGGAATGAGACATATCTCTCATGACGCAAATAACGTCACGAAGAATGCGAAGATTACTAGATATCTAAAAACACAGATTATTCACCAAAAAAACCCCAGGATCTTGTTTCTTGACTCCTAAACTTCATTAAAAGACCGAAAACTTCTTCCAGGGGTGAAATGGCCCTTTAACAGTCACAAGGTATTTATAAACATACTTGTGTGGATGACGGTGACGGAGAATTTTAATGAAGTCTTTCAGGACGCGCTGCGCGTGGACAATGTCTCAGCCCGTACAACATGTGGCGTGCGGTCACGACCGCAGTCCACGCTCCGCGCCTTTACTTTTTATTACTGTTGTTATGTTAAAACTAAATGTTAAAAAAGGATTGATCAAGTGATATTACTCAAACAGAGAACATAACCTCTCCAGAATCATAGTCAACAAAGTTTCACAGCGTGCTGGGTAGAACTGCTGGAGTGGAGTACTGGAATGGAGTGCTTTGATCGGAGCGTCTGATCGGTCATTTTCGCTGCGATCCGATTCGATCCGACCTCCATTTTTTTAGCTGATATCGGGCCGATATCCGATCTGTTAATCGGATCGCGGCATCTCTAGAAAATCTGTTGTGGAATGGGCGGTGGGTACACTGTCGTGTCGGGTCGTAAGTTGTAGGGAAGTGTCGAAAAGCCGACCAAACATGCTCGTCGGCTGCCGCCAGCCACTGCCCGTTTGGAGAGGCTGGAGAGGTTGAGCTCCTTGGTTGGCTGTTTAGCTCGTTTGGCCACAGCAAATCAGTTTTAGTTTTTTCCCTCTCGTCTGCTTCTGGTGCAGGGGCAAGCCTAGGTAAGCCAACTCTCACGCGGCACTCGGTGCCGTGCTATGAGCTTGTAGATCTGCTATTTTTTAATTGCCAAAGAAATCTTAAAATGACACACAGATGCATTCCCGGTCTTAACACATTCCATGCCAGAGTTTAATATCATAATGTACTTGTTTTTTTCACGTCGCCACAGACCTCGCTAAATACCTTTAGATTGCGTGTTAAACTGTTTGTAGACACACAGGGTAGCTGTGTGAGTGGCCCAGAGAAGACCGTTTCAATCGGCGACATTCCATTGTGCAGTAGTCGCGGTTTATGTTAAACAGCGTTCAGCGCGGAGAAAAAAAACTCTGAGATAATGGCGGATTAGGTGAAGATTTAGAGCGGCGGCGGATGGGAACGAAAATCTCCGGATACGGATATTTCCATATCCGGGTGTGCTACAATGAAATGTGTCACTGCGAGGGAGGCCTACAATGAAATGTGTCACTGCGAGGGAGGCCTACAATGAAATGTGTCACTGCGAGGGAGGCCTACAATGAAATGTGTCACTGCGAGAAAAAAAAATACCACTTCTCGTAGAACTACGCGGCTGGCACGCTGCGCAATTATTTAGGTTCGTGTAGAACTACGCGATTGGCACGCAATGTGTTAATGGGTTGTTAAAGTTGTACAATGCAGAATCCCAAATAACGATTTTTAGCAACCTCTGCTGGTCACTACCGTCACTGCATACAATTTCCGTAATCCTCGATTGCCCAGAATTCCATTCGTTTTCACCGGAAGCCGGAAGCGTTTCAAAAAGCGATCTTTTTTTTTTTTATACTATCTACGGATCGTTTCTCATAGCCAGTGGAGCATTAGTTACCATGAGCTGTGCTTTCTTTTTCTGTTCTGTTTCGATCTTCTAATCCTACATTCTCTTAACATCAGCGTGAGGTTCCTTTTTGCTATTACCGCGGTAGTTCCAGGCCAAACAGGAAACCGTTGCGGTAGTTCCTGGGGACGTCGGCCACGACGTCATGACGTTGGCCAGGAACGTCATTTTCCCGGGAAAGTCCCCCCCTTCACCGTTCAATAGAAAATATATAAATAAAAGGCTTCCGGGGGTGAAATTCATGGAGTGGGTGTTGTGAAACTTTTGCCACTGACAAAAGATATACAATTTAACTTTAGTTTTGTTGAAAACGTTACCTAGTATTACTTTAAGGTAACAAAAGAGAATATCCCTGAACTAACGCTCTTGTGTTTTTTTTCTCCATGTCTTGTTTTTTTTTTTGTTTTTTTCAGTTTATTTACCGACTGGGGGAAGCGGTTCCGCTGGGCGAGGAGGCGGAGGACGGCTTTGCGTTTCCCGGCGACACCAAAGCCCTACAGAGACATTTATGTGTTTGCCAGCTGAGCCGCGCGCTGGGACTGCACCACCTGCTGGACGTAGAGGGAAAACTGCGGCTCATCAGAGAACTTAAAGCTCACTATCGTCACGGGCTACAGTTTGGTAAGAGCATCAGGAGCCTGTTGTACCACTTCACACTAAGTTCAAACTTAGCCTAGTTATGGCTTAAATGGCTTTAAAAAAGCCATTTAGACTGGGGAAAGTATCTGTGTCATTTTTAGAATTATTTGGCTATTCAAAAATAGCTTGTAGATCTGCAAAAAAAAAGAAAAACGTGAACATTTGTGCAAATCTTTAAATATGTATATTTTTAAGCGAACATTTGTAATATATGTTGTTCCAGGGACCCCCCAAAAGCAAAGATTTGAGTTACAAATGTCTGTTTGTTACAAAAATATATATTCAAAGATTTGCACACATTTTCACGATAAAAAAAAAATAGCAGATCTACAAGCTCATAGCGCGGCACAGAGTGCCGCGCTATGAGCTTGTAGATCTGCTATTTTTAAATAGCCAAAGAAATCAAAAATACAAAAATACTTTCCCAGTCTAAATGGCTTTTTTTAAAGCCATTTAAGCCATAACTAAGCTAAGTTTGAACTTAGTGTGAGAGGTGGTGCAACAGGCTCCAGGTTATTTTGTGATAACTGTACCGTACTTTCAAAGCTGCGCAGAAGTTTTTGTTTTGTTTTTCAAGACACATGGATTAAAGTTCCGTAGAAGCCAGCATGTCTACTATGAAATAGTGACGGGTCGTTCATGATCGATTCGTTCAAAAGAACTAGTTCATTGCCGTGAACGTAAACAAGCTCGTTCACGTCCTGAAACTGTTACGTTCACGCTATCGTTTCTTGTGTGTTTTAAAGCGAACATTTTTGTTCAAGGTTTTTTTTTATTTTATATTTTCACATACAGGTCTATAATAAAGGCATACAGAAAACAGTGAATGTATGTTACCCCTCCCACCCCCCCCAAAGTTCCCGCTCCGAAAGAGCCACAACCCTGGTATCTCCTTGTACAAAACAAAGGACGATACAAACAAATAAGACACAATTGCAATGAAAAATGAAAACAAGTCAAAAAATAAATAAAATTAAAATAAAGTATACACAGTAGAGTATATATATTATTAAAGAAAGATTTTAAATGAATTTAAAAAAATATATATATATACACAAAAAATATAATACAAAAACAAATTCAGTGGGGTCAATTTATGGGTCATTAATATCAGCAGCATTCAGTCTCTCTATATATGTTTAAAAAGGTTGCCAGATGGTGTAAAATTTCAGAGCACACCCCCTTGTGGAGTAGCGATTTTTTTCCAAAGTCAAGTGATGCATAACATCATTAACCCATGATTTGAAAGTTGGTGGGAGTTTTTCTTTCCATTTAAGCAGTATCAGACGCCTAGCCAAAAGGGATGCAAAGGCTATCATATTCCTTTCTTGGTGACTAAGTTGTACATCATCTCTTTCTTGTGGAACAACTCCAAACACTGCAATAGAAGCAGGTTCTATGGGCACTTCTAACACTTCTGAGAAGGTTTTAAATATTAATTGCCAGAATGTGAATAACTTTGGACAAAACCAGAATGTGCAAGGGTGGCTTGATCATGTCTGCAACGATCACATATTGGATCCATGTCAGGCACAAATTTAGCTAGTTTTACTTTGGACCAGTGGAGGCGATGCAGAACCTTAAACTGGATGATAGTATGTCTTGATTGATTGATTGATTGAAATTTTTATTAGGCAAAATAATGTAAAACAACACAGTTACATTTATAATGCTTTTGTCTAAAAGGTCCGGCCAAAAAAGTCCTTGCGGACTTGTTTCCGTTGGGGTCCTTGAATTAATTTCATAGACATATATAGTAGCAACCAAACAGTTCAAAAATCAACATGAAAATACAGATGATACATAAAAAATACCACTATGTACAAAAAAAGCATTTAAAAAATATATGTACAAAAAAGGGGGGGGGGAAGCATAGAAAAATAAAAATTATATACACAAAAAGCATGAGGAAATACAAAATATGTACAAAAAGAGGAGGGGGGGGGGGTCGTCTGTCTACAGGGAAACTGGTACTAGCTCCTCTTTCGGCCTCCAGAAAGATGAGTTTTTAGAGCTGTTTTGAGTGAGCCCAGCGAACTGCATTTTTTGAGGGACGGGGTTAGACTATTCCATTCCTTGGTGGCTGTGCTATAGAAGGAGAATTTGCCCATGTTTGTTTTATGGGTGGGTGGTACCAGATTGTTGTTTACGCTCCCTCTAGTTTCGTGGCTGTGGGTGTCACTAACTTTTTCGAGGTATTTATACAGATATGCGGGTATAGGGGGCATATCGGGCAAATCTGCATTTACAATTTTGAAGACCAGACCCATTTTTAGTTGTTTAACCCTGTCTTCCACCCTGAGCCAGCCTAGGCTGGCAAAGTGAGTGGGAGAGAGGTGGGTCATCTTAAACAAATTGAAGAGGAGTGTATTCTATCCAAGGCCTCCCTCCAAACATCATTAGAGATCTGTGTCCCCAAGTCTCCCTCCCATTGATTTTTTTAATAAGGTTAGTGTTTCCAAATTAAATGAGTTTAATAAAGAGTAAACTGACCCAATCACCCCTTTGGAACACGGGTCAAGTTTTAAAATAGAGTCTAAAAGGGAATCTGGTGGTTGTGATGGGAAATCTGGAAAAGATTGGAAGAGATTACGAAGCTGCAGAAATCTAAAAAAGTGAGAGCAGGGTATATCAAATTTCAGCCGTAATTGATCAAAAGACATAAAAACGCCTTCAGAGAAAAGATCACTGATTGAGGTGATCCCATTTCTAGTCCAAATGTTAAATGCTCCATCTATAATTGAAGGTTTGAAACTATGATTTCTTGCTATAGGGGCAGAAATTGAAAAGTCAGTAAGCGAGAAGGAGCGTCTGAACTGTGTCCAGATCTTAACGGAGTGCTTAATAATTAGATTTGAGGTGTATTTGGACACAGGTTCAACTAACGGAAGCTTGGAGCAAAGCAGGGCATGTAGGGAGGTAGGGCCACATGACAGGTTTTCTAATTGCAACCATTTGGGGAGAGTGCCTTGGGACGACAGCTCCTTCCAACACAACATTACCTTTATGTTAGCAGCCCAATAATAATATAGAAAATTAGGGAGAGATAGCCCGCCGTCTTGGCGGTGCCGCTGTAGCATGCTCTTACGTATTCTAGGATTCTTCTTATTCCTAAAGCGAACATTTTTAACTCCGATTTGTGCTTCTGAGGGTCCCTGGAACAACATATTTTGAGATGGGGGTCCCGCGACCAAATTCATATCATTTTGGGGGTCCTTGACATGAAAAGGTTGTAGCACCGCTGATATAACAACATACTGTTAGGATTCAGAAAACATTTTTACATATGCATTTGGCCGTGGACCCCCATCTCAAAATGTTTTTTCCCAGGGACCCCCCAGAAGCAAAGATTTGAGTTACAAATGTTGCTCAAAGAAATGTTAAAATGACACGGATGAATGAATGGGATAATATCCACTAATGTCCTCTACAGGAGAGACGGCTCTGAAGACGGAGTTGCAGTTCTCAGATATGTATTGTCTCATGGCAGCTCATGTATACGTTGACCTCTGGACGGACACGGGTGAGTCTCTCACTCTTTCTCATCTCTCTCTCTGTCTCTCTCTGTGTCTCTGTGTCTCTCTCTCCTTGTCTGTCTCTCTGTCTCTCTGTCTTTCTCTGTGTCTCTGTGTCTCTGTCTTTCTCTGTGTCTCTGTGTCTCTGTCTTTCTCTGTGTCTCTGTCTTTCTCTGTGTCTCTGTGTCTCTGTCTTTCTCTGTGTCTCTGTGTCTCTGTCTTTCTCTGTGTCTCTGTGTCTCTGTGTCTCTGTCTTTCTCTGTGTCTCTGTCTTTCTCTGTGTCTCTGTCTTTCTCTGTGTCTCTGTGTCTCTGTCTTTCTCTGTGTCTCTGTCTTTCTCTGTGTGTCTCTCTCTCTCACTCACTCACTCACTCACTCACTCACTCACTGTCTCACACACACACACACACATATATTTGTAAATCGTTGTTGTCGGGCAGAAACCTCTTATCTCTATATTTTAGCTTTTTTTTGTGTGTTCATAAATGAACGCCCTATTTGACACCTTTTCTGGACACAAACAAATGAGTAGATTTCACTGTATGTGTGTGTGTAACAATGTTCTGTTAAATGGACCAAAATAACTAACTGTGTGTGTGTGTGTGTGTGTGTGTGTGTGTGTGTGTGTGTGTGTGTGTGTGTGTGTGTGTGTGTGTGTGTGTGTGTGTGTGTGTGTGTGTGTGTGTGTGTGTGTGTGTGTGTGTGTGTGTGTGTGTGTGTGTGTGTGTGTGTGTTTTAGGGGAGGTGAGCATGGTGTGGCAGGGCCTGGGTCTCCTGCAGGAGGGTCTGTCTCACAGCCCCTCCAACGCACAGTTCAAGCTGTTGATGCTGATCCTCTACTGTCGCCTGGGAGCCTTTGAGCCTGTGGTGGACCTGTACTCCAGTCTGGATGCTAAACACGTTCAACATGACACCATCGGGTCAGTCCCTCCTCCCTCCCTGACACTACAACTTCATTCTTAACCCATTCAATCCAGGAAAGTGTCTGTTGTCATTTTACATTTTAGCTATATATAATATATATTACAGGGAAATTGGAAAAGGAGCGCTCGTTTTCACCCCCCCTCGCTTCCCCCTTTGTTATCGATTCACTTTGATTGCGACTGGTGACGTTAATCTGTCTATCTAATCAACACACCTTGTGCACGCATGCACACTAATTAGAGAGTGTCGTGGATAGTAACCCATGAAAAGATCTATTCTCCCCCTATCGGTTTACAACTCGGACGGCGCTGAGTCGACTAGCAGACAATCGGCCGGTCGGCGCGGGCACTCGCGCCTCCTCGGCCTCCTCGCCGGGGAGGCGCTCGGGCGCGCCTCCTCGGCCTCAAGGTCTGCTGAGTCGGTGCGCCTCCGTCATGGACAATAACTATTATCACCGTCTCGCGAGTTAAAAACACAGCGTTACTCTGCTCAGTGTGGCTAACCGCTTCATTATCCAACCTGTCACAGAATATGTCTCTCATATTATCCATTTTATTTTCAGCGCTCCTCCGCCTCGCATCAAAGCCCCGCCTCGCGCCGAAGCCCCGCGCCTAAAAACGAGCATACCTTTACAATGTCCCAATGAATGCCAATTTCCCTGTGACATATATAACGCATTGGTTCTCAAAGTGGGGTCCAGGGACCCCCTAGGGGGTCCTTGGAGGGGGGCCAAATGTAGTTAATATATCGTCACAATCATTGATTGATTGATTGATTGAAATTTTTATTAGGCAAAAGAATGTAAAACAACACAGTTACATTTATAATGCTTTTGACTAAAAGGTCCGGCCCAAAAAGTCCTTGCGGACTTGTTTCCGTTGGGGTCCTTGAATAAATTTCATAGACATATATAGTAGCAACCAAACAGTTCAAAAATCAACATGAAAATACAGATAATACAGAAAAAATACAACTAAGTACAAAAAAAAGAAGCATGAAAAAATCAAAATAAAAAATAAATGTACAAAAAAAGGGGGGGGGGGGGTGAAGCATGGAAAAATAACGATTATATACAAAAAAAGCATGAGGAAATACAAAATATGTACAAAAAAGAGGAGGGGGGGGGGGTCGTCTGTCTACAGGGAAACTGGTACTAGCTCCTCTTTCGGCCTCCAGAAAGATGAGTTTTTAGGGCTGTTTTGAATGAGCCCAGCGAACTGCATTTTTTGAGGGATGGGGTTAGACTATTCCATTCCTTGGTGGCTGTGCTATAGAAGGAGAATTTGCCCATGTTTGTTTTATGGGTGGGTGGTACCAGATTGTTGTTTACGCTCCCTCTAGTTTCGTGGCTGTGGGTGTCACTAACTTTTTCGAGGTATTTATACAGATATGCGGGTATAGGGGGCATTTCGGGCAAATCTGCATTTACAATTTTGAAGACCAGACCCATTTTTTTCACGTTAACCACTTTGGCTATTCAAAAATAACAGATATACAAGTTCATAATAAGTTAATTAACATGATGACTAAATTGGGGAGAAAAAAAAGAATAACCAAGATTTGTTATAATTTGGGATGTATTTGGATTACATTGTTGTCTCTCTCTCTCTCTCTCTCTCTGTCTCTCTCGCCCTCAGGTATGTGTTGACGCGCTATGCAGAGTCTTTGGGTCAGTTTGCTGCTGCCTCCCAGTCGTGTAATTTCTCCCTCAGGTTTTTCCACTCCAACCAAAAAGATGTAAGTCAGTCGACCAAGCGTCTACATACTCATGGATTAAAGTTCTCAGTCGCCACGACTGATTTCAGTCATTTGGATTCCACGGAGAGCTTGTAGATCGGCTATTTTCTGTTATTATTTTAAGATTAGAGCATTTGAAGTGATCTAGCCATATGTTCAGAGGCATCTTCCATAAAACCCTATTAACCCATTAACACATTGACTGCCAATCACGTAGATCTACGCGAACCGCTTTAAAGCCGCCACGTGCCAATCGCGTAGATCTACGTGAAGTGGATTTTTTTTTTTTTTTAAATGTTTTTTTTTTCCAATTTCACCCAAAGACCAAGGAGATATGATTAGTTGAAGATCTAGACTCCTATCCACTTCCTTGTTAACTTAAAACTTAAAAAGTCCGTATTTCGGCTCCTGAGTACTTTTTTTTTTCCAATGAAAAACTCTGGCACTGGCTAAAAAAATATGAAATAATTCTGGCAGTCAATGTGTTAAGACCTGAGGCCATTCTTTAAAAAAATCTAAATCCTGACAGTTTTTGGGGAAAAAAAAAAAAATTTCCCCAATATTTTTCAAAAATAGCAGATCTACAAGCTCATAGCGTGGCACTCGGTGCCGCGCTATGAGCTTGTAGATATGCTATTTTTGAATAGCCAAAGAAATCTAAAGTGACACAGATTGTGTTAATCGTTTAGGAAACAGTGCTAGTGTTTTCACAAATCACACATAAGGACTGAAAATAATTCAGTCGTGAGATTTAATTTTTGCTTTAATCCATGCATAGTAATAATACTCATATATCCATTCTTAGGTTTTGTTCGGACTGCAGGCAAACCCGAATAATTCATTAATCCATTAAGACCTCTGTGTCATTTTGAGATCTCTTTGGCTATTCAAAAATAGCAGATCTGCAAGCTCTGCGCGGAAGTCCTGACGTCACTCGTTCATCCTCTGGGTCGTAGAAGTCATTTTTCTATGGAGAATAACATTGGGTCATCTTAGAATCGTCTCCTATAAGAATTGTGGTCCAAAAATAAACAAACCGTCTCGGCGATATCGTCAGGGAGGAGGTTCTGTATCGTTTATGATAGTCAGTCACTCATATTTGATACAGTCTGTTTCTTTTTTTCTTTTTTTATCCCACAATTTTGTAACCCTTTTTCACCTGGTGCCAATTATCTAAGTGATCCTGGGCACTAAACTCCCCCCATCAGCCTAGGGAGAGCCCAGAGTCGAGCTCATGCCTCCTTCAATGCATGAGAGCCAACTGACCTTCTTGTCACCTGACAGGGGGGAGTTTCCCCGGTAGGACGTAGCGCGTGGAAGGAACCCGTTATTCCAACCAGTTCCTTTCCCCTCCATGAGGCGCCCCGGCTGACCAGGGGGAGGCAGTATAGTGACCAGGATTACTGCATGTTTTTGTGAGGGTATTAACTACCCTAGGGGACACGGGGAGAACATACAAACTCCACACAGAAAGGCCCTTTCACCAACCCCACCTAGGGTATGGGCGCTGATGGAGCGGAGGAGAAGACACGCCCACAGCGTCCCCGGCTGGAATCGAACCCAGGACCTTCTAGCTGTGAGGCGACTGCGCCACCGTGTCCCTCGATACAGTCTGTTTCTGGCGAAATTCTAAGTAATTCAGCAGCGGTAGCGTTAGAGTTTTCTCACCGCCAGTTGATTCTTCATATCCATACGAGTTTATTTTTGTAACACAGTTCTTATAAGCCGTGATATTAAACACGTCTATGGGAATTCAGAATGAGGGAGAGAAAAAAACGTGACCCAGGTAGGATGCGTAAATTACGTCCGACTTTGGTGCTCTGTAGTTCTTCATCTATTTCCCACTTTGTTGTCTCTTCATGTCTGACATCTCTTTGTTTCATTTTCCATTTATGTCCACTCTAGACCTCAGAGTATATAATCCTGTCTGACATCTCTTTGTTTCATTTTCCATTAATTTCCACTCTAGACCTCAGAGTATATAATCCTGTCTTACATCTCTTTGTTTCCTTTACCATTCATTTCCACTCTAGACCTCAGAGTATATAATCCAGGCGTACAAGTACGGAGCGTTTGAGAAAATCCCAGAGTTCATAGCGCTCCGGACCAGGCTCAACCAATCGCTGCACTTCGCCCAGGTGCGCACGGAGAGGATGCTGCTGGACCTCATCCTAGAAGCTGACATGTGAGTGTATGTGTGTGTGTGTGTGTGTGTGTGTGTGTGTGTGTACACAACACAGGGTTCCCCACGGTCATGAAATTCCTGGAAATATTTGTTCAATTAGAAAAACGGAATTAACAGTTTTTTGAAAAATCTTGAAAATGTGTGCAAATCTTTGAATATATGTTTTTTTTTTACCCATTAAGACCTGAGGCGATTCTTAACACACTCCATGCCAGACGTTAATCTCATAATGTACTCACCAGTGCCAACGTGTTATTGTTGTTTTTTTGTTTTTTTCACGTCGCCATAGACCTTGTTAAAATCCTTAAGATTGAGCTGTGCACTGTCTGTATACATCGGCGACATCTCACTGAATCTACCAGTGAAAACCACATGTCAAACGGAGCTCCATGGTTGTAGTTAGAGCGGTTTACGTTAAACAGTGATAGTGAAAACTACAAGGAGAAAAATCTGTTTCAGTTTCGTCATTAGAACGAGGGCCGACGCGATCGGCAAAACCGGATCCCAAATAATTCTGTTTCCGGTCTTCGAACCGGAAATGGATCAAAAAATTCCGAAAGTGCACCTGGGGTGAAATCAACGCGAACCGGCGGTTCGCGTAGATCTACGCGATTGGCACGCTGCGGCTTTAAATAGGTTCACGTAGATCTACGCGATTGGCATTCAATGTGTTAAAAATGTTTTCTAAATCCTAACAGTTTTTTGAAAAAAATCTAAAAAAAAAGTTTTCAAGATTTTTCAAAAACAGCAGATCTGCTCTTTTTGAAAAGCCAAATAAATCTAAAGTGACACAGATGCGTTCCAGGTCTTAATGGGTTAAAAGTGAACATTTGTAACTCAAATCTTTGCTTTTGGGGGGGGGGGGGGGGTCCCTGGAACAACACATTTTGAGATGGGGGTCCGCGGCCAAACACATATGTAAAAATGTTTTCTAAATCCTAACAGTATGTTTCTATATCAGTGGTGCTCCAACTTTTCCATGTCAAGGACCTCCCAAATGATATGTGTTTGGCCACGGACCCCCCCATCTCAAAATATGTTGTTCCAGGGACCCCCCAGAAGCACAGATCGGAGTTTAAAATGTTTGCTTTAAAATATATATATATATATATATGTATATAATTGAATAGCCAAATAAATCTTTAAAATGACACAGATGCGTTTTACACAGATTGAATTGGGTTTAAAAATGTGTGTGAACTCCTGACTTAAACAGAACACTGTATCAATCTACACATAAACACTTTGAACATGTAAAGGATTCCTAACTGCTGTGTTCTGTGGCTCTGGCCAGCGTGTTGAGTTTGGAGGAGAGTGTAAAGGCCATGGGTTTGTGTCCAGAGGACGATGATATTCCCTGGGCTCTAATGCGAGACAACAGAGACCTGACCGTCTGCACCAGCTGGGACCCTCAGGACCGGTGCGTATATATATATATCCATATATATCCCATTGAGGCCTGAGGCAATTCTTAAAAAGGTTTTCTAAATCCTAACATATTTTTGAAAAAAATAAAAAATATATTTTTTCACGATTTTTCAAAAATAGCAGATCTACAAGCTCATAGCGCGGCACTCGGTGCCGCGCTACGAGCTTGTAGATCTGCTATTTTTTAATAGCCGAAGAAATCTAAAGTGACACAGATGCGTTCCAGGTCTTAATGGGTTAAATATAGAGCCAAGTGCTTTTCAAGCCTTTTTAGCCTCCAGACCCAAAAAGAGAAATTTGATGATCTGCCCAGGACCCAGGCTAGTGGAAATAGCCGATCTACAAGCTCACAACGGGCCTCGATGCGACGCGTTGTGAGGAGGGGTGTCAGAAAAAAATCGATTCGAATCGCTATTCTAATGTTGGACGATTCAGAATCGATTCTCTTTCTTTTTTTTTCCTTTCTTTTTTGTAATTAAACTTTTAGAAGTGGGGTTAGGGTTCTGGGCTGGCAGATAGCCTAAGCCTACCCATTGTATTTATGTTGCAGCGGTTTTATTACTTTAATGTATTGTTCTGGTAACTGAGAAGTAACTGTCAGACTCAGAAGTTAATACGTTTTGTACAAGTTAAAATGTGTGCAAGCGTGAATAAATGAGACATGTTGTCTTGGATTTACCTTTGTGTGTTTACATTCTTATCAGTTGATAAAACCTTTACAACGATAAAAGCAGCAGACTGGAGTAGATCCTGAAGTCCTATGTTTTGAATCGAGAATCGTTTGTTTTGAAACAAATCGGAACAAAATGGGAATGGTGTCCCCAGAAATGGAATGGATTCGTGAGATAGCAGACGATTCACAGCCCTGTTTGTGAGCTTGTAGATTGGCTGTTTTCACTACTTCTTAAACACTTGTTTTCTGATGTATGGGATTTCTTAGATTTTTTTTAATTAATTTAAAAAATCATTGAATTTTTTAATTCATGATTGTTTAGTATTTTTTTGCATTTTTGGGGATTTAAAAAAAAACTATTTTGAAATAATAATGAAATCAAAATGTAGGAAACAGAAAAAATAAAGGGCTATTTACTCCTGACCCATAAAAATGTGTCCCTGACCCACTGTTTGAGAAATATGGTATAGAACAATTTGATTTATTGTCACATCATCACAAAAAAGTTTCCAGTTTGTTCCAACAAGGACCATTTAGCTGAGAGAGAGAGAGAGAGAGAGAGAGATATGTCTGATGTCGCAGCACATCGCGCGACGGATTGTGAGCTTATAGATCTGCTATTTTCGGTTATTAGTTATTTCAACTCATTCAGTGCCAAGTCAATTAAAAAATGGGGTCCGGGACCCCTAGGGGGTCCTCAAAGTTACTACAGGGGGCCCGCCAAATCTTTGTGAGAAGTGATTTTTTTTTTACATTAACCACCATGAACACTAGCATCCCTATTCTGAGGAGAACTTAAGCCAAAAATAGTCGATCTACAAGCTCACAACGCCTCGCAGCGCGGCAAGGTTTGCGAACGCCGTTTTCTTAGGGAGTTGAAGGCAAGGGGGCGGGGGCGGGGGGGGGGGGGGGGAGGGGCTCTCATCAGGAGGAGCGATGTTCTCACTAAATAAGTGTAGAGGAATATATACAGCTACTATGCATCCCAGAAATATATAGCAAGGATTTGTAATTTGTAAGGAAATGTAATTATGGCAACTTGTTTAGATGTAAGCCTACGTAGGTTTATGGTTTATGGTTTCCCATGGACTATAGCCGTTTCACTCATGATACAATTTCTCTTTCATAACAGATACATACATGTGTCAGATAATCCTCACACCAAGAGAGTAAAAAAAGAAAAAACGTTTCAGTCATTCAGTCAGACTTCACTGTAGCCTATAGTAAATCATAAATGATATTTGTACTTAGGCTGTCCTGAAAGTTTATTATATTTAGAGAAATGTAAAGTTTGAAATATTAAAGTAGTAGTATTAGTAGTTGTTGTTGTGAATTATCAAACCGTACATTTAGACTGAATGTTTCCTGTATCCTCATCTTGCGCTATAATGCACGCAACCTGTTTCACCAGGTTTTATTTGTGTTGTTTCTCAAAGCATCCGTTGTCCGTCAACAACACAGCCGTCTGTGCCTTGACTTCTGTGTGCTGACTCTCTCCGCCCCCCGCCCCCTTGCCTTCGACTCCCTAGGAAAACCGCCGCAGTGCGAGGCGTTGTGAGCCTGTAGATCCGCTATTTTGGGCAAAAACTTATAGGTGTAGAGGGGGAAAAAGAGCAGACCAAGTTAAAAAAAAAAAAAAAAAAAAAAATGTAATCTGCTACACTATTTTATACAAGATGTAGTGGGGGGGGGGGGGGGGGGGGTCCGTACTTCATCTCTCTCTCAGCTAGGGGGTCCTTGGGCTGAAAAACGTTGAAGACCCGTGTGTTAGCGTGTGGGGGGGCGGAGGGGGGGGTGTTTAGTCATGTGATTTTACTTGTTGCTTCATTCCAACGCACAGAGCTTTAACCGACGAGCACAGACGCCTGTCTCTGGAGGAGGAGTCTGTGTGGCTGAGGATACGCTCCCTGACGCTCCGCCTCCTCGCCTCGTTGGCCCTGCTCGGACACGCCCCCCCTTCCTCACGACAGCAGCAGCAGCAGAACTCGATGACGGCCAATGAGAACGGAGTGGGAGGGGACAAGGCCTCGCTCCTCGCTAGCTTGCTCTCCCAGCTGGAGCAGGCTCTGCAGACCGCCACGCAGTTATCCAAGAAATGCACACAAGTACGTCTGATTATAAACACTGAAAATAGCAGATCTACAAGGTCATAGCGGGGCACGCGGTGCCACGCTATGAGCTTGTAGATCTGCAAAAGTTTTAACCCATTGAGACCTGAAGCCGATTCTACATGTCTCCTAAATCTCAACAGTTTTCTGAAAAACCTATGTTTCTATATCAGTGGTGCTCCATCTTTTTCATGTCCAGGACCCCCAAAATGATATGTATTTGGCCGCGGACCCCCATCAAAATATTTTGTTCCAGGGACCCCCCAGAAGCAAAGATTTGAGTTAAAAATGTTCGCTTTAAAAATATATATATTCAAAGATTTGCACACATTTTCACGATTTTTCAAAAATAGCAGATCTACAAGCTCATAGCGCGGCACTCGGTGCCGCGCTATGAGCTTGTAGATCTGCTATTTTTGAATAGCCCAAAGTGTAAAATAATGCTTTTGAGCTCAAATCTAAAAATGACACAATTCCAGGTCTTAATGGGTTAATAAAATCATAAAATGACACAGATGCGTTCCTGGTCTTAATGGATTTAGGTGTGTGTGAAACAAACTGTGCTAATTATTATGATTATGATGATTATTATTATTAATGAACTATCTGCTATACGCTGCAGTATCCATTCCTGGGCCCCCCCTCCACACGCCTGGGCGACGCCCTGTCCACTGGGAGCTGTCAGTGTCAGGTGTCTGCTCTCCAGTTATCTGTCCATCTACAGGAGCTGGAGACTGTGGGACTAGGTAACTAACATCAACAACTATTAATAAATACACTGTGGGACTAGGTAACTAACATCAACAACTATTAATAAATACACTGTGGGACTAGGTAACTAACATCAACAACTATTAATAAATACACTGTGGGACTAGGTAACTAAGATCAACAACTATTAATAAATACACTGTGGGACTAGGTAACTAACATCAACAACTATTATTAAATACAAAACGTTTTTCTTTTTAAAGGTTAACCCTCTATACTGTGATAGTAATCATTGCTATAGAGTGTTTGTTCAGTAACAGGAGTCTCCATGTCTCTCCAGCTCTTTAATAAACAGAAAATACTTTGTCAGGTAGGTGACAAAATGTCAGCCAATCGGGAGAGAGTATCCATTTATCAGCTTCATTTTTATAGCGTTCCAGTTCCAATTGTGTGTCTGCTCATGTCTTTGTCTTCACTTCAAATTGCACTTGTTTAATCTGTGTCCTGACTGAAAGAAATGTTTCCTGACCTGTTTATTAAAGAGCTGGAGAGACATGGAGACTCCTGTTACTGAACACTCTATAGCAATGTTTACTATCACAATATAGAGCTATTTAACACTTATTTTAACCAAAGAAAATCACTTGCCCTAACTTAATGCTGATCTATGTACTTCTGTGGTTCTGACGCAACTGTTTTTCTTTTTCTCCAGATGAGTCGTCAGAGCTTCAGACCCAGATCTGTAACGGTTTCAAATCATTAATAGTACAGCTTCAAGGTCAGTAAAACTATAACCACCATAGTTATCAATAGAGTGGGATGGCATACATTCAGATCATGACTTTTATCTCTGTGTTCAAGAAAAATAATGTCAATACTGGATATTTGAATATTTTGCACCTTGGTCTACGGCCATATTTATATATACAGTACATTTCAGTTAACATTTGTTTGTAACATGTTTTGGTCATGATGGTCATGAGTAGCCTTGTACTTGATGTCAAGAGATAGTCGTATCATTAGTTTAACGCAGTCGTTCTTTAACTGTGTGTCTGGACCCCCAGAGGGTTCCCCAGATGATTTTAAAAAAATGTGCAGAGGATTTGCTTATCATTTGTTTTGTCACTCAACAGTAATCAAACCAACATACAGTATAAGTGTATACAGGGTTTCTGCACATTTATAAAGTGACAATTTAATGACTTTTAAGACCTTTTAATACCTAAATGAAACAAGAAAAATAAGACCATAACTGCATCAAAAGTATTCAGCAAATTGTTCCAAAACAAACTGTCAAATTGTCATATTATCCAAGAAAGGCAAAATTGCGAAAATAGCAGATCTACAAGCTCACAGCGCCTCGCAAGGCGCTGTGAGCTTGTAGATACATTTGGTTTCATTTTACACTCTCAAGAGTTAAAGATCTAATAAGGGTCCATTTGGTTACCAACTCTCCATCATTTAGCTGGGGACCACCCGGAACCCCCTCAAGGACCACTGGTGGTCCCCGGACCACTGGTTGAGAACCGCTGTCCTAGAGAAATGATGATGCGTTCATTTGGCAGGAGGGTGTATTCTAGAATGATAACGGATGAGTGAGCATGTTGACAGTCAGTGCTTTACTGCATGTGGAGCATTACATTACATTACTATGAACCTCCAAACACACTCTAGAAAGTATTATTTTTTAATTATTGTCTATAGTGTACTTTATCATGATCGAAGACTGCCATCTACTGGTAGAAACGTTTACAACAGCTATTGTTATAAATGGCATTTTATTTTCAAGAAGTTGGATTAAACAAAGCCTTGTAATTAATATGTCGGTGTATAGATCATGGTTGGTATGATTTAGAAAGGATACAGATGTTTTGGACATAATTGTGCCATCCCTCCCTAATGACTGGCTTTCTTGTGCCCTCAAAGTGTAGAATTATCATTCCAGCTGTACAGGCTGATTATTATGTTTGTCTGTTTGCCTTATATATATATTTATATTTATATATATATATATCTCCATTCCTGTGTCCCCAGAAATATTGAATAAATGCAAAGGAGATCTATTGGAAACGAAAGACAACAGATTAAAAACCCAGCCCTCCTTATTAGAAAACCTTGTTTTCTTTGTTGAGGTGAGACGTCTGTTTGTTTTACTTTTACACATCAACACATGTCAGACTGTGATTAATGCTTGGATTGTTATTATTTTGTTGTATTATCTGGTGTTATCGTTTAGCCCATTAAGACCGGGAACAAATCTGTGTCATTTTAGATTTCTTTGGCTATTCAAAAATAGCAGATAGAGGTTGTTTTTGATTGATTGCATTTTTTATTAGACAGAAATGTAAACACAGCACAAGTACTGTTAAACACTTTGTCTGAAAGGTACGTCAAAAAAAGTCCTGGTTTCCATTGAGGTCCTTGGTATTCAATTCATTACCA
Source organism: Gymnoscopelus braueri (assembly GCF_963280865.1). NCBI lineage: Eukaryota > Metazoa > Chordata > Actinopteri > Myctophiformes > Myctophidae > Gymnoscopelus > Gymnoscopelus braueri. The sequence continues at coordinate 44,714,684 of NC_137624.1, read as the reverse complement.
TATAACGTAGCACCAAACAGTTCAATATCATCATACAAATACAGAAAAAACACTGTACAGAGAAATGTGTGCAAATCTTTGAATATATATGTTTTAAAGCGAACATTTTTAACTCTGATCTGTGCTTCTGGGGGTCCCTGGAACAACACATTTTGAGATGGGGGTCCGCGGCCAAATACATATAATTTTGGGGGTCCTTGACATAGAAAAGTTGGAGCACCACTGCTTTTTTTCAAAAAAACTGTTTGGATTTAGAAAACATTTGTCGAATATATATTCAAAGATTTGCAAAAAAAATATCACGATTTTTAAAAAAAATAGCAGATATACAAGCTCATAGCTGAGCTTGTATATCTGCTATTTTTGAATAGCCAAAGTATAAAACATGGATGAAATGGTGACACAGATGCGTTGGCGGTCTTAATGTGTTAACACGCAGAGACACTCCGTCAGCCATTGTAGGAATTAGTGAAGCTCTTCAAGTTGTTTTGTTGTTCCATCATATATATATATATATATATATTTTATAGATATATCTATGGTTCTATCCTCCAGACTGTGAGCATTGTCTTCTGGGTGGCCAGTTACTCTGCCAAGGTCCTCCGGCCACTCAAGTCAAGCTTACAGAAGAAGAAGAAGAAGAAAAAGGACACCAACACCGCTCTGGTACAGTAGCTGTTCTAGCTGTTCCCTGTAGTCTGTTGTCTCTGGTACAGTAGCTGTTCTAGCTGTTCCCTGTAGTCTGTTGTCTCTGGTACAGTAGCTGTTCTAGCTGTTCCCTGTAGTCTGTTGTCTCTGGTACAGTGGCTGTTCTAGCTGTTCCCTGTAGTCTGTTGTCTCTGGTACAGTAGCTGTTCTAGCTGTTCCCTGTAGTCTGTTGTCTCTGGTACAGTAGCTGTTCTAGCTGTTCCCTGTAGTCTGTTGTCTCTGGTACAGTAGCTGTTCTAGCTGTTCCCTGTAGTCTGTTGTCTCTGGTACAGTAGCTGTTCTAGCTGTTCCCTAACATTAATGTGTGACCACTCAGACCCACTACAGTGGTTTGAGACACAAGTAGGCCATGGTCATTATTCTGCTTTGTACACATTATGAAAGAACAGAATGTGTAAGCTTTCAAATGACGTGTCATTCATTGGAACCGGAACATCATTATTTGAAGAACATAATGCTCATTTGAATTGGTATTTTTAAGCCTGACGTCGTTTTGTAGTCCGACGTCACTTCCTGGTCCAAAAGGCACCAGCTCTTCATTGTAAACAAACATGTTGGAACCTATATAACCTCCTTCTTCAGAAATGTTTATTTATTTATTTATTTAACAGGGACAATGCACATTGATCAACATGTCAGTTATTCACGTCCATGTCAGAAATGAACCATTGAGGGTTAAAAAGGGTCTTAATGCTAATATCGAACTCTGTTAACCCTTTAAGGCCGGGAAGGGAACGCATCTGTGTCATTTTAGGATTTCTTTGGTTATTCAAAAATAGCAGATATACAAGCTCGGGTGCCGCGCTATGAGCTTGTAGATCTGCTATTTTTTTTTAAAAATCGTGAACATTTTTGCAAATCTTTGTATATACATTTTAAACTCAAATCTTTGCTTCTGGGGGTCCCCTGGAACAAAATATTTTTAGATGGGAGGGGGTCCGCGGACAAATACATATTATTTTGGGGGTCCTTGACATGAAAAAAGTTTGATAATATTGCAACAAGTTTAAAAAAAAAAAAAAAACTGTTAGGATTTAGAAGACATTTGTAAAATATATATTCAAACTAAAGATTTGCAGACATTGTCACGATTAAAAAAAATAAAATAATAGCAGATCTACAAGCTCATGAGCTTGTAGATCTGCTATTTTTTATATAGCCAAGGAAATCTTAAAACGACAAAACAGACGCGTTCCCGGTCTTATAAAGGGTTGACACGGAAAAAGATAAACGTATTTTCTGCTGTTTCACAACTCACGAGTCGTGTGTGTGTCCTTCTGCCGTAATGGGACACATTGTGTCCAGAATAGAAAGGGATAAAGCCGTGTGTGTTTCTAATGGGACACATTGTGTCCAGAATAGAAAGGGATAAAGCCGTGTGTGTTTCTAATGGGACACATTGTGTCCAGAATAGAAAGGGATAAAGCAGTGTGTGTTTCTAATGGGACACATTGTGTCCAGAATAGAAAGGGATAAAGCAGCGTGTGTTTCTAATGGGACACATTGTGTCCAGAATAGAAAGGGATAAAGCAGCGTGTGTTTCTAATGGGACACATTGTGTCCAGAATAGAAAGGGATAAAGCCGTGTGTGTTTCTAATGGGACACATTGTGTCCAGAATAGAAAGGGATAAAGCAGCGTGTGTTTCTAATGGGACACATTGTGTCCAGAATAGAAAGGGATAAAGCAGCGTGTGTTTCTAATGGGACACATTGTGTCCAGAATAGAAAGGGATAAAGCAGTGTGTGTTTCTAATGGGACACATTGTGTCCAGAATAGAAAGGGATAAAGCAGTGTGTGTTTCTAATGGGACACATTGTGTCCAGAATAGAAAGGGATAAAGCCGTGTGTGTTTCTCTCTCCCGGTCCAGCCAGCGGTGATGTGTGGGTTCCAGGAGCTGACGGGGAGTCTGCAGGAGATGCTGGACCAGGCCGTGGAGCACCTAAAGGGACAGGAGATCACTGTGAGCGCTGTCCAACTGGCCAGTCTCACCCTGGAAGGGGACTCAGATGTAGGTGGTACCTGCAGGGAGGGTGTTCATTTGGTTTTCTCCTGGATGTACTGTAGCAGTCCAGTGGTTCTCAACCTGTGGCTCAGGACCTTCAGGGGGGTCCCCACACATGACAAAAAGAGACCATTACTGCGTCATAAGTAATAATAATAATAGTAATAATAATAAACTTTATTTGTATAGCACCTTTAATGACATGACATGCAGCTCAAAGTGCTTTACAGAGGAAGAATACAATTACAGTTACAACTAATTTAACAATAAAGTAAAGAAAAGCAAAAGCATAAAACGGCATTAAAATAATAGCAAAAGGCAGTGACTCAGGCAATACAGTGAGGACATGGACAACAACACACAGATTTAAAAATCAACCAAAAAATCAGCTAAAAGCAAGAGTGAATAAGTAGGTCTTGAGCTGTGCTTTAAAGCTATCCACAGAGGCTGCCTGTCTTAGGTGTAATGGTGCTTTAAAGCTATCCACAGAGGCTGCCTGTCTTAGCTGTAATGGTGCTTTAAAGCTATCCACAGAGGCTGTCTGTCTTAGGTGTAATGGTGCTTTAAATCTATCCACAGAGGCCTGTCTGTCTTAGGTGTAATGGTGCTTTAAAGCTATCCACAGAGGCTGCCTGTCTTAGGTGTAATGGGAGTTTATTCCACGCTGTCGGTCCGTAGAAGCAGAATGCTGCTTCACTGTGTTTTTTATATGTCATTGTAGGCACCTCGAGCAGGTCAGCACTTGAAGACCTGAGGGGGCGGTTTGGAACATATCTCTCTCGGCAGTCATAGATGTAGGAAGGTGCCAGACCATTTAGAGCTTTATAAACTAGTAAAATAATATTAAAATCAATCCTAAAAACAACCTGGAGCCAGTGTAGTGAAGCTAGAACTGGAGTAACATGTTCTCTCATCTTAGTTTTAGTTAAAACTCTGGCTGACGCATTTTGAACAAGTAGTAATCTGTCAGTTGTTTTCTTTGGCAGGCCAGAGTAAAGTGCATTGCAGTAATCAAGCCGAGAGAAAACAAAAGCGTGGATCAGCATTTTTGCATCGTTGCAATCAACAACTTTACTTTACAAAATGGTCAAACATTATCCTATATTAAAATTGCCTAGTGGGTGGGTGGAGGTCACAAACGTAGTTTATCCGTGTGCCTTCTTCTAGCACACCAGTTTGCTTCCACACTATGCACAAATAATAATGCATGCATGTCAGCGCCCATACCCTGGGTGGGGTTGGCGAAAGGGCCGACTGTGTGGAGTTTGCATGTTCTCCCGTGTCTCCTAGGGTAGTTAATACCCTCACAAAAACATGTAGTAATCCTGGTCTCTATACCGCCTCCCCCATGAAAGCCTGATGGAGGGGAAAGGAACTGGTTGGAATAACGTGTTCCTTCCACGCGCTACGTCCTACCGGGGAAACTCTCCCCTGTCAAGTGACAAGAAGGTCAGTTGGCTCTCATGCATTTAAGGAGGCATGAGCTCGGCCCTGGGCTCCCTAGGCTGTGGGGGGAGTGTGGCGCCCAGGATCACTTAGAAAATTGGTACCGGGTGTAGCGCCCAAGTCCTATACTTAGGTGCTACTGGTTGCAGAGGGAGTTCTGACGTGTGCTAGAATAACTGAGGTCCAAAACTTGTCCGTGAGTTCATAAATAAACGCTTTATTCTCTGTAGCTTTAGACACACTGAATACAGACATAAACAAATAAACTTAAACGCACAGGATCCACAGTCCACCAGCTCCTCTGAACACGGTCAAAAGCTGTTTGCCTCTGCCACTGGCAACACCTGACGCTGATTACAGCTCTGTTAAATACCTAGGCAACTTGGCCTATCCGATACACTATATTTCATGCTCACAACTGTCATATTTACCGTACACTTTGTATTTGTATGAAACCACGTTATTGCGCAACACTTATTAGCGCTCCTAGGCGATATGCGTCACATTATTCCAGTTCCACAGAGCATGCGCGGACACGAATGACGGCCGATCTACGCCACACTTTTTAGAGCGCGCGTATGCGTGGCAGCATACAGCCGTGCGTACAGCGCGTTCGTTTAGATCCAATTGATTATCAATGATAGCGGCTACATCAGGCGCGCGGATACGCCAGTCCCGCATACGCAGGCTTTAAAATAGGACTGGATCTAAAAGTGTGTGTGTGCGTACATGCGCGTGTGTGCGCAAATTCTCTGCTGTAGATCGGCCGTGACACGGCAGCCGTTGACACACACACACACACACACACACACACACACACACACACACACACACACACACACACACACACACACACACACACACACACACACACACGCACGCACGCACAGCGGCCCTCACATCTAGTGGCCGAACCTCTTTCTTACACAAACTTGAAAAATCGTCGATCTACAAGTTCACAACGTCTCGCTTGCGAGGCGTTGTGAACTTGTAGATCGACGATTTTCACAATATTTATCTGTGAAATTGAGTCAAACTAAATGTAACGCCTCAACTCCTACAATTCCAAGTGCTTGTCAGGGTGGGGGGTCCTCACCTTTTTGATTGATTGAAATTTTTATTAGGCAAAAGAATGTAAAACAACACAGTTACATTTATAATGCTTTTGTCTAAAAGGTCCGGCCAAAAAAGTCCTTGCGGACTTGTTTCCGTTGGGGTCCTTGAGTTCATTTCATAGACATATATAGTAGCAACCAAACAGTTCAAAAATCAACATGAAAATACAGATAATACATTAAAAAAAATACCACTATGTACAAAAAAAGCATTTAAAAAATATATGTACAAAAAAAGGGGGGGGGAAGCATGGAAAAAAAAAAATTATATACAAAAAAAAAGCATGAGGAAATACAAAATATGTACAAAAAGAGGAGGGGGGGGGGTCGTCTGTCTACAGGGAAACTGGTACTAGCTCCTCTTTCGGCCTCCAGAAAGATGGGTTTTTAGGGCTGTTTTGAATGAGCCCAGCGAACTGCATTTTTTGAGGGATGGGGTTAGACTATTCCATTCCTTAGTGGCTGTGCTATAGAAGGAGAATTTGCCCATGTTTGTTTTATGGGTGGGTGGTACCAGATTGTTGTTTACCCTAGTTTCCCTCTAGTTTCGTGGCTGTGGGTGTCACTAACTTTTTCGAGGTATTTATACAGATATGCGGGTATAGGGGGCATATCGGGCAAATCTGCATTTACAATTTTGAAGACCAGACCCATTTTTAGTTGTTTAACCCTGTCTTCCACCCTGAGCCAGCCTAGGCTGGCAAAGTGAGTGGGAGAGAGGTGGGTCATGGGCCCCAGTCCGAGAAGTAGTCGGATCAGTTTGTTTTGGGAGGTTTGAAGCTTAGTCTGCAGTGACACTGAGGTGTTGGAGTACCAAGAGGAGCTAGCGTAGTCAAAAAGGGGCTGAATCAGGGCCCCTGAGAGGGTCCTGAGGGCCTGAGGGTTGACAAAAGAGGAAACTCTGCCCATAAATCTGGTTCTCTGGTTTACTCCTTTGACCACCTTTGTTGCCATGCTTTCACCTGTCAGGTATTTGTCAAGAATACATCCCAAATAGGTAATCTCTTCTTTGCTAGTGATGATTGTGTCATCATGTTCAAATATGATTCTTTTTGGGGGCCGTGACCTGAAGAAGTTGAGAACCACTGTAATGTACAGTGGCTGGTACAGCCCGTAACACTTGCCCTTGCTTTGACGACCTTGCAGGATTATGCAAAGGCTAAAATGTCACTTAGATACCATGTTATGTATAGATGATCCTATAGTGTGTATAGTTTCAATGTACAGGCTGATGATAGGTTCTTGGTTTACGTATGTATTAGCTATTAGATTATTGGTTTACTTATGTATTACTTTATTATTAGATTATTTTTTATGCATTATGATGTATTATCTTGTGTCTTTGCTTACTGTAAATCGCTCTGGATTAACTCTTTGACTGCCAGAGTATTTTCATAATGTACTCACCCAGTGCCAAGCGATTTTCGAGCGATTTTTGTTTTTTAGTAGTTTTAAAGTTGTCATAAAAGTTTAGATCCATATTTATCGATCGATTCACTGTGTGTTTCCGGAGCAAGAGTCTCTGACTATTGCTCCGGAGGCAAAACATTGCATCCGGAGCTACTGTCCCCTTCGCTACAGGCCGTTGGAAACACACGTCTCCTCGGAAAAATGTACAACAAAAAAAGAACAGAGATACAGGCGAAGAAAAAAAACATGGAGTCGACGGCAACCGAATGACGCTAAATCCATTATTTCCGTATCCGTTTGTGCTACAGTTTTACTGCTCCCTTCGGACTCAAGATCAGACCGTGACGGTCTATAAAACAACATTAAGTAAAAACTCGGGATTTTCTCGTTCTGGCACTGAGGGCATTCAGAAAAAACTCTGGATAACTCGGGGCTTGGCACTGAGAGAGTTAAGAGCGTCTGCTAAATGCCTAAAATGTAAACTGTATGCAGTAGTCTCGTTTGGTATTGTTCCCATTGCTCACGTTCCTGCTCGTTGTCGTCTTGTTTGTAGGAGATGTCGTTTGCCAGATCTGCTATGGACAAGGTGCACAGCAGTTACCTGCGCTCGCTGCAGGAGCTTGGAGATCTGCTCAAGAAGAGAGCAGAAACTATAAAGAACCTCAAGATCTGAATAACCGTCAAAATAAAACCCAAATTAAGTCATTGTACCCCCGCCCCCCCCCCCCCCCCCCCCCCCCCTCCACACATCATGACCGCCTGTCAATCCCACCAACAAACCTACAAAAGACATACTTTCTCCCATATTATACCCCATCCTTACCCTTTTTCCACTTTCTTCTACACTCCTTTGTTTTTCTACCATATTCTCAGTCTAGGTTCATTCTGGATTCCTAATGTCTGATATACATACTTGTGGTTTGCTCGCCAGTGTCACGCACCGAAACAGACGATCTACAAGCTCACAGCGTGTCGCGCTGTGAGCTTGTAGATCGGCTGTTTTGGGTGCGAGACACCGCCTTGTAAAGGAGTATAAACCAGGCTATATTCTCAAGTCTACATTCATTCTGGTTTTTGTTTGTTTTTTCCCTTTTTATTTCCTCTTCATGCTGTCAAACACACTTGAAACGTGTAAACCAGTTTCAGCACAGAACCCTGTCAGTCACTCTTTAATTTATATAGTCATTATAAGTGAAAATGAGGAAAACAATGTGCTTAAAAGTAGAATAAAAAAAAAGAAGTATCTAGAAAAATTAATAAGCAATTTTAGGCTACTCCTGCAAAGATTAAAGAACTATCAGCTAGACACATTTAACTGAATGAAAAGATGAAACAAAGTACAATAAACCACTATTCCCTTTTTTTTTTTGGTTTTTAGTTATGTTTACACCTTCCACTGTCCCAGAACAATGGGAAGGGTCTCTGTAGCAAAAGGAAAACAGAAACGCCCCGAGATGCTTGGAAGTGTGACCGTTGGGACATAAAGGAGGATCCTCTGTTTGGTTTGAGTGCACTGCTGTACCAACGTTAGTACAAACAGTACAGATATCACACTGATGCATTCTATATGGAAATAATACGGACGAGCTGACAACGGGGCTAAACTGTATAGAAAGCATTTGGACTGGACTTCCCCAAAATGAATTGTTGGGGTCTCTTGTTTTTATTTTTATCTTATTTTTCAGCTTTTGTTTATGCCGTGTGCTTTTCTTCTTTTTTTTTTGTGAACGAGTGGAGCCACCTCTGTAGTTGCAGTATTATTATGAAACAAGAAGCAGTCATGGGATTTAAGTGAACCACTTTCAACCTGGTGTGCCTAGTCTGGGCATGCCATTTATAGGCCAAAATTTCAAAAGAAATCGCGCAAATGGCAGATCTACAAGGCGATGACGCGTTGTGAGCTTGTAGGACGGCTGTTTTCGCTATTCCTCTACGACAAAGTATATATATATATGGCATAAGTGGTTAAAATCGGCAGACATTTACATCCAAATCCTGAAAAAGTTGCATTTCTGTCTTGGTTCTTATTTTAAACGTACCTGTTGTGAAATTGGACATGGACATTTACTTGCATTCTTTCAGCACACTGAAAAATCAGGGCGTATGGATTTTAAATAGAAGTCGGACTGAAGCTATTATTAATCCAGCCCTTTGTAAAGAATGTTCACCGATGTTTCTGAATCCAGTCTGTTATAAAATGCACCCTGTCTGTCACTTGTGATACTGCAGGTATGAACAATCTACATTTGCCATGATTTCTTTTTTTCTTTTTCTTTAGTCCAAACGGCTGAAAAGTGCACAGCAAAACAACTCTTGGCCATCTTATCTACATGAGTATTAATATTTGTCGTCATGGGACATTCCTTATGAAACCAGTAGTACTCATCTCTGATCATGAGCGATACGAACTGCTTCCATATTCAAAAAGCTGGAATGTTTAAAAGAAAACTGCATGTTTTTATAACACATTTCCCTGTTCTACGTGAGAATGCCAGCCATCATAACCTCAAAACTAAAATGCATATACTTTTTTAGAAGTGAATAAAGCCTGATTTATACTTAAGTCGTACGATGCGACGCATTCTGAGCTTGTATAGACTACTCTGTACAGGGCCGTCATATGGGCCCCCCCCCCCCCCCCCAGGGTTCACATTTAACCTCAAATTCAGTTCTGGTTCTCAAACTTTTTCATGTCATGATATATATTTGGCAGCGGACCCCCATCTGAAAACCTTTTGTGCCAGGGACCCCCAGAAGAGATTTATGTAAAAAATTATGTCAATAATTCACTTTTTTTTCTTTTTTTTTTACATTCTTTCAAAAAAAATAAAAAAAATAGCAGATGTTCACACTCTTGTGTGAGCTTGTATATCTGCTATTTTTGAATAGCCAAAGTATAAAATATGGTTAAAATGATTGACGCTATATTAACTTCTTTTGCGGGGGCCCCCTAGCACCCATGGGGGTCCCTGGGGGGGGGGGGGGATATCACGGGTCCCCAATGCCCTAGTGTTTGCATTCAGTTCTTTAATGCAACTTTTCCCTCCAACTCTGAACGTTATTTTTTTTAGCAGATTCATGTGATTTCAGATGAACACTCGGTCCATGTCCGTCCTTCTACATCTGACATGTGACACACGTTCTACATATTGTGGTTTCCTGTCTGTAACCTTACATCCATTAACCCATTAAGACCTGAGGCCATTCTTAACCCATTAACTGCCAGAGGTATTTTCATATTTTTTTAGCCAGTGCCAGAGTTTTTCCATTGGAAAAAAGTTAACAAGGAAGTGGATAGGAGTCTAGATCTTCAACTAATCATATCTCCTTGGTCTTTGGGTGAAATTGGAAAAAAAATATATTAAAAATATATATATATATATATATATATATATTTATTTATTTTTCACTTCACGTAGATCTACGCGATTGGCACGTGGCGGCTTTAAATCGGTTCGCGTAGATCTACGTGATTGGCAGTCAAATGGTTAAAAATCCTAACAGTTTTTTGAAGAAAAAATAAATGGCAGATCTACAAGCTCATACCGCGGCACCGAGTGCCACGGTATGAGCTTGTAGATCTGCTATTTTTTAATAGCCAAATAAATCTTAAAGTGACGCAGATGCGTTCCAGGTCTTAATGGGTTAAGACCGGGGAACGCGCCCGTACCCTAGGTGGGGGTTGGTGAAAGGGTCTTTCTGTGTGGAGTTTGCATGTCCTCCCCGTGTCCCCTAGGGTAGGTACCCTCACAAAAGAAACATGCAGTAATCCTGGTCTCTATACCGCCTCCCCCTGGTCAGCCGGGGCGCCTGATGGAGGGGAAAGGAACTAGGTTGGAATAACGTGTTCCTTCCACGCACTACATCCTGCCGGGGAAACTCCTCCCCTGTCAGGTGACAAGAAGCGGCTCGCTAGCTCCTAATGCATTGAAGGAGGTTTGAGCTCGGCTCTGGGCTCTCCCTAGGCTGGCAGAGGGAGTGTAGGATTACTTAGACAATTGGCACTGGGTGAAACAATTGGGGCTGCAAAATCGTGGGATAAAAATGTTTTTTTTCTTTTTTTTATCGGGAACGCATCTGTGTCATTGTAAGATTTCTTTGGCTATTCAGAAATAGCAGATCTACAAGCTCATAGCGCGGAACCGAGTGCCGCGCTATGAGCTTGTAGATCTATTGTTTTTGAAAAATCTTGACACATATAATATATATATATTTTTTTAATAATTTTTTTAAAGGATCTACACCATGAATTAAAAAAATATATTTGATATTTAATATCATATGGTGTATGTCCCTCAAACCTTTTTCAAAAGGTTTGAGCCTAAATCATCACTCAGATATACTCATCCCTAGTCAATTTTCTCTGGCTTATACAGCACTTTCAGCTGCAATACCAAAACGTCCTCTTGGGCAGGGGGGGGCTACTGAGCAATTCTGTTAATACAAAATTCTGTTAATAAAAAAAAAAAGAAAAATTCTGCATAAAAAGAAGCATCTAAGAAAAATACAAAATCGAAAAAAAAACACTTTGAACATTTTTGAACAATTCCACCAAGTGTTTGAGGTGCCTGTTTCACCCACTTCCGGGGGGCGGAGCCAAAATCCGAGCCCGAAGTATTTGTTCGTAGACCCCCACTTAGGGGGGGTAGAAAAAGTTTCGGAGCGATTCGGGCACTTTTCATTTAACATTGGGTTTGCCATCAAAACAAAAATGTTGATGACATCATAAACATTGCCATTCTGAGATCGCCTGTTCAGACCCAAGCCCCCAGAACCCAGTGGTTTCATTGAAGCCAAATGAACATGGTGGCCATTCATGGTAGTGCAGGCGCGTGCAGGCCTGGGGCCTCAACACATGAACGCGAAAACGGTTTCGACCAATGGGCTCGACTCACGAGCATGCGCACGAGCTTGCGCACGGGGCTGCGCGCTTCTGTGACGCAAAACGCGTCACTGTGACGCAAAACGCGTCACAGAAGTGACGCGTTTCGGAGCCCCAAATAGGCCGCGCCCACCAAATTTCCAACCCGGAAGAAGGGTTCAATTGAGCCCATGCGCTGGGTGAGCAACTCAATGCAAGTGGATGGGAGGAGATTTCTGGTGCCCTCTCTATTATTTTTAACTCTGTGGTTCAGACACGCCCATTCTGGAAATCCATGAAATGAGAAGGAATGACTGAATTTTAAAAAAAAACATTTTTTTGGGTACAAGAGACACTGGGGACCCCAAAAAATACAAAAAAACAAGAAAAAAGTGATTTTCATGGTGTAGACCCTTTAAGCAAACATTTTTTAACTCCGCTCTGTGCTTCTGGGGGGTCCCTGGAACAACATGTTTAGATGGGGATACAAATATATCATTTTTGGGGTTCTTGACATGGTAAAAGTTGGAGCACCACTGGTATTATAGCAACATACTGTTAGGATCTAGAAATCATTTTTAGATATGTATTTGGTCGCGGACCCCCCATCTCAAAATGTTTTCTTCCAGACCCCCCAGAAGCAAAGATTTGAGTTACAAATGTTCGCTTTAAAAATATATTCAAAGATTTGCAAAAAAATAGCCAAAGTATAAAATAATGGTTGAAGTGGTTACACTGATGCGTTCCAGGTTGTAATGGGTTAACCACATTCAACATGTCATCACTATTTTGTCTCATGTCATTATAGGCAAACATTTACAAACGTGTTCTCTTTATTTCCCCTCCAAACTAATTGTGGAAAATAGTGGATCTGTGAGCTTGTAGATCCACCATTTTGCCATTTTTGAAACTTCTTTTTGACATTTTTCTGAATTTACACCTCTCTTGTACATCAGCTTTTTTTCAGCTCCCAACACCATGGTACGACAGAGCATAAATTAGGCATAGTGTTTAAATAAGATGAGCAGATGTTCCTCTTAGTTTGACCTAAATGTGTGAACTGTCCAGACAGACAGAAATGGGGGGGGGGGGGCAGTTGCTCCAGAAAAGTATTTAAAGGGATAGTTCACCCCCCCCCCCCCTCCCCAAAAAAAAATCGATGGATCAGTCACCCCATGGAGAGATTATCTTTTAGTTTTTGTCTCATTAGGTTCCGGTCCGCCGGTCATCAAATTATTGTCTTAGGAATGAGACAAAAGCAAAACATTATCCACGAATTCAAGTCTCCATGGGGCGACTAATGCATTTTTTTTTGGGGTGAACTACCCCTTTAATGCAGGGATTGATGGATGGCTGTCTTTCCTGTCAATCAGGTCGACGCTTGAATCTAGAGATTCGTTTTCACAAATAATATAAAAAATATAACTGTAGTGACCACATATCCTTTTGTTCAAAATCAACCTTTTCCATTTGTGTGAGTCACTCTTTGGACAGACTGAAATAATAGACGCTTGTTTGTTGAAGAAAAGAATGTCCACTCCAGGTTTGGTTAAGTTTCAAATTAAAGATGTTTATTTTCTTTCTTGCAGAGATGCAAACATGAAAAGAAAACTAAAACTGGTTGTAGAATAAAATAATAGATTTAAATTAAATCTCCCGCACGCCAACAAGGTCTAAAGACTGTGTGCTTTTCAATCTGTCACGCCCCTAGCATGACGCACATGTCCTTATAAGGGAGACCTGCTGGGGACTGAGCACACTGCAGCCATACACACCACAATACAAGGCCAATAAATAAATAATATTGAATATAAAGAACTGGCTCCTACATAACCAGCCCCTAATTGTATTTTGGAGCAACAAGAAACAATTACAATATACACTGTATCTTAAAGGAGCTTCTAAACATTTCATTAACTTAGGTGTGGTGTGGGTTCATCATAGATTGGCGAAGTCATCATGCCATCATTCTTGAGGCAAGGAGCATCACTCCTCACATTCCAGCAGCAGGCAGATCTTGGTTATGGGCCTCTCTAGGACATTGGTCCGTGTTTTGACCTTCACAGCTCGCACCAATCCTTTAGAATCCGCCATAACTTCCAGCACCCTTCCCAAGAGCCAAGAGCCACGTGGAGCAGAGGGGTCCACTATCATAACCACATCTCCAGTTGTGAAGCTTCTCCTCCGTTTGCACCATTTCTGCCTTTCTTGCAAAAGGGGCAAATATTCCTGGCACCAGCGCTTCCAAAATAAATCGGACATGTACTGCACCTGTTTCCATCGGCGTCTCACGTACAGATCATTCTTGTCAAAGACTCCAGGTGGCAGAATGGGCTTGGTGTTCAGGAGTAAGATGTGGTTGGGGGTAAGAGGCTCTAGGTCTTGTGGGTCATTAGAGACAGTAGTGATTGGGCGGCTGTTTAAGATGGCCTCCACTTCGCATAACAGAGTCTGTAGTCCCTCATCGTCTAGAGCCTGCTGTTTCAAAACAGAATGGAGCACTTGCCTTACAGACTTTATGAGTCGCTCCCATACTCCTCCATGGTGGGATGCTCCTGGGGGATTGAAACTCCACTGTATGCCTTTTTGAAGCAAAGCTCCTTGAATCCTTTGCTGGTTCAGTGCAGCTAGGGCTTCCTTCAATTCTCTCTGAGCCCCAACAAAATTAGTTCCATTATCGGATCTGATATGTTTCACTTGTCCTCTTCTACAAATGAAACGTCTCAAGGCATTGAGGCATGAGTCTGTGTCGAGGGAGTTGGCCACTTCAATGTGCACAGCTCTACTAGTCATGCAAGTGAATAGCACTCCATACCTCTTCAAGATGGTTCGTCCTCTTTTAGTTTCAATTGGGCCAAAATAATCTACGCCAACATTGGAAAATGGAGGCAAGTCTGGCTCGAGCCTTTCCTGCGGCAAATCGGCCATCTTTTGCTCTCCAATTCTGGCCCTGTGCCGTCTGCATACAACACATTCTCCTATTATTTTTCTTGCTGCAGAGTTGGCCTTGATTATCCAATATTTTTTCCTGAGTTCAGAGAGGATGTGGTTTCTTCCTCCATGTCCAGTTTTGTCATGTATGTGAGAATGAGTGTGGATATGTGAGAATATTTGGGGAGTATGACAGGGAATTTGCTCTCCTCTGGCATAGCTGCCCTACTCAGACGTCCTCCCACTCTGAGCACACCATCCTTGAACACTGGGTCAAGCTTGTAGATGTTACTTGCCTTTTTGACACCAGATGTCCCCATTTGCAAGGTTGTCATTTCTTCTGGAAAGTATTGCTTTTGCATTTGACAGATGATTGCATTTTCTGCCTTCTCTAGATCTTCCAGAGTAACTGTCTGTCCACCCAATGTGGTTTTGACATTTGTCATCTTCTGGTCCATCACTTTCCTAGTGCTTCGAGTGATTATGTTTGAGGCACTCACAGTGGAATGAAATTCCTTTTTCCTGTCAACCAGTAGTTTCAAAGTTTCTTTGAGTTTTAAAATCCATGCTACTGCAACTTTCAGCTTTCTCCAGCTGGAAAAGTGTGTGAGAAATGTGTCTGTTGGATTTCCATGGTCTTTTACAATGATTGTACTCACAGCAGGATTTCTCTTGACCTCTGGGTCATCAAAGGAGTGTGAGACCAATTCTAATGGAAACTGTGGCCAGTCCCTTTCTGACTTCCAGAGTACGTCTGGGCCATGGATCCAGTTCCAATTCCCCATGAATTTGTCTGCATTCTGTCCCCTGGAGGCAACATCTGCAGGGTTCACCTTTGTGTTGACATATCTCCACTGGGTCATTTTTGTGGCTTCCCTAATGGTGGAAACTCTGTTAGCCACAAATGTGTGGAATCTTGTGTGTTAGTTTGCTATATATTTTAGCACTGATTGGCTATCAGTCCAAAACATTGAGCTTTCAAGCTGCAGCTGCAACTCTCTTCTGAGAACTTTATCCACTTTAGTGGCCAGCACTGCAGCAGCAAGCTCCATCCTGGGGATTGTAATCTTTTTGAGGGGGCAACTCTTGCCTTCCCCATCATGAACGCGACGTGAATGGTGTTTTTGTCATTCATCAGTCTCAAATAGCTCACTGTACCATACCCTAATTCACTTGCGTCTGCAAAATGATGAAGTTGTGCCTGTATGGGTTTGCCAAAGTCATTGGGTTTGAGGCATCTTCTAACTTTGAAGTCAGTGATCTTCTGGAGATCTAATTTCCATTTAACCCACCGCTCAGAGAACATCTTGGGTATTTCCTCATCCCAGCCAAGGTTTAAGCTACATAGCTCTTGCAATAGCAGTTTGGCAGGCAGAGTGAAAGGTGCAAGAAACCCTAAAGGGTCATAAATGGAGCTAACAACAGACAGGATCCCTCTCCTTGTGTGTGGCTGCGTCTTGGTGGTGACATTGAATGTAAAATTGTCATCCTCCACGCACCACTGCACACCAAGTGCTCTTTCTGTTGGGAGTCGATCTTTGTCTAGGTTGAGCTCTTTCACCTCTTTTGCTCGGTCTGCTTCAGGGACTGAGAACAGTACTCTGCGGCTGTTGGTTATCCATTTGGAAAAGTGGAAACCTCCACTATGACAGGCGGCTGTGAGCTCTTTGATAAGAAGTATTGCTTCATCCTCCGTGGCTACAGATTTTAAGCAATCATCCACATAGACGTTGTTTAGGATAGTGTCAATTACTTCAGGTCTGAATTGATTCCTGTTATCCTCAGCTGTCCTTCGGAGCGCATAGTTTGCGCAGCTGGGTGATGACACAGCACCAAAAAGGTGCACAACCATACGGTATTCAAGAGGGTCAACACCTATATCACCCCCTGGCCACCACAGGAATCTCAGAAAATTGACATCTTGCTTTGCAACCTTCACTTGATGAAACATTGCTTGAATGTCTCCCATTATTGCAATAGGCTCCTGTCGGAACCTGGTGAGCACTCCTATGAGAGGTTTAATTAAGTCAGGACCCTGGAGTAGCTCTGAGTTGAGTGAGGTGCCTTTGAAGGATGCTCCACAGTCTCCCATCCACTGTACCACACTGTCCCATCCCTTTGCTTCAGCTGCCCCTGTGGCACTGCCTCAGCGTATCCTTGATCAATGACATCACTGAGGAAACGTGTGTACTCCTCGTGGTATGATGCATTTTTTAAGAACTTCCTTTTTAAGCTCCAAAGTCGCTGTTCTGCAACCTGCCGATTGTTTGGCAGTGAAACATCCTGGCTCCGAAATGGTAATTTAAAACTGTAGTGTCCATCCACAATCATGGTTGAATCTTCAACAATTTTCAAAAACTGTTTGTCCTCTATTGACATTTCCCTTTTGTCTTCATAGGATTTTTCAACAAAGTCAGTGTTGTACTGTGTGACCAGTAAATCATGAAGGTCAACTACTGAGATCCTGTTGACTGCAGCTGCATTGTTGGCCTTTGTACCTCCTCCTCTTAATGGACCATTGACCACCCATCCTAGCAGTGTCCTTACTGCATATGGGCCTTCTCCTTGGCTGTTAATGACCTGTTGTGGTTCCATTACCTTGGGTGCATTTGTGCCAATCAGCAGGCCAATGTCTGCATCTATGGTGGGGAGCTTGATGTTTTTGAGGTACGGCCAATTGGATATATCAGCCTGGTTGGGAATGTTGTGTTTTGTAACAGGCATGGTTTTCTGGGTGTAAAATTCTGGGAGGGCTATAAAGGTGTTGCCATGAAGCTCACTCACCTCCAAACCTGTTACTATGTGACTACTGACAGTCTTTTCTTGACCCATGGTACGGAGAAGGATGTTGGTTCTTTTTCCTCTTATGTTCAGCTGATGCATGAGACTGTTTGTGCAAAATGAGGCTAAACTGCCAGGGTCAAGGAACGCATAGGTTTGTATAATTTGATTTCCTTTGTTGGATTTTATTTTAACAGGCACAATAGATAGCACACACTCTTCTTCACCGGCCCCAATATGCCCACATGCTTTCGGAGATGCACTGGCCTGTGCTGTTTCAGACATTTCAGTTGTTTCTGATGCTGTTCCTTTTTTCTTTCCTATATGAAGCGCAGTTGGATGGTTTAGTTTGCACTCTTTACATGACAAGCGTTTATGGCAGTTGTTGCTCATGTGTCCTTGAACAAGACATCCAAAACATATTCCCCTTTCTTTCAAAAAGGTGATTTTGTCTCTGTGCAATTTCCTCTTGAATTGTTGACATCCATCCATTATATGGGCACCTGAACAGAACAGACAGAAAAGCTTGTTTGCATCCTGGGAGCTGTCTTGTGACTGGGGTGCCTGGGATTTGTAGTCAACATTTGTTATGCTGGTGGCAAAGCTGCTGCTAGTGGATTTGGGCTTTTTGAACATGGTTGTCTTTGGAACTTTTGGGGCAGTTGGGTCTTGAATGTTGCCAAATACAGGGTCTGTAAGAATCTTCACTTGGCATTCAAGGAACCTGACCAGGTCACAAAATCTGACTTTGCCGTTGCGCTTTTCCTGTAGCACACAGACTTCAGATCTCCATTTCTCTCTGATTTTATATGGCAACTTGGCGACCAGAGATTTTAGATTAGAAGATAAGTCAAGTTCCTCCATATAAGTGAGTTCCTCCATTGCATTACAGCACCCTCTTAAATATAAAGCAAATGCCTCCAAAGCTTTAGGATCCTCAGGCTTGATAGAAGACCATGACAGGGCCTTTTCTATATAGGCATTAGCGATTTTGAATTCATTGCCAAAATGCTCTTGGAGGAGCTCCTTAGCTTTATGATATCCCCTATCTGGTTCCATGTACAGACACGTTCTGATAAGTTCCCTTGACTGGCCCCTGGTGTACTGTTCCAAATAGTACAACCTGTCTTTTCCAGAGCTCGTTTTGGCTTCAATGAAATGTTCAAAGGCTCTCATAAATGATCTGTATTCAAGTGGATCACCTTCAAAGACCTTGATGTCCTTTCAAGGCAAAGAAGAATGATGGTGTTGCTTTACAAGAGAGGCAGTAATTTCATTTTGCTTTTTTAAAATACTGTACAGAGTTGTGTCTTGCACAGGGGCTTGTTGCTTGGACATTTTAATGTCATCCTTTAATTGTGATCCATGTGATTGGGGTTGTTTAGAGGTTTTGTCCTGTATGGAGTAAAGTGGTTTGTCAGGCTGTGCGTCACCATATTGTTTTTGAATATAATATTCTCGTGGTTTAGGTGGTGGTCCCTGTGGATATGAGCGGTATTGTGGTTCCTTTGGGCGCACACCTTGTGTACTTGTAGTGCTCCTATGCACTGGTTCCTTTTGTGTGTCATCTTTTTCCTTTTCCTTTTCAGGCAGTGTGTCACCCCCTTTGTCACAATATTCATTCATTCCATCCGTTGCTGGTGGAGGTGCACTTTCAGTTTGAACAGGACTTTGTTTTTCCACAATGGTAAGAACATTGATTTTGGCAGTGGCCGCATCCAAATCAGCCTGCACATTTAGAGTTTCCTTTTCTTTTCTTATTTGCGCCATTTGTTTAATGAGTCTCTCCTCTTCCTCCTCCAACACATGTTTATTTTGTAGTGCCTTTAATTTTGCCAGCAGCCTTTTCGGCTTCTGCACGTATGCGAGCAGAAGATACAGATGAGTGCACGCTCCCTTTAGACCTGCTTGACGGACTTGAACTTGAGTTGCGCCTGGATCTCCAGACACCAGACGCACTGTCACCAAGCGCAATGCAATCATCAGGCTTGGTTGTGGGGTCAGCCTTCCATTTTGTTACAAGATCAATAAAGTCATTACTGTTGCACATTTTTGCTTGAAACCAAGTCTCACTTTCATATATTTCTTCGGACTCATTTAGCAGCTTGTGATAAGACAAGTGAGCCTCTTTAAAATCGTCCAACAGTGTTTTGTACTTGGCCATGTTTTCATCCAATTCCTCTGTATTCGTATTGTCCTTCATTAGTTCCTTTATAATGTTCTTTCTCCGCGTTAGCCATGAGAGTTTGTATTTGCTGGCAGAGCGCATTTTTGCAACCCGTTCCCCGTCCCTTTGGGAAACGTCGGGTTCACCCGCGGTGATCTCCGCCGCATTTGATTCGGTTCCATTCATTTCTTGATCCATTTGATTTGCATCGGTTCCAGTTGTTAATCAACGTGAATACACAAGGCAGTACAAGCACAATCAGATGCTGTTATGTGTCCAGTCCAATCCATGACATTCATTGATTCAGGTAGAGAGGGCGTGGGTTTTTAGCGCACATTTTGTTATTCAGTGGCAATGAAATAAATTAATGTCAATGACAATGCGCATCAAAAGTCACTTTTCTTTGCTCCTAAATTAACTTCAGGTCCTCCTTTATCGAATTCATCCACACATGTCGAGTGTCAGGTCATAGTTTCTTCTTTATAATTTGTTTTAAAAAGTTTGTATTTACCGCTGCTGCGTTGCAAAAGCACCGCGCCGACTTTCTTTGTCCTCCTTTGTTCTCTCAGCCACACTGTCCTCCACTCAAAACAGATGGCTATATCTTCCAATCCATTCGTTCCAAATGTAGCAATCCAAAGCGAGTCTTTAGACTATTGTAGTGACCACATATCCTTTTGTTCAAAATCAACCTTTTCCATTTGTGTGAGTCACTCTTTGGACAGACTGAAATAATAGACGCTTGTTTGTTGAAGAAAAGAATGTCCACTCCAGGTTTGGTTAAGTTTCAAATTAAAGATGTTTATTTTCTTTCTTGCAGAGATGCAAACATGAAAAGAAAACTAAAACTGGTTGTAGAATAAAATAATAGATTTAAATTAAATCTCCCGCACGCCAACAAGGTCTAAAGACTGTGTGCTTTTCAATCTGTCACGCCCCTAGCATGACGCACATGTCCTTATAAGGGAGACCTGCTGGGGACTGAGCACACTGCAGCCATACACACCACAATACAAGGCCAATAAATAAA
>NC_137624.1:44464671-44686530 GCF_963280865.1 Gymnoscopelus braueri | reverse complement strand
GTGCCGCAATGCGAGCTTGTAGATCTGCTATTTTTGAATAGCCCAAAGAAATCTTCAATATGACACAGATGCGTTCCCCGGTCTTGAATGGGTTAATAAGTTGTGTATTTTTTTCATGTGTTTTTTCTCACAGATTCCTCTCCTCTGTCATGGGACCCAAACACAGTGAATGAGAACCTCATCCTGTCAGAAAACTACAGGAAGGCGACTTGGACAGGACAAGACCAACCGTATGCTGATCATCCACAGAGATTTACCCGTCACTCTCAGGTGTTGAGTAGAGAGAGTCTGTCTGATCCTTGTTACTTTGAAGTTGAATGGAGTGGAGAGGTTGCTGTTATAGCAGTCTGTTATAAAGACATCAACAGAAAGGAGGCGGGGCTATCATCCTTTGATCGGTCTGACATGTCCTGGGCGTTAGGGTGCGTTGGTTCTGTTGGTGCTGAACGCTACTGGTTCTCTCACAACAACATTCGTACTGCAGTGTCAGGACCTCGTCCCTCCACAGGGAGGGACAGGGTCGGTGTTTTTGTAAACCAGACAGAAGGTTGTCTCTGTTTCTATCATTTAGACGGAGCCGACAAGATGTCGCTCATTCATAGAGAAACAACCT
Organism: Gymnoscopelus braueri; assembly: GCF_963280865.1. Taxonomy (NCBI): domain Eukaryota; kingdom Metazoa; phylum Chordata; class Actinopteri; order Myctophiformes; family Myctophidae; genus Gymnoscopelus; species Gymnoscopelus braueri. The sequence continues at coordinate 44,685,917 of NC_137624.1, read as the reverse complement.
CCTTCGTCAGAGGACCTCTCTATGCAGGGATAGGGGCTCTTAAAGCTACTGCAGAAGTGTGTGAGACAGCCGCGTACGGTGGGTTCTAACGCGGACCGGGCAAGATTGTTAATGACTCCCCCCGGCCCCCCACCCACTGCGGCGCGGGCATGTGCGCGCGCGATTTTTTTGCTTAATTAATTCATTAAATGACCATAAAACAACATTAACAACACTCTACCCATCCCTCAGTGTGTTCCATCCTCAAATGTTTTACTTAAGTAAAAGTATCAAGGGTTAGAAAACTTTTTTTTTCACATTTGAAAACTTGTGAAATGGGACCTTCTGCATAATGAGTAGCCGTATACTTTTACTTTTGGTACTTTAAATACATTTTGATACCAATACTTTTCTACTTGTACTCAAGTACATTTTGAATACCTTACTTTTACTTGTAACAGAGTATTTTTACATCGCAGAATTGATACTTTTGTTTAAGTTAAAAAATTTTAGTACTTTTTCCACCACTGGTATTCAGTGCATGCAGTGACTGTTAGTGCACACAGGACGAGTTGAGGGACACAGCATAGCGACCCTTCATTTCAATAAGGGCAGACAGCAGAGCCAAAACCTGCAGAACATGTTTAGCACAGCCACAGGGATCACGACTTGTTTATTAGAGGCAATTAGCATGTCTGGCTGGGGCCGCTTGACAATGGGAACGGTGGGGTGGCGGAGGCTGCGGAGCTACTGCGCCGGTAGAGGAAAAAAAAGAAGATTTATTTTTGACCGGGCCATTTGGCCTCTATGACGGTACGCCTCTGGTGTGAGATCTGTGACACGTAATGTATAACCTCTTAAACCCTCTATTCTATAGCTGACCGGGGTTCCTCAGGGCTCTGCTCCTTGTTCTCCTCTCTCTCTCTCTCTCTCTGGGGGGAACCAGTTATTTTCATTAAAGAGGTTTGGTGTAGAGTGACAAAAAGAGCAGACCAAGTACAGATCCCACAGGTCAAGTTTACTAAGTATTGAGGGGTTTAAATGTGTGAAAATACACATTAACATGAGTCCAACAGATTAATAGAAAAGATTATGTGTAAACACTGATTTACACAACACTTATGACTGAGTCTGTCAAACGATAGTCTATGAAGTTATCTATGAGATCTGATGTTTAATCTGTAACACCATGTTGTTCATTCCTTTGTGTTTTTATGAGGTTTTCACTTCATGTTTTCACTTTAGTTTTTATTCGTTTTTAAAGCAGGTTTTGTTAGTTTAGTTTTAATTTAGTGAAAATGCTTTGTTCTGATTTAGTTTAAGTTTTTAATTGTAATGTATTGGTGGTCAGGGACGATAATCTTGGTGAATGAGACCCAGTGTGTTTTAATGTTTGCTCTATACTTATATTATGTTACAATTACCTGATCAAATGTTTTATCTAAATCAATCTGTCTATAACCTACTGATCAGCTGATGTGAATTACTGATCAAATGATGATTCTTTGTGTTACTGTACTTCTGTGCTGTTTACTTTTTCTCTAATAAAGTATTTAAACAATCAATCAATCCCTTCTTGCATAAAGTTCATAATAATAACTTATGGCATCTGTGCCATTATCTTATACTTTGGCTATTCAAAAATAGCAGATCTACAAGCTCGTAGCGCGGCACCGAGAGCTTGTAGATCTGTCCCTCCCTGGAACAAAATATTTTATATTAGTGGTTCTAAAACTTTTCCATGTCAAGGACCTCCCAAAATGATATGTATTTGGCCACGGACCCCCCCCCCCCCCCCCCGCCCACCATCTCTAAATATGTTGTTCCAGGGACCCCCCAGATGCAAGGATTTGAATTAAAAATGTTGTTTTAAAAAAACATGTATTCAAAGATTTGCACAAACGTTCAAGAATTGTTCAAAAATAGTAGATCTACAAGGTCATAACGCGGTACTCGGTGCCTGTACTTCTGTGCTGTTTACATTTTGTCTAATAAAGTATTTCATCAATCAATCAATCCCTTCTTGCATAAACCATGAGAATAAAGGTCCTAATAATAACTTGTATCAATAACGTTATAGTTTCATCACCGATGTCTTTTTGTACGTTTGTAAAATGATTTATATTCTTTTATTTTTCATATTTGTAGAACAAGATTGTTGGTCTGTAGGAATGCACTGAGGCCACTATATGGAGCTAAATCTACAGATCTGGTCAATATAAATGACCATCAATCAGACCTGTAGAGGGCGCAGTGGAGTAAAATAAAAATCCATCTGGCGGACATATTTTATTTTCTTCCCATAAAGTGTATTATACAGAGAAGGTGAATATAATTAAAGTGTATTATACAGAGCAGGTGCTGAGAGGCTTCCTGGAGAATAGACTTTCAACAACACAAAACTGCCGAGTTATTTTTTTTTATACTAAAGACGGAGACCTCGCAGGGCAGTGTAATGTTGGGTCTATGAGTAGCCATGGTTCACATGACGCTTGTCTGTCACAAGCGTCATGGAACCATTTGTTCCTGGTTTGCGATTTTTTTTTACATTTACAACACGTACATCTACATAAACGTTCATATTTCAAATATAAAGTGCTGACCCCACGGCCACGGATGTAACAAGTTAAAGTGCACCAGTTTAAGTACCCGCATCTTCCGTATTGTTCAATAAAAAGCTTTTTAATCCGATCGCTGGCCATTTTCTCTGAATTTTCTCCAATGCTTTCAACTACGCGACACTATCGGTTGGGTGGTGTATTGCACTCTGATACATTAAAACATATATAAATATTAAATAGAAAATGGCCACCGATCGGATTAAATGCTTTTTATTGAACAATACGGAAGACACGGGTACTTAGAGTGGTGCGCCTCAACGTGTTACATCCGTGTCTCGGGGGTCAGCACTTTATATTTGAAATGTGAACGTTTATGTACATGTGAGAGTTGTAAATGTAAAATAATTGCAAACCAGGAACAAGTGGTTCCATGATTGTCATGGTATGACAGTCATGTTTCAGGGCAAGGTTGATGTATGTTTTTTAATGATAATACAAATCTAAAACAAATAATTGTATTGGAGTAAAAAAAGTACAATATTTGCCTCTGCGATGTAATGTAATAAGTACTGGAAAATTGGAAATACTCCAGTAAAAAAAAAAACTCAAAATTGTACTTGAGTAAATGTACTTAGTTACTTTACTCCAACCAGCTGGCTGCTACCCCACCACTGCGCATGCTCTGTGTGTCTCCTTCATTGTGCCCTACCACCAGCTAACAGTAGCAGCATCACCTCTCTCTCTCTCTCTCTCTCTCTCCTCGCTCTGTGTCAGTGTCTCTCTATCTGTATCTCTCTCTCTCCAAGGCTGTGTGCAACCGGCTCCACCTCAAACAACAACCTTTGCATTTGGTATGAAACTATAAAGCATATTTCTGTATTATTATCATTATTACGTGTTATATAAGCTCGCTATTAGACCGATAATATTGACTAAAACATGCTTTTTGCATTCAATCAGTCCAATAAGCTGCAGACTGTTAGCTATAACACTGTTAGCCCCCACTCTTTAGACTGGGCTGGGGACCAAGTTGCTGTTCCGGTCTGGAGTCTCTACTATAACCGGATACGGAAACATTTCCTTGTATCTCGTGTGTTGTGTGTGAGTGCAAATGACCGGATACAGTAGGCGGGCTCTAGACCAGATCTCACCGGTTGATTGTCAATAGGAACCAGGCTTCCCACAGGTTCTGCAGAAAGCCTGGTGAAGCTAAAGGAGGATGTCACGCTAATATACTAGCATAGAGAATGATAAGTTATGTAATGATGTGTGATAATAACCTTTAATGCGGTACTTTAATCCTCCTGGTGTGATGTTATAGCTGTTTTATATGGACATTAATGTTGTTTGTTGGGAATTGTAGGTTCAGAGACGGTTGGATGGTGGCTTAATGTGCAATTTATCTACTAGAGCTCCACGCCATCTATGGTATATATTATGTAGCCTTTCTGGGCGAAAATGCCTGGCAGTGAGCTTGTAGATCTGCTATTTTTGCCATGAGAGACTCCACTGCAAGGAGACAAAGGCAGAGATCATTAAAGCCTCTGTCTGTCCTTTGTCCCTATGGCTGCATGCATGGCTTTTATATATATATATATATATATATATGCACAAAATGTTCGATTTTTCTAAAATAGCAGATCTACAAGCTCATATCGTGGCACTCGGTGCCGCGCTATGAGCTTGTAGATCTGCTGTTTTAGAAAAATTTCCAAGTATAAAACAATGATTGACATGATGGCATAGTCAATCATTTCATAGACATGCTGCTGTGATATCCACTTTAATTTTTCCAAGGCTGGAGAGATGATCTATTGCAGTGGTTCTTCTCAACCTTTTCAGGTCCCCCCCCCCACCCCCAAAATAATCATGTGAACCCAGTGCCGCGCTATGAGCTTGTAGATCTGCTATTCTTGAAAATTTGTGCAAATCTTAGAATATATATTTTTTAAAGCGAACATTTTTAACTCTGTTAAAACTTCTGGGGGGGTCCAAAAAATATTTAGAGAAGGGGGTCCACGGCCAAATACATATCATTTTTGAGAACCACTGATATTATAACATACATTTAAAAAAAAAAAACACTTTTAGGATTTAGAAGACATTTGTAGAAGCAAAGATTTCAGTTACAAATGTTCGCTTAAAAAAATAATAATAATACAAAAAAAATATATATATATATATATATATATATATACAAAAATAAAATAAATGTAAAGTAATTGAAAAAACACGGCCCCTCAGGTATTAGAAGGACAATATGAGTCACCAGAAACCAAGGACGGTGTTTCTGATGAATCTAACATGGTTAAAATAGAGTTTGAATTTACAATGGGTTTGTATAGGAAGGGGGCGTGTCTGATAAAATAAATATCAAATATCTCTAAATACTGAATCAAGCAACTTAAAAACTGTCTGTCACACAATGTCAGCCAATCAGGAGAGAGCACCCATTTATCAGCTTCATTGTTATAGTGTTCCAGTTCCAATTGTGTGTCTGCTCATGTCTTAGTGTCATCACTTCCAATTTCACTTGTTTAATCTGTATCCTGACTGAGTTCTCTATCCTGATTGGATCAAATTGATATCCTGACCTGGAAATGCACTTTCTGTTTACTAAAGAGCTGGAGAGACATGGAGACTCCTGTTACTGAACAAACACTCTGTAGCAATGATTACTATCACAATATAGAGCTATTTAACACTGTTACTGAACGCACACTCTGTATAGTCAGGGGATATTAGCAGAACATTTTCCAATCTTGGAATAAATTCCTTACCAAAAAAAATCTTCACCGATGTGTTTGTAAAGGTGTCTAGTAACACTACTACAAAGACTGAAATGCAGTTTCCCTAGGAGAATTTTTGACAGCTCCTTAAAGTTGGGGTACTGTCTGTATGTTTTAAACCACTACTCTGGCTGTAAACCCAATTGCCCAATTGCCCTTCTGGGACATTAATAACCTTGAACCTACCCACCTTGGTTAAAAAAAAATCTAATTTTTATTCTGTCTTAAGTAGCATGTGAGGGGTCAAACTAGGGTGTTTTTATAAAAACGGCCATAGCCATCCTTTTCCAGGTATACTTTTTGTGTAAAAAGCCCATTGAGATTGGGCCGTTTTTAGCCCAAGGAGTGGTTTTGGTGCAAAACAAATGCTTGCAATGGATTCAGAATCATAAAAACACCCTAGTTTGACCCCTCACATACTACTTAAAACAGAATTAAATTTAGATTTTTTTTTAACCAAGGTTATGGTGGGTACCCCAACTTTAAGGAGCTGTCAAAAATTCTCCTAGGGAAACTGCATTTCAGTCTTTGTGAGATGTGTTACTAGACACCTTTACAAACACATCGGTGAAGATTTTTTTGGTAAGGAATTTATTCCAAGATTTTTTTAATATCCCCTGACTATGTAGCAATGATTACTACCAGAATATAGAGATATAGATAGATAGATAATAGAGAGATAACACACATTGACAAAATCACTTGACCTTCCTTTTTAAAGTGGTTAACCCATTAAGACCGGGAACGCATCTGTGTCATTTTAAGATTTCTCTGGCTATTCAAAAATAGCAGATCTACAAGCTTGTAGATCTGCTGTTATTGAAAAACCGTGAAAATTTGTGCAAATCTTTGAATGTATATATTTTTGAAGCGGACATTTTTAACTCAATTCTTTGCTTCTGGGGGGATTCTACAAAGTCTTCTATTTTGTTTTTGAAAAAACGTATGTTGCTATAATCAGTGGTTCTCAAACATTTTCCTGTCAAGGACCCCCAAAATTATGTATTGTATATTTGGCCGCGGACTCATGAAAATATTTTAGATTCATATATGTATTCAAAGATTTGCACATATTTTCTCAATTTTCCCAAAATAGCAGATCTACAAGCTCGTACGAGCTTGTAAATCTGCTATTTTTGAATGGCCAAATAAATCTCAAAATGACACAGATTCTTCCCCGGTCTAAAACATGTCTTCTAGGCTAGGACGGGCCACGTGACATGTGGTTGAAATGTCGACTTAAAGGCAATTTTCTTTTGACATGATTATTGATTAGCTATTGATTTTGCGTGTCACTTCTGGAGAGATGAAGAGAGCGATGCGGCTGTTATGACTTTTTGTGTGATGAAACATTCTCAGGACTTTTTGTCTTTTTTTGTTTTATGTGCTTCTCTTAGCATAATGGCCGTCCCTCCTTCATACGCTGACCTGGGCAAGTCTGCCAAGGACATCTTCAACAAAGGCTATGGTGGGTATTTAAACAAACCTTCGTAGATCAGACTTAAAGGAGGAGTTCACCCAAAAAATGACTTATTTTATATCAATTGCACGCCCCATGAAGCCTTGAATTCATGGATTTATTTTAGTTTTTGTCGCATTCCTAAGCCAACAATTTGATGACCGTGTGTATTTCCGTTGGGTGACACAAATAATCTACTTTGTGTCTCCTACCGGATACATTAGTCGGTAGGAGACGGGAATAGTGCTGCACGATTAATCGAAAAAAGATCGTGATCTCGATTCAGACACCTATGCGATCTCGATTTAAAATTATGACGATTTTTTTTTTTTTTTTTGCTTAATATTTTTATATTTACAAGAGAATTGTGTGAGAATCGTGATCTCAATTCTTATGGAGGAAAATCGTGATTCACATTTGAGCAAGAATCGTGCAGCACTAGACGGGAATCAAATTATCAGCTTAGGAATGCAACAAAAACAAAAACAAATCCATGAATTCAAGGCTTCATGGGCTGTGCAATTGATAGAAAATAAGTCATTTTTGGGGTGAACTACTCCTTTAAGATTTAGACTCCTATCCACTTCTTGGTTAACCTATTACTTTAAAAGCCTGTATCTCTGCTCCTGTGTACTTTTTTTTTTTACTATGTATTTTTGGCAAAACATGCTATTTTCAACCAGCTGCAACTATGGAACGGATTACCGAATGTTTTTTTTTCTTTTCTTCTTGATTCTACGAGACCCCTGTCTGTGTAATGAGGGGATCAACGTGAGGTGATCATGAAAAAAAAGAAGACGATTCTAACGATTAAAAGAATCGTTAAATACGCTGGCACTGGCTGTACCCTGTTTTAAAAAAACCTCTGGCACTCAATGTGTTAACTGGTACAAGAACATTTGACCATATCACACCCATCTTAGCCTCCCTCCATTGGCTGCCAGTTGAATTTAGAATCCGTTTTAAAATCCTACTCACTGCATGTAAGGCCAGGCCAGGTCTTACTGAACCAACGTACTGTGTGTTGTTTTTATCAGGGTTTGGCGTCGTGAAGCTGGACCTGAAGACTAAATCACAAAATGGAGTGGTGAGGAAACCTTTACCTGTTCTATTGTTCACCTGCTCTGTGCCCTGCTCTCCATCTGTGCCCTTCTCTCCATCTGTACCCTGCTCTGTACTCTGCTCTCCACCTGTACCCTGCTCTCCATCTGTACCCTGCTCTCCACCTGTACCCTGCTCTCCATCTGTACCCTGCTCTCCTTCTGGTTGTATCTCTACATATCGTTGCTGTCGGGCAGAAACCTCATCTTTAAAGGGATAGTTCACCCCAAAAATATATATTTTTTTCCTATGGATTAGGAAAATAATCAATAATTTGATGACCGGCAGCGGTTCCTGTAGGAGACACAAAGAGTCTCCTTTGTGCCTCCTACCGGAACCGCTGGCCATCAAATTATTGTCTTAGGAATGAGACAAAAACTAATAAATATCCATGAATTCATGTCTCCATGAGGTGACTAATCAATAGGAAAAAAGTCATTTTGGGGGAGAACTATCCTTTTTAGTTTTCGTAAATCGATGCTCCTATTTGATCATACTACAGCGTCACACAAAAGCATCCGAAATCACGCATTTTGAGCTTGTAGATCTGCTATTTTTTTTCAATTTTTTGTATTTGAATCCTGAAAAGTGCCAGTTTGGGACATATGAGGTTTCTCTACCCGGCAGACGGTTTTGTTAACCAAATGCAGTGGTGTTTCCCAAACAGTGGGTCGGGACCCATTTTTGGGTCATGCAACCATTTGTATGAGTCGTGAGGTAACATCCCTTTAAAAAACATATATGTATATTTCAAAAGGTGTTTACCCTTAAAAAAAAACACATGAAAACATTATTCAAAAAGATTTTAAAACATGTATATATTTTCCAAGTTTTATAAGTTTGTGTCCCCGGCCGGCAGAGAGACACCAAAATCCATCTTTTTTTTTGGTCTCAGCTGAAGAGGTTTCGAGAAAGACCTGCTCTGCTCTAGAGCATTGGTTCTCAAAGTGGGGTCCGGGGACCCCCAGGGGTCCTTGAGTGAGTTCCAGGGGGTCCCCAGCTAAATGATAGATTAGGCACCAAATGGACCCTTATGGGTCTGTAACTCTGAGAGTGTACACATGGAACCAAATGGACCCTTACAGGTCTGTAACTCTGAGAGTGTACACATGGAACCAAATGGACCCTTACAGGTCTGTAACTCTGAGAGTGTACACATGGAACCAAATGGACCCTTACGGGTCTGTAACTCTGAGAGTGTACACATGGAACCAAATGGACCCTTAAGGTCCTTACACACCGGCGAATATGCGAATATACGCAAAATTCGGATTCATTCCGAATAATTAAAAGACGCTTTTTTGCTTCGCGAAACTGATGTGGACGCTTGCATTGACTTTATAAGGTTTTAAAAAAAAACGTATTTATTCACATGAAGAATTCGCCCCGGTGTGTAAGGACCTTTACAGGTCTGCTCTGTAACTCTGAGAGTGTACACATGGAACCAAATGGACCCTTATGGGTCTGTAACTCTGAGAGTGTACAAATGGAACCAAATGGACCCTAACGGGTCCATTTGGTTCCATTTGTACACTCTCAGAGTTAAATTGACATTGATTTTACAATATAAATTGCGGTCCAAGTGATAGAAATACCATTAAATGGGGGTCCGTAGCCCTAATGCATGTCAAACTGCGGGTCCTTGAAATTAAAACGGTTGAGAATCACTGCTAGAGCTAGGGCATTCACCGAATAGTCGAATATTCGAATATTCGAATATCAAACCGACTATTCGATTATTCAAAAAAAAAAAAAAAAAAAAAAGTGAAAAGCTGTGAGCTCTGTTGTCGTCAACTCGCATTCCTTGAGTCGAGTCATCAATGCCATTAAAAAAAAAAGGTCGAATAATTCGAATACTAAAAATCACTATTCGTGAATGCCCTAGCTAGAGCCGTAAAAAATCTTCTCTTATGGGGGTCCCTGGCATATCTTTTGAAATGGGGGTCCGCGGGCTAATAAGTGTCAATTTGGGGGTCCTTGACATGAAAAAGTTTGAGAACCACTGCTCTATAGCATCTAAACAGCCCAGTCCTTCTGCTGTAACTTTGACCATAAAGGTTCACAGGTTGACCAATGCTTCTCTGCTCCGCTTGAGCAGGCTCTGTGCACAGCAGCATGTTAGAGAGAAACCGGGCCTCTTCCTTACTTCCCTCACAGGTCTTACCAATGATACTAATGAAGGCTCTGTTCTAGGGATGTCTGATATTATCGGCTGATATTAGCATAACAATTTAATATCGTAAAACATCGGTATCTGTTTAGAAAAAAAAAAAATCTAATCTAATTTAAAGGGGAGTCTGCCTCATTCACTAGAACGGGGAATCTCACTTCCAGCTGAAACCGTGTGACTTGTAGTAGTTTATAATGGCATTATGGTTATATATCGCATTTCACAAGACATTGTACTTGTAGATAATAGAAATCAATTGGCTGAAAATGCTCTAACAAGTCTATACTTTATATTCAAGTCTCACTGTTTCAGCTGGAAGTGAGATTCACCTTCTAGTGAATGAGGCAGCCTAGAGGGCGGAGCAAAGAGTACACCTTCCCTATGTCACTGATCACATGACCCCAACTATCAATTCTCCAGTTCTAGGCGACATAGAAGGGGGGGGGGGCTTTTTCTTATTTCCACACAACAGCTCTAAGGTATATTATCCCCTTTAACACATTAGGTGCCAGAATTGTATTAACCCATTAAGACCTGAGAAGATTCTAGAAATGTCTTCTAAATCCTAAAAAAAAAATGAAAAAAAACCCCTCATTTTTTTTTCCTCGATTTTTCAAAAATAGCAGATCTACAAGTTCATAGCGCGGCACCGAGTGCCGCGCTATGAGCTTGTATATCTGCTATTTTTGAATAGCCAAAGACACCTAAAGTGACACAGATGCGTTCCAGGTATTAACTCATTCACTGCCAGGCTTATTTCAAGCTTGTTGATCCATATGCCAAAGGCATTATGGATCAAACGGAGAAAAAAAAAATTCCGTTTATATTTTAACATTGAAGTGGATGGAAAATAAACTTTTTGAAAATCGTTTTCTCCTAGTTCCTTTGAGATAAAAAAAAAAAAAAAAAAAAGAGATTAAAATTTTATTTTGAAACTTTTTTTTTTTTTTAGGAGACGTCAAAAGACGTCATTGGCACTAATGGCACACTGAAAACGGCCGTCAAAAGACGTCATTGGCACTATATGAGTTAATGGGTTAAGACCGTGTACGTTGAGTGCCAGAAATCTCACCGCTGCGCTGTTTAACTCTCAAGTCTCCACACGAGCACCCATTTGTAAACGATGGATGCGTGCACGCTGCACGATGCTCGGCGGTCCTGGCTAACGCCTGGAACAACAACATCTCTCACGCGAGTTCCCATGGCGGAGTGATCGCACATCGAAAATGAGTCGTTTTCCCCACTGTAAAAAGTGCGGAGGGTTTTGTCAAGGAGACAGAATAGGCCGCGGACGGGCGCCTGGGTTTTTGGCACGGTGATCCATCTGTCCCTTCCTTCTCAGAGGCACCGTGGGTCGTTCCAAAGCTGCGCCAGCCCCTCCCGTGTGGAAAAAAAACGAAAAAAAAACCAAAAAGCTTGATAACACGGTAAATACCGGTTTTGGCACCAATGTGTTAAGTGGGACTCATTCAAATGACCACCAGTGAGTCCCGGGACTCACTTAACACATTCCATGCCAGAGGTTAATCTCATAATGTACTCACCAGTGCCAACGTTTTATTGTTGTTTTTTTGTTTTTTTCACGTCGCCATAGACCTTGTTAAAATCCTTAAAGGGTTAGTTCAGATTTTGAGTATTTTCTGTAGGAAATACTTACCATTAATGTAGTGGTTGCAAAGGTATTAATTGATTGCGCGAGTCCCGTGGTCAGAGTTATGGTCCGGTTCTGATAAATATGAAGTAGTTCCGGTAGATTAGTAGATTTGGTGGGGGCCGCTCAATAAAAATAAATTAATTAAAAAAACTAGCGTCATTTGTATTGTTTACCAATTTCTACCATATAGAGCAGGTTTCGTTCAATTTCGACCCCTCTGTCACATGGTACTAATGTTTGTGTCCAGAATCACTGCGCCGCGGCAGCCTACTCACGCACAAAATATATGACACAAAAAATAGTACCATGTGACAGAGGGGTCGAAATTGAACAAAACCTGCTCTATATGGTAGAAATAGGTCAACAATACAAATGACGCTAGTTTTTTTAATTAATTTATTTTTAATGAGCGGCCCCCACCAAATCTACCGGAACTACTTCATATTCATCAGAACCGGACCATAACTCTGACCACGGGACTCGGGCAATCAATTAATACCTTTGCAACCACTACATTAATGGTAAGTATTTCCTACAGAAAATACTCAAAAAATCTGAACTAACCCTTTAAGATTGAGCTGTGCACTGTTTGTAAACATCGCCCAGATCTCCCTGCGTCTACCAGAAAAAACCACGTGTCAAACGGAGCTCCATGGTTGTAGTTAGAGCGGATTACGTTAAACAGTGATATGCGAGGAGAAAAAACTACAAGGAGAAAAATTGAGTTTCAGTTTCGTCATTAGAACGAGGGCCGACGGGCTCGGCAAAACCGGATCCCAAATAATTCTGTTTCCGGTGGTCAAACCGGAACAGGAAATGGATCAAAAAAATCAGAAAGTGCACCTCGGGTGAAATATTGGCACGTGGCGGCTTTAAATAGGTTCGCGTAGATCTACGCGATTGGCACTCAATGTGTTAATTGAAAACTGACATCACTGTATTAGATTATATTAGATTCATTAGATATTATAGCTATTTTATTTTAGTAGATATGTGATGTTGTTTTCTGACCGATCAGTGTCATTGGGTAACACCTGTGAAGGAAGTAAGGAGGAGGCCCAATTTCTTCCCAATATGGATGCTGTGCATAGAGCCCATTGTCCTTTATGTATCAGAGAGACACGTAACAGGCCCATTAGTGGGCCTGTTATGTGTGTGTGTGTGTGTGTGTATCTACTCTACCTGCTCCTGCTAACTCCAGCTCTGTCTCCCATGTTGCTGACTCTTCTCTTTGCCCCCCCCCCCCCCCCCCCCCGGGGACCCTCGTCTCTCTCACTCTCATGTAGATGGTAAGATCTGGTACCTAAAGCCAGCCGTTCTTCTTTCATGTGTGCTTGTGGAACGTGAACGCAGATTATTTTCTGTGGATTTCTACCTGTTTGTTCACTCATTCGTCCGTTCGTTCATTCACATGGTGACCATCACTCCATCTTATATTCATTAATGATTAATGGATGTTTCTCATTTTTTGCCGTTGTTGTTTTTCATTTCATTGTCTTTGTGAAGTTACTGAATGTTATAGTGTATTTGTCATGCATGATGTAAATTCCGTATTGTTTTTATTATTGGTTTTTTTACCACCTTCTAATACTTCTTAACCACTTAAACCCTGTATACTTTGTTGACCGGGGGTGTAATCCTTTGGCTTACTCCTTTTGTCCCTCTACACCAGCGGTGATGTAACTTGGATGATGGAGAGGGCCACTTATATTTCCACTCTCACTCCAGAGGGATACATTGCATAATACTGTCGGGCAGACACGTCTTATCTCCGTATATTTAACATATTTTAACTTCGGCATTCTATGTCACACAAAAGTAGCAAAAATAGCCGATCTACAATCTCCAAAAAAAATCTGGATTCCAATGCCAAATTAGCAAAAATAGCAGATCTACTAGCTTGTAGATCTGCTATTTTTTGCTATTTTGGAATCCAGAATTTTTTAAATTATTTTTATTGGAATCCTGAAAAGTAACATTTTTATTTAATTTCAAATGTATTTAGTTATACTTATGTTAACTTTATGAAGAAATACATTGGACATAAAAAAGATTTGAATACTAGTCATTAAGCTACTAATATAGACTGAAGTCATTAAAGCGGGTCATGTTTGCATGTTTGGAATCGTAACAGCTGAAATCAATAATATAATCACTATTCTGATATTAACCTGCGGGCCGCATTAAGTGAAGGTGGGGGCCGCATGTGGCCGCCAGCTGCCCGTGTATACTCTACACCAAACCTGTTCGGCGAAAATAATCCAATCTACAAGCTCACAACGCGTCGCAACTTAGCGCGTTGTGAGCTCGTAGATTGGCTGCTTTCGCGCAATGTTCACCTGTTATGATAGGAGGTGGAAAAAGGACAGAAATACAATTGGAACAGGTGATTCTTATATTCATAATTGTATCAAACCAGTTGCTCTGAAATTAGGCCCCAAACCCTGTTCTTTTTCTTAAAAGGTTATAAAACACGTTATATGAAATATTATGGAACTATTGGATGGAAACAGTTCTGGGTCAGTGAATCATGCACATATTTATGTTTGTTTGAACAGTTTAAATTCTTGAGAAATTGACTCTACAAGTCAATGGAACCTAAGCTAGAGTCAAGAAAGAGTGTGCTCGCTCTGTGTGTTTGCTGTAGATAATAAGTTGATAACCAGTCAAATGCAGAACCTGTCAGAGGGAGAATAAATATGAGGTATTGAAGTTGAGGTAGAGACAGGACAGGCTGCCAACATGACTCTGTCAGCTAAACGTTCATCTCTGTACAACCATCCTATCATTCAGTAGACTACTGAACCACTAAAGGCCATTAACTCATTCACTGCCTGAACTATTTCTGGACGCGTTTGCCCACTGCCAGAGATTTTTCATTGAAAAAAAAGAGTACTCGGGAGCCGAGATACAGAATTTTTAAGTTTTAAGTTAACAAGGAAGTGGTCTATCAGTGGTTCTCGAACCTTTTCATGTCAAGGACCCCCAAGATTATATGTATTTGGCCGCGGACCCCCATCTCAAAATATTTAGTTCCAGGGACCCCCATGTAGCAAAGATTTGAGTTAAAAAAAAGTTGCTATAAAAATATATAATATATTAAAAGATTTGCACACATTTTCACGTTTAAAAAAAAATAGCAGATCTACAAGCTCATAGCGCGGCACTCGGTGCCGCGCTATGAGCTTGTAGATCTGCTATTTTTGAATAGCCAAAGTATAAAATAATGTACAATGTTGCATGCATCTTTTCACCCCACTTTTTAAAGGGCGAGACCACTGTGGTGGAGGTTTGGGTTGTGTAGTTTCCTTGCCATGATGTAACTCCAAAGGTGGGACAAGGAATCAAAAATAATTGCTCCATTGATTAGAAATTGATCATTCTAAATAAGCTCCTCATTGACTTACATTGAACGGTGAAACAGCTCTCAAAGTCACTCTTTTAGCACGTAAACGAACACAAACAAAGCTGATTCAGACAATATAGATATATAACATCACCAAACCCCAGTACTGTTCTTATTTTCCCTCTTTTCACCTCATGTTCATTCAACAATCATTCCGTTTGGTCACAAGTTTGCTCATTATTACTAATCTTCCTTCTTTTATCTTACTATTACTATTGAATGCCTTTTCCCCCACAGTCTAATACTGTCATAATAACACTCATTAGTGTGGTTGCCCTAACAGGGCAACCAGACTATAGTAATCCTCACACTTTATTATTATTCTTTTTATTATTAATGGAGATAAACAATAGTTTAGATCGTCTCTCCTCCCACAGTTTATTTTTCCCAATTTAGTGCCATATGTCAAAATGACCGGCCTCACCGGGAATCGTGTGCTTGTATAAGGCTAAGAGATTGGTTGCATAGTTTTATTGATATTGATTTATTAGTGCATTAAATTTCCCCATCCACTTTAATGGAAAAGTGCAAAAACTCAAATTCAAGTATTTTTTTCTCAGAAACCGTAAGAGCTAGAGTTACCAGATTTGGAGGGGAGGTTCCTAATTTAGTCCGAAATTATTGAAAAAATAATTACACTAATCGGCCACATGGTGGCGCTATAACAGTGCCCTTTACGTTTTGGCCTATAACTCTTGAACCGTAGGTCGTAAAATCAAAATGTCTTTTTCCCTGGATTCCTTGGGTCACTACGCTTCTCCCCATATAGGCCACGCCCATTTGCGTCTGGATAGATTTTCCGCCATTTTGAATTTTCTTCAAAACACACTTTTTGCTCCTTTTCCTACAAATTTTGTCCAAATCTCACACAAATCGGTACAGGTCATCTATGGACCTATGCGATAAACCTATCCAAACGGCATTTTGATAGTCCTTACCGTTCGTCCGTAATTGGCTTCCAAAGTTAGCGGGAGGAGCCGTTTTACCAAAAATGCCAAAAATCACGAACGAAACGTCCAATCGATCCCAAATTTGAATCACATGTCAAGGGTGGTTTACTCAACAAATCCCCAAAAGCATTTCCACTTTGACCCATAGGGGGCGCCACAACTCTGCAAAACGTAACCGTTTGATGCAAAAACATGATTTTTGGGGGGATCACTCCTCTCAAATTGAAAAGCAGGTGATCTCAGGAGTGACATGACGATGTCATTGGCCCGCTACATTTGTGGGAGGGGCTTATTTATTTTAGTGGGAGGGGCCTATTTCTTCAAATCAAAACGCCATGTATCACGAACACAGGATCCAATCAGCACCAAATTCGAATGGTACGTCACGCGACCTCCGACGCTATTCCTCCAAGCATATTCCTCAAGTCCGGGCGGCGGCAACCTGCGACCGGCGACGGCGCAACCACACTTTGCAATTTCCCATAATTGCGACGCGTCTAGTTCTCTAGTAGTGTGTAGCTTTTACTTTATAACTAAACACTGTATATTATGGAGGGTTTGATTTGGTAAAAACAAGGGTGGATATTTTCTTAAAGGAGGAGTTCACCCAAAAAATGACTTATTTTCTATAAATTGCACACCTTATGAAGCCTTGAATCCATGGATTATTTTTTGTTTTTGTCGCATCCCTAAGCTAATAATTTGATTCCCGTCTCCTACCGGCTAATGTACACAAAGTAGATTATTTGTGTCTCCCACCGGAAAAACACACGGTCATCAAATTATTGTCTTAGGAATGCCACAAAAACAAAAATAAATCCATGAAATCAAGGCTTCATGGGGTGTGTAATTGATAGAAAATAAGTCATTTTTTGTGTGAACTTCTCCTTAAACCAATTGAGCCCTATACTGTATATATTTCGTAGCACAACGCATGGCAAAATTGTAGCTGATCTACAAGCTCACAACGCGCCCACGAGGCGACACGTTGTGAGATTGTAGAGCTGCTATTATTTATTCGTTTTTTAATTAAAAATAATAATCCCCCCCACCCCCCCGGAAAATCCAACCCGAATATAATGGTCTATAACAGTGTTTCCCAAACACTGTGTTGGGACTCATTTGTGGGTCTCAAAATATTAATAAAGCAGAAACAGGAAAATCAAGATAAGAATTTCAAAGAAAATTCAAAAGAACTTCATATATGGAAAAAAAAAGAAACCTTTTAAAGAGTAGCCTAGGGAAAATAGCCGATCTACAAGCTCACAACGTGTAGATCGGCTATTTTCACTAGTTTGGGTCCCGGGGAGACATCAAATTCCCCCTTTTGGGTCTCGAGCTAAAAAAGTGAAGGAACCAGAGTGTTCTGTAACAATTGGTACGCCGATGTTTGTGTCTTGTCCCTCATGTGACTCTCTGGCGCCCCCCCCCTGTCAGGAGTTCAACACAGCGGGCTCCAGTAACACAGACACAGGGAAGGCTGCAGGCAGCATAGAGACCAAGTACAAGATGAAGGAGCTCGGCCTCACCTTCAACCACAAGTGGAACACAGACAACACGCTGGCTGCAGAGGTCACGGTGGAGGACCAGGTATGTGTGTGTGTGTGTGTGTGTGTGTGTGTGTGTGTGTATTAGAGTTCTCAAATTCTGCCCGAACCCGATTACGTTTACGGGCCGGGCCCAACATCTATGCTGATTAGTCGAGCCCGGCCGAGCCTCTGGTTCAGTGAAGAAGAAAAAAGAAATATTTTACCCCAAAAAAAAAACATTTGTTGGGGGTGAAAGTTAGCCTGGCATTGTCCAGACTGATAACGTGGATTCACTCTCACGTTCCTCCCCGGTATCAGTCTGGACTTGGGCCCATTGAGTATGAGAAATCAGAAAATGATTTTGATGCTTTTCACTGTTTGTACTGACAGCAGTTGAAACGCAGTCACTGGTTGGCCCGATCATTTACTGATTTCTCATACTCGCTCCCTATTGGGCCAAAGTCCAGCCAGGCTGCCTGATACCGGGGAGGAACGTGAGAGTGAATCCACGTTATCAGTCTGGACAATGCCAGGCTAGGTAAAACCCGGTAAAACGGTAAGGCCCACGGAAATGTGTTGGATGCAGCTCAAAGTGATCTCTACTCAGGTATCTAGTTAGTCGCCGTCCAACCTTCCTAGCCCGTGTTACTAAAGAAAAACGGGCGACAATGGCCAAAACTCAATCGAAAATCGGCGAAAGTGGCCGTTTTCAAGATGTTTTGTCCATTATCTCTGGAACAGAAGGTCCAATCTGCTCAGCTCAAAGCTTGTTGGGTGCGTGACTTTGAGGACATTAACTCTCCCAGTGCCAATGAAATAAAAAAATATATGTTCATACTGTGCCAGCAATTTCTTTAAAGTAAAAAAAAGTGCTCAGGAGCCAAGATACAGCCTTTTTCAGTAATAAGTTCAACAAGAAGTGAATGGAGCAGCAAATCTTCAAATGATGATATCTTGGGAAACTTATTTTATTATTTAAAAGAAAACTTGGGATAACTCGTTCTTGGCACTCAGAGAGTTAAGCACATAAAGTCACCTTTTGGGGTTTTCTGGTCTAAAAGTATGGTAATTGTTCGGGCCCGGCCCAGTTAGGGCCCAGTTAGGGCCCAGTTAGGGCCGGGCCTTGATTCTCAGGCCCGTTGAGAACTCAAACTGTGAGTTATTCACATTAAGCTATTGTTGAGGTGTTTAAAGGTTTCGTGCCACAGCTAAATGTATTGTTGACGCTTTTCTTCCATCCACAGCTGACTCAAGGATTGAAGGTTGCCGTGGATACCTCATTTGTACCAAACACAGGGTGAGTTTAAAGTCACTTTGTAATTGAGCAATTTGTAATTAGCTTGTTACCCAAAATGTATTTTTTTCAATCGATTAGTCACCCCATGGAGACTTGAAATCATGGATGTTTTTTAGTTTTTGTGACATTTCTAAGACAATAATTTGATGACCAGCGGACCGGTAGGCAACAAAGAGTCTCCTTTATGTCTATTACCGGAACCGCTGCCGGCCATCAAATTATTGTCTTAGGAATGAGACAAAAACGAACAAATATCCATGAACTCAACACTCCATGGGGTGACTAATAGATTGAAAAAAAAAGAAGAAAAAAAATGGGTGAACTATCTCTTTAAAGTTTCTTGTATCTCCTTTTCTCTGCTATTTTCAGTGCTATTTGCTTGAATTAATTCCATATTAATGTTTGCTTTTATAAGCAGTGAAAAGATCAGAGTTCCTAGAATGGAGCTATAGGGATGTGAGGCTAAAATAACATGGATTAAAGTTCTCAGTCGCCATGACGACTGATTTCAGTAATTTGTAAATTTAATTTAATTTGCTAAAATAGCCGATCTACAAGTTCTGTGACACATTGAGAGCTTGTAGATCTGCTATTTCTGGTTATTATAAGATCGGAGCATTTGAAGTGGTCAAACGAGCTAACATGTTCAGAAGCATCTCCCATAAAATCTTAGTCTCTGATATTTCATATAAAGGTAAAGAGTAAAGCCTTAAAGGAGTAGTTCACCCCAAAAATGACTTATTTTCTATCAACTGCACATCCCATGAAGCCTTGAATTCATGGATTTATTTTAGTTTTTGTCGCATTCCTGAGCCAATAATTTGATGAACGGCGGAAAGATGCTAATGTATCCGGTAGGAGACTCAAAGTAGACTCTTTGTGTCTCCTACCGGAAATACACCGTCATCGAATTATTGGCTCAGGAATGCGTAAAAAAAAAAGAAAGAAATCCATGAATTCAAGGCTTCATGGGATGTGTAATTGATAGAAAACTAGAAAAAGTGCTCCTCGGAGCACAGGTCTCCGCCAGGTCAGGTAGGTTATTATGGGCCAGCAATGTTGGGAATTCGCCAATCAGGATGGAATATAAAAGATCGGACGGAACCATCTTGATCACTTGACTATAGAGATAATGTGTACCAATTTGCACAACATTTGTGCAAATTGTGTGAGTAATATAAGAAAAAAAAGCGTTGCAAAAATCGGCCTCCTGGTGGCGCTATAATAGGGCAATGTTAAAAGGGTGGCATTTGTTCGACAACGTAGGGCAAATGTGCGTGCAAAGTTTCACTGCAATCGGACACTGTGTTCATGATTTGCGGCATTTTGTTGAAAACAGGCCACTCCTGCAAACTCTATATGTCAATTTTAGCCAATCAGGATGGAATATGTAAGAATCAAACAGATCCGTCTTGATCACATGACTATAGAGATCAGGTGTACCGATTTGCGTATAATTTTGATAAAATCTGAAGGCTTAATATAAAAAAAATGTTTTACATAAGTCTTTTTTTTGAGATGGGGGTCCGCGGCCAAATACATATCATTTTGGGGGTCCTTGACATGAAAAACGTTTGAGAACCACTAAAGCAACAAGGATTTAGAAGACATTTGTAGAATCCCCCAGAAGCAAAGATTTGAGTTAAAAATGTTCGCTTTAAATAATGTATATAAATTATATTCAAAGATTTGCAAAAAAAAAAAAAAAAAAGATTTTCCAAAAATAGCAGATGTACAAGCTCATAGCGCGGCACTCGGTGCCGCGCTATGAGCTTGTAGATCAGCTATTTTTGAATAGCTCAAATAAATCCTAAAAATGACACACAGATGTTTTCCCGCTCTTTTATGGGTTGAACCATGAATAATGCTCACGGCCCTCCTGGTCTCTCTTTGTCAGTAAGAAGAGCGGCAAGCTGAAGACGGGCTACAAGCGCGACTACGTGAACGTGGGCTGCGACATCGACTTCGAGGGTCCCATCGTGCACGCCGCCGCCGTGCTGGGCCTGGAGGGCTGGCTGGCGGGCTACCAGATGGCCTTCGACACGGCCAAGTCCAAGCTGGCCCAGAACAACTTCTCCCTGGGCTACAAGGCCGACGACTTCCAGCTGCACGCCAACGTGTGAGTACTTTTAAAAACTCTTTTTTTTCAGGCCAAGGACCCCTTAGCTGAGAGAGAGAGAGATGAAGCAGGGACCCCCGCCACTACATATTGTATAAAATGATATATAGAAATTCTTTATTGGTAATAAACCCCTTGAGATGTACCATCTCGTTTTTTTTTTTAAAGGTATCATGACATTCATTTTCACTTTTTTTATTTTCAATGTTTTATTTGGGGTTTTATGACCTCAATTACACCCAAAAAACCTGAACTTAGAACATTCAGTGGATTTTCTGTGATCTGGGGTTTTCTGAATAATTAGGCTGAAAAGTAATCTGAGCTTGGCCCTTCGACAGTGAGGTCACTGTCGATTAATCCCGCCCACTCTCCTCCTCGCCCCTCCCCTCCCCTATCTTTTCCTTTGGGGGGGGGGCGGAGCAGAGGCGATGATTGACAGGCAAAATCCCTCACCAGCGACACCCGCAGGCAAATATTTATTTTTTCATAGCAGTTGAAAAGGCTTTAGAAATGTGAGAGAAAAACACCTGCCATTGATCACTGGAATGGAATTTTCACTTAAAACTTTTTGTACACTTTTGAAGGACCAGGACAAAGACTTTGAATGTGGTGTAAAAGTGAATGTCATTAAACCTTTAATTATTTTTTTTTCCAATTTCACCCAAAGACCAAGGAGATATGATTAGTTGAAGATATAGACTCCTATCCACTTCCTTGTTAACTTAAAACTTAAAAAGTCTATATTTCTATACTACTGAGTACTTTTTTTTTTCCAATGAAAAACTCTGGCACTGGCTAAAAAAATATGAAAATACCTCTGGCAGTTAATGGGTTAACAGGCAGTTCAAACAACATCAACAAAACAAAACAAACAAGGCAAATCAAAACAAGACACACAACAATAACACAACAATACTTACAACAGTAATGCACGGATCACTGAAATGGATCATTGGTTAGTAGGTAGTTTATGATGATTTAGTCAAAGCATGAACAGGTAATCTCAAGGTGAGAGGACAGCACAGTTTTAAAGGACAACTTTGTTTTTTTTACAACCAAGGTTTATGTTTTAGATTGTAATTAAAGTAAATAAAAGATGAGTGTTAAAACATTTTAATTTACTGCTTTCTATAGTTTTAGCAATTTTCGCGATCTTTTTTTTACAGTGGGCAGGGGCATTCTGTCCGGTGGCTAAATATGTCTTTTTTTTTTACACAATAACCCGGCGTTTTCTTTATTATTATTTTCAGTAGCTCTTCTAGCCCCCAATAACTCACATCTGGCCATCAAAGACCACAGGACCTTTTTTATTGTGTAAAAAAGGCATATTTAGCCACCGGACAGAAAACTATAGAAAGCAGTAAATGAAAAAAAAAAAAAACACTCATCTTTTATTTACTTTAATTACAAGCTAAAATATAAAAAAGGATAATTCCTTTTAACAGGACGTTCATGAAAGTCCTTGCGGGCTTGTTTCCAATGAGGGCCTGTGAGCAATTAGGGGTTAAGAGTCTTGCTCAGGGACAAATTTCATTTCATCGACACATATGTTGGCGTGGCCTGGAATCGTACCTGGGGCAACCAGGGCCTCTGGCTCCCTAGGCGGGCTCACTAACCACTCAGCTATGGCCGCCCCTTAAATATACCTTGGTTGTAAAAAAACAAAGTTGTCCTTTAAACAGTTTAACAGATGTTATTGACCGAATGTGAACAGGTAGATTGTTCCAGTCAGAGGGAGCTTTAAACTTAAAGGGTTTTTTGCCAGCTGAGTTAGATGCTTTTGGGACTATAAAATAGATCTGTGCACAGTGTCTAAGTTGATGTGTGGAGGTGAAAGGTTCCATATACTGTTTTAGATACTGTGGATAGTTGAAATGAATATTGAAATGAATATTTCCAACCAAGCTTATGAAGTGTTTTTGTCCACAATGATGGTGTCTTATGATAAACACTGCCCATTAACACTCGCATGACTGAGGTTTCATTCTCCTCCACCAAGCCTGAAAAAAGATCATTTTGATCCCCAAATCAGGCTATCCTATTGGCCACTGTCTCCCTCTGTTCTCCAGACTAGTTCACACTTTCTCCCCCAAACAGTGGGGGGTTCCATTGTCTTCTAAAAAGCTGAGAGTTGAAACTGGGTTGCCAAATTTTGAGAGAGAAATAAGCAGGCAGGTCTATGAAAGTGTAGGCAGTAGGCTAGTGTGTATTTCTATCTGTCTCCTATATGTCATCATGATTTGTGATTTGTGTATGTGGGGATCTCATTTTTACTTCCATGCAGTGTTGATTTCGTTAACGTTAATTTATTTGAAAATAGCAGATCTACAAGCTCACAATGCATGCTTGTAGATCGGCAATTTTCAAATAGCCAATGTACGTCGCGATGCGACGCGTTGTGAGCTTAACTCTCTCAGTGCCAATAAAATAAAAAAAATATTGCGAACTTTGCCAGAATTTTTTTTTTGTTTTTTCAAAGAAAAAAAAAAGTGCTTAGGAAGCGAAATACAGCCTTTTTCAGTTATAGGTTAAACAAAGAGTGGATGGAGCTGCAAATCTTCAGATAATGATATCTTGGGTTCTGAACACTTTTTTTTTTTTTTTTTAAACTCGGGATTTCTCGTTCTGGCACTGAGGGTATAACCATAAAACTCGGGATAACTCGGGGTCTGGCACTGAGAGAGTTAAGTACAGTACTTGAGTAAATGTACTTAGTTACTTCCCACCACTGCAAATAAGCAGCTACACGACGTCGTGACGTCTTTGTTGAACTGCAACATGGCGTTTGCACTTTGTTCATTTACAGCCTGTACATCTACATAAACGTTCAGATGTCAAATATAAAGTGCTTACCCCATGGCCACACATGTTACAATTCACTTCGGGTGGGTATAAGTACCCGTATCTTCAGCATTGTTCAATAAAAAGCATTTCAATCCGATCGGCAGCCATTTTTTCATAGTTATAATGTATCAAGAGTGCAATACGCCTCCCAACCGATGCGGTCGCGTAGTTGAAAGCAAATGGATAAAATGGCCACCGATCGGATTAAAATGCTTTTTATTGAACAATACGGAAGATACGTGTACTTATGTGGGCCCGTACATAATTGTAACATCCGTGGCCATGCGTTAAGCACTTTACATTTGAAATCTGAACGTTTATGTCGATGCACGGGCTGTAAATGAAGAAAGTGCAAACGCCATGTTGCAGTTCAACAAAGACGTCACGACGTCGTGTAGCTGTTCAGGCAAGACACTCGCCACAACGAGCTAACGAGGCTATGCCTAGCTACACGTTGTGGAATACAGTGGAATACTTCCATAGAAACGAGCGGCCTGTTTAGCTGAAAGGTTGGTATAGCTCAAAATGGGGGGGGGGGGGTCATCAAACACACGGAGGAAAATGAATGAATAATCCTTTCTGCTGATCAGATCAGAGCAAAAAAAAAGTTATTTAGCTAGTTTCTACTGTTTTTCAACTCGCGAGTTGATGCCTGAAACACCAGGCCTGCTCACAAATGTGCTCAATCCTGCGCAAAATATCTGATCTTCATGCATAAAACAGTTGCTGCGTGACAAGCTGTATGCTTGTAGATCCAATCTTTTTCCACCGCTTTGCAGCGAAAGTGGAAAATGGGTCGCCAAATTTTGAGAGAGAAATAAGCAGGCAGGTCTATGAAAATGTTACTGCATACATTGTGCCTTTCTGTGTGTCTCCTATATGTCATCATGAGGACCGTTAGCACCTGTTAGGACATCTTCCATAAATAAAACTACTACAAAGGTTCCAATCTTTCGGCCATTACAGAGGAATGCACTGAAATCCATCCTTGAATAATGTAAATGTGTGCAATTTAGTAGCTACTTCGTTACAGGTCAGTCAAAGTCCAGAATTAAACAAACAACACAAAATGAAGGAAAACATTGCATTGTATTATGGGGTTTATAGCCGAGGCTAATTTGCACCTAATACCTAAGACCTAATAAAAAAATTGTAATGCTGCTATAAATCTAGTAGCAGCAAGCGAACTATAGTAACTTGT
Organism: Gymnoscopelus braueri; assembly: GCF_963280865.1. NCBI lineage: Eukaryota > Metazoa > Chordata > Actinopteri > Myctophiformes > Myctophidae > Gymnoscopelus > Gymnoscopelus braueri. Next base: position 44,660,858 of record NC_137624.1, on the reverse strand, counting down.
AAACAACCCAGTGTGCAAACTGTGCACAAAACACGTGGGCAGCTATATTATTATTACCATTATAATGTAATTATATATATATATAATTATAATAATAATAATAATAATAATAATAGAAAGACGTGAAAAACAAGCCCAAAGTCGCTTATAATAAGCAGACATGGCAACATGGACTCTGAGTCTGCTCGTCTACGGGCCGCTCTGCGGGGGGTCTAGAGGTGTCAACTGCTCTTGCCTGGCGGAGAGAGGGGGAGAGCGGTCAATTTAGCCAAAATATAACGGTTGGGATGGTATATATGGTATATATTTCATATTTATAATACGTTTCAGGAGAAAAAAAAAACTGAGATGATTTGAAACAAATATTTAGGAAAAGTCATGAAAGGGGAACTTTCTCAGAGCTTCATGAGAGAAGATAATCCACTTTAAATTCTCAAAATCGGTCATATTGATAGCTTAGTCATGCAAGTGTTAAGAAAACAGACTAGAAAGCACCACCTTGTGGACAAACCATGAATAACAAGAGGTATAGAAATTTCATGCAAAAAGAAAAATAGAATATTTTTAAAATTAAGAACCAAGGAAGCTGAAAATAAATATAAAATGCGTTGTCGCATCGCAACGCGTTGTGAGCTTGTAGATCTGCTATTTTCAAATATTTAGTACTTTTACTTTTGGTACTTTAAGTACATTTTGAGGCCAATACTTTTGTACTTTTACTCAAGTACATTTTTAATTCTGGACTTTTACTTGTAGCAGAGTATTTTTATATTGCAGTATTGGTACTTTTACTTAAGTAAAGAATTCAAGTACTCTTTCCACCACTGCTCACCTCTTCAGACCCCACCTCAGCCCGTAACACTTGACCTCGATGACCTTGCAGTCTTATGTAGAGGCTAAAGGTCATGTAGATGCTAGGTTCATTTGTTGACCTGGCCTCCTATAGTGTGTATGAGGGGTGGAAATCGCTAGGTTCCTGACCATTCCATTCCCCATTCAGAGGGCTACGATTCCATTATATTCCGATTATTGCGATTTGCGATGCATTGCGATTAATTTACTTCCATTATCTTTTTATTGATAATAAGAACAAATGGAAGAAATGTGTCACTGTCAACCAAGCCCCCAGAACCCAGTGGTTTCATTGAAGCCAAATGGACATGCTGGCCATTCATGGTACTGCAGGCCTGGGGCCTCAACATGAACGAGCGAAAACGGTTTCGACCAATGGGCTCGACTCACGAGCGTGCGCACGTGCTTGCGCACGGGGCCGCGTCACATCTGTGACGAACTGGGCCCATAATAGGCCGCGCCCACCAAATTTCCAACCCGGAAGAAGGGGTGATTTAGGCCCATGCGCTGGGTGAGCAACTCAATGCAAGTGGATGGGAGGAGATTTCGGGTGCCCTCTCTATTATTTTTAACTCTATGCTGTCAACTGGAAGGATTTATTTGTCTTTTTTTGTAAAATAATACTGACTTATAACAACGGCTTCTCAATATTCTGATAACCAACCAAAATCTGGCTGCTGCTCTGTGCAATTAACGATATGATGAAAATAATAATAATGATACAAAATAATTCATTTTTGACATTTTGTGAATTGATTTTATTTTCCACCCCCTAATGTTTATAGTTTCAATGTTACACATATATTGTTTTGATTTATACTGTTTAGACTGATGATAGGTTCTGGGTTTACCTATGATCCTAGATTACTATTTCTATGTATTTGATGTGTTACCTCGTGTTGACCTTTGCTCCTTGCTTATCGTAAATCGCTCTGGATTAACCCATTCAATCCGGGGACGCATCTCTGTCATTTTAGATTTCTTTGGCTCTTCAAAAATTGCAGATCTACAAGCTCATAGTGCGGCACCGAGTGTCGCGCTATGAGCTTGTAGATCTGCTATTTTTGTGCGCAAATCTTTGTGTGTGTGTGTGTGTGTGTGTGTGTGTGTAAAAATATGTTTTAAAGCGAACATTTTAGCGAACAAAACATTTTGAGATGGGGGTCCACGGCCAAAATGTTGTCTAAATCATAACAGTGTGTTGCTATATCAGTGGTGCTCCAACTTTTCCATGTCAAGGACCCCCCAAAATGACATGTATTTGGCCATGGACCCCCATCTCAAACCCCCAGAAGCAAAGATCAGAGTTAAAAATGTTCACTTTAAAACATCTGATTTTTTGGAACATCTATATTCAAAGATTTGGACACATTTTCCACGATTATTAAAAAAATAAATAGCAGATCTAGCTTGTAGATCTGCTATTGTTTCCCAATTTTTTTGTCTTAAAGGATTATGAGCGTCTGCTGCTAAATGCCTAAAACTGTGAATTGTTTGTTTTCAGAAATGACGGGACGGAGTTCGGCGGCTCCATCTACCAGAAGGTCAACGACCAGCTGGAGACGGCGGTCACTCTGGCCTGGACGGCCGGGAGCAACAACACTCGCTTCGGCATCGCCGGCAAATACCTGCTGGACAAGGACGCCTCTCTGTCTGTGAGTTCTGATATAATGTACATAGAATACCTGCTGGACACAAGGACGCCTCTCTGTCTGTGAGTGCTGATATAATGTACATAGAATACCTGCTGGACACAAGGACGCCTCTCTGTCTGTGAGTTCTGATATAATGTACATAGAAATACCTGCTGGACACAAGGACACCTCTCTGTCTGTTCTGGTCCTCAACCCTTTTCATTTCCAATGACCCTCTCAGTTTGTTGAGCATTAGGGCAGTCGTTTCCAGGTCAAGGACCCCCACATTTATGTAATTGACCGCGGACCCCCCCATCTGAAAATGTTTTGTGTCAGGGAGCCCCACAAAAGAAGATTTGTGTTTAAAAAAAAAAAGATCAAGTCTATTAACACATCCACCGCCAAGGGCTAATCTCATAATGTACTCACCAGTGCCAAGGTTTTATTGTTGTTTTTTGTTTTTTTCAGGTCGCCATAGGCCCCGTTAAAATCCTTTAGATTGCCCGATCCAATGTTTGTAAACAACGGGCACATGTCCTGGTGTCTACTCGTCGAGACCGCGTGTCAAACGGAGCCGCCATGTTTGAGTTCTGATCGTTTAAGTTAACATGGGAAATGCGAGGATGAAAAACTACATGTCCTGTACAGCTTTTACAGGGGTTTATGTGTACGACTTAGAATGGAGACAGACGGGAAACAAAAAACGTGATCGCACTTCCGGTCCGATCGGGTGGTGTTACACTGAAAATGGTCCCCCTAGAAAATTAAAAAAAAAAAAAATTTCGAAAAAAAGGAAAAAGCACCACAGCCCGTAGGCTACGGGATTGGCGCTTAACCGTTGGATTTAACGGCCCGTAGAACTACGGGCCCGGCGGTAAATGTGTTAACACATTAACCGCCAAGAACGTAGTCCTACGGTCCGTTAAATCCAACTGTTAAGCGCCGAGACCGTAGCCCTACGGTCCACGGTCTTTTCGCGCTGAAATTTTCCAGGTGCACTTTCGGAATCTTTTGATCCATTTCCGCTTCCGGTTTGATGACCGGAAACAGAATTATTTGGGATCCGGTTTTGACGATCACGTCCGCCCTCGTTCTGCAGACGAAACTGAAACTCCATTTTCTCCTTGTAGTTTTTTCTCCTCGCATATCACTGTTTAACTTAAACCGTTCTAACTACAACATGGATGCCCCGTTTGACACGTGGTCTTCACTGGGAGAAGCAGTGAGATGTCGCCGATGTAAACAGACCGTGTACGGCTCAATCTTAAGGATTTTAACAAGATCTATGGCGACATGAAAAAAACTAAAAAAACTACAATAACACCTTGGCACTGGTGAGTACATTATGAGATTAACCTCTGGCGGTCGATGTGTTAAAAAAAATCCAGACATTTTCCAGTAATTTTCAAAAATAGCAGATGTACAAGCTTGTCGATCTGCTATTTTTGAATAGCCAACATATAAGAAGAGCACCTGGAGATGTGACTTGGTGCGCACCAAATAAATGGTCCCATCAGCACGGTGCCCCCCCCCCCCCCCCCCAGTTTTGCCAACGGGGGGGGGGGGAGAAAAAAGGACGCTCTGCTTCCAAATGTCGCCGTTTTCGCCGTATTTTTTTCTTCTCACGCCGTTTGGTGAACCCCCCAAGGTTGGTGCCCTGTGCTGCGCTGCTTTTATCCGCCAGATTGGGACGTTCACGGCATATGTTGCACCATTACGGTGCGTTCATCATCGGTGACGAGTGCCTCTAACAGCCGCTGCTGGCTGCGTGCACGCAGCGAGGCAATGCGAGGTGATGCGAGGCAACACTCACACAATCACACGTGCAGCATGCGTCCCCTCCTGCGCCTAATGGCTGTACATGGGGCCGACGCGTGCTTTAGCGTGATTGTGTGAGTGTGGCTTCAGGAAGTAAATTCCTAGCCTATTTTTTTGTTTTGCTAAAAAATAAAAGCTTGGAAATTCCTGTCCCAGCTGTTGGTACGCAAAAGCGCCTTGCGTCGTCTGATGTGCCGCACCGCGCAGGAGGAGAAAAAACAACAATGATCGCGGCGCGATCACCGCTGATCCGAGCGGTACCGCCCGCGTGAACCGCTTGCCGTGTGTTACGACCTTTAGGGAACCAACCCCTGGTTTACAATGTTCAGATGATGATGATGTTTACAACCAAATGCTTTCTGTCTAAACCGTTGGGTTTATGTTTATGTCTCTGTTGTTTTTTATCTGCTTTCAGGCCAAAGTGAACAATGCCAGTCTGGTGGGAATAGGCTACACCCAGACCCTGAGGGCAGGTAGGGTTACACACTCACCCTTACATACAGTTCACTGTTAACACCCCTGGAGAGCATCTAAAATGACACTCTTATCTTATCTTACCTGACCTCTTATGCCTAAACCTTTAACCCATTAAGACCTGAAGCCGATTTCTACAAAATGTCTTCTAAATCCCAACAGTTTTCTGAAAAAAAACGTATGTTTCTATATCAGTGGTGCTCAAACCTTTTCATGTCAAGGACCCCCAGAATGATATGTTTGGCCGCGGACCCCCATCTCAAAATATGTTGTTCCAGGGACCCCCCTCCCCCCCAGAAGCAAAGATTTGAGTAAAAAATGATCCCTTTAAAAGAATATATAAATATATTAATTTGCACAAATTTTCTTGATTTTTCAAAAATAGCAGATCTACAAGCTCGTAGCGCGGCACTCGGTGCCGCGCTACGAGCTTGTAGATCTGCTATTTTTGAATAGCCAAAAGTGTAAAATTATGCTTTTTAGCTCAAATGAAAAAGTGACACAGATACTTCTTCAGGTCTTAATGGGTTAATGGATTAAGGCATTTTTTTACTATTGTGAAATATATTTTAACCCATTGAGACCTGAGGCAGATTCTACACGAGCCTAAATCGGTAGTTATAGAGAGAGAGTTACGACACACTTCCATTGACTCACTTTGTGATATTCAATATTCAGTCATTTATTGCCAAACCAGCTTACAGTTGATCTGGACGATATAACGATGAGAATTAGGGATGCTTATAAAAAATACATTTCGATCTTATATTAGTATTTTTTCTTTAGTTCGTAGCAGTGGTGTAAAGTACCATTTTTTTTAGGTGCTCCAATTGTCTATACTTTTACTTCAACTACAGTTGTTACTTTACAGACATAAATTATTACATAAATTAAACATACATTAACCACTTTAGCCCTATTTTATACCTAGGCTATTTGAAAATAGCAGATCTACAAGCTCACAACGCGTTGCGAGCTTGTAGATCTGCTATTTTCAAACATTTTAGTACTTTTGGTATTTTAAGTACATTTTAATACCAATACTTTTCTATTTTTACTCAAGTAAATTTTGAATTCCGGACCTTTACTTGTAACGGATTACTTCTACATTGCAGTATTGATACTTTTACTTAAGTAAAACATTCGAGTACTTTTCTCACCGCTGGTTCGTAGAATGCTACTGTAACATTTAGTCCTCATAACGGACGTTAATGAAGAAACGCTCGATTGCATGAACCACGTGATCGCATCGCGGCCATGAGGTCAAAGAGTGTCGAAACTCTCCCTTTCAAAGGCTCTGGTTTGCAGCGCACACCGACCGCACTTTGAATGTTGATATTGGCTGACCACAGAAAAACCCTACTTCCCCATTAGAACTGAGTCACTTTTCATGCATTCTGGCGAATGAAACAGATGGATACTTTTTGAGTAATGGATACTCTTCTTGCCACCAAGTTCGCATGCTGGGCAGTTTTATCTTCATAATAATTATTTGTATAAAAGTTTTCAAAAAGACAGAAAACAGACAAGAGAAATTTAAAGAAGAAATAAAAAATAAAAAATATTTAAAGAGAAAGACCAACAAAAACGGGGCATAGTTTCAACAATGACGGTAATAATACAGTGAGTTCCACTAGAATTAATATAAATGATACCTTATTTATAATAATAATAATAGTAATAGATTTTATTTATAATGCACTTTACATTTGAAAATCTCAAAGTGCTACAATAGGCAGTTGCATAAAAAGAAACATCTCACCATTAAAAACATCTGAGAAACTGAAACAAAACCATTTAAAACATGGGGGCATAAAGCCTGGAGGTAAAACCAGTGTAGCTAAAAAAAACATGCTTAGTTAACCCTTTAAGACCTGAAGCCAATTCTACAAATGTCTTCTAAATCCCAACAGTTTTTTGAAAAAAACGTATGTTTCTATATCAGTGGTGCTCAAACCTTTTCATGTCAAGGACCCCCAAAATGATGTATTTGGCCGCCGACTCCCATCTTAAAATATATTGTTCTAGGGACCCCCAGAAGCAAAGATTTGAGTTAAAAATGTTCGCTTTAAATATATGTATTCAAAGATTTGCACACATTTTTACGATTTTTCAAAAGCTCGTATTTTTCACAAGCAGTGCGACGAGCTTGTAGATCTGCTATTTTTGAATAGCCAAAGTGTAAAATAATGCTTTTTAGCTCAAATCCAAAAGTGACATAGATGCGTTCCAGGTCTTAATGGGTTAAAAAGGTAGGTCTTTAGTCCTCTCAAAGCAGTCAACAGACTGTGGTGCTCTCAGGTCCACAGGGAGGGCGTTCCACAGTTCGGGGGGCGACCGAGCAAAAAGCCCGGTCGCCCATGGTACGTAGCTTGACCTTGTGGGTGTTGAGGAGGTTGGTGTTTGAAGAGCGGAGGTTGCGGGGTCGAGGGTTGTAGGAGGAGACTAGTTCCTTGAGGTAGGAAGGAGCGTTGCCGTGGACGCACTGGTGTGTCAACAGGGATATCCTGTATTGGGTCCGGAAAGGGAACGGGAAGCCAGTGGAGTGAACGGAGGACGTGCTCATGTTTGCGCGCACTCATCAGGACCCTAGCAGGACTTCTATAAGCTTGTATATATGATTATATCATGTCGTCGCCTTGCTAAACTAATGGCCTAAGTCATTGTTTTTAAGTTTTTCAGGAAAAATAAAAAACTGATCCAAAACAAAACTATATGATATTTCTTAATCATTTCACCCAAAATGTTTATAACAAATTATGACTTATTTAAATAGAAATAACACTGTCTGTCAGTTATGTAACATAAGAGATTTAAATAGGTTGAAATAGGATTAAATCTGACTTTGAGGCCAAAAAAAAAAAAAAAAAAGGCCTAAATCAGTAAATAATTTGGCCTAAGTCACATGGTTTTGAAAATGGCCTATTTTGGCCTCAGTGACACAAGGGAGTTCTGACTAAAAGGGGAGTGAACAGCATGATCCTTTTCAATTAGGAGATGGGCCATTTTACCAGAGGTGGCCAGTGTCATGAGGAGCTGACTCAGGCAAAAATATAAATTTCCTCAAAAAATGACTTAAGCCATTAGTTTAGCAAGGTGACGATGTGTGATGTCTGTCAAACCAAGCACAACTCTAAAATGTGAGAATAGAAAAGTTAATGTTACACGGCATTCACTGCACACTGGTTGTAATGGAGCACTGAAGTCTGACGTCACTGCCAGTAGAGGGCCAGTAGAGGGCGCTGTTCCAGGGTTCGTGGCTTTATTTTTTGTGTTGAAATCCCCATTTGGGAATCTTAGATCACGTCATGTAAGAACTGTGTGCTAAACATAAACACACCACCCTGGCTCTGCATCGTTTATGATATTCATTCATATTTGATACAGCCTGTTTTTGGCGAAAATGGAATTAATTCTGCCTTAAAAGTCTTAAGAACTACTACTTCCGGGTCTGAAATCACTGTCCCCACAGCAGCCGCGTTCATGGGAAATGTAGTCTTTGGGTCGTTTGACTCGTTTCTAGTGTTTATATTGTGTTACTCTTTGGGTAAATGTGTACATTTACACCTTCAGTCGATGCTTCATATCCATATGAGTAAAAACGCCAGGGTGGTGTGTTTATGTTTGGAACACAGTTCTTATATATGAAGCGATCTAAGATTCCCCAATGAGGATATCGATACAAAAAGTAAAGCCATGAACCTGCGGAATGCGCCCTCTACTGGCAGTGACGTCAGGACTTCGGTGCTCTACTAGTGTTATTTATTGGAGCTGTATTATTTTTGACTGTATTTTTGAAAAAATTTAAAAATGCTCTTATTTATTTATTTTGTGTGTATATTTTAGTATAAATGCTGTATATAAAGGGCTTACCATGAACTATCTGTACGTTTGTGCTGCCAAATTATCCACTCTTCTTCAAATGTCGCTCCTCTCATGTGTCTCCCATGCAGGGGTCAAGGTCACCCTCTCAGCCCTGATCGACGGGAAGAACTTCAACGCCGGTGGACACAAAGTGGGCATGGGCTTTGAGCTGGAGGGATGAGGGTCTAGAACCAGAGCCTAACACGTCCCCCCCGTCCCCCCCCCCACCACCCCCCCACCACCCTATACACAACACTCCAACCCTCTCCACACAATCACATTACTACTACTACTAGCCCAACAACCTACAGTACCACCTTCAACCCATGAAGACTGGGAAAGCGTCTGTGTCATTTTAGATTTGAACCACTTTGAACCATTATTTGATACTTTGGGGCTATTCAAAAACTGAGATCTACAAAAAAGAAAACCGGGATTTACAAGCTCATAGCGCGGCACCGAGTGGCACCGAGCTTGTAGATCTGCTGTTTTTTTTTTTAATCGTGAAGATTCGTGCAAATCTTTGAATATATATATTTTTTTAAAGCGAACATTAGTCAAATGTTTTGTTCCAGGAGCCCCAGAAGCAAAGATCTGAGTTAAAAATGTTTCACAGAAGTATATATATATATATATTCAAAGATTTGCACAAATGTATAAGATTTTTCAGAAAATAGCAGATCTACAAGCTCATAGCGTGGCACACTCGGTGCCACACTATGAGCTTGTAGATCTGCTATTTTCTGAATAGCCCAAAGTATAAATTAATGGTCGTGGCTAAAATCTAAAATGACACGGATGCGTCCCCGGTCTTAATGGGTCAAGTAGCTGCTTCTTTTAGCCTGACTTATACATTGGATTGCACGCCAGTGTTGCACACCAAAAAAATGGCAGATCTACAAGCCCATCTATGGGGAAAAAAAGAAAGAAAAGGAACGTTTCCATACATGAGAAACCTAAGTGTGTTTATTCCATCTAGTCAGGTTGATAGTGTCACACTATGTGGATTAGTATGCCTAAGTATCTACGACTTATGTCATTGTCCTGGATTAGAATGATCTAACATTTCTTCCGTCTGTGACCCACCTCTGAGCTTGTAGATCTGCTACTTTCGATGTGCGACACCGTACCGGCGCGCAAAACAAAAGTATTTAAAAACAAACAACCTGTCTCTTCGTCCTCTCTCTAAACCTATACTTACGGTCGGTCCCCATATGCAACTATTTAACGAGTATTTTGGCAGTAATAGTCAACTTGCAGCATCGCTACGAGTGGAGATTGTGCGCTTCGTTCATTCCTTATGACTTTTCACTGTAAGTTTGTGCATTATTCATGTTCTCTTGGTTCAGGGAGTGACGCTATTTATTCCAGTACGTTTATTTTTTCCTCAAGTAGTCACACTGGTGTGAATGTACCGTTCCTTTTTCAAGGTTCTGTATTTTGTCCCTTTTCCTCTCACTTCCCTGGATCCCAGATGCAAAGAAAAGAATGCTTGTTTTAAGTGATTCTTGACTTGATTTTCTCTTGTGTTGCTTTGTATTGTTTTGTTTTTTGCGCATGAAACAAATTATTTTTTGGTCGCATCGAGGTCATGTGTCGATCGTTAATTTAATAATCCGGTATTTTTTTTTATACTATTTGAGTTGTTGCTGGTTTAGTCACCGATGTCAAAATGAAGGTCTGACTTCTGTTTCGGCACGACTACGGGCGTTTGTGGGGAGTTGAGAGTTTAGGCCCATCATGTTACTGTCATGTATACTGTAGTTCTTCCAGATAATTAAAAAAAAAAAAAACCCAAACATAGTGCTAAATAGTTTCTCCTTTTAACCTGTCAAGGCCAGGAATGCATCTGTGTAATTTTTTGATTTCTTTGGGCTTTCCAAAAATAGCAGATCTACAAGCTCATAGCTATGAACTTGTAGATCTGCTATTTTGGAAAAAGTGTCTTTTTTTTTTTAGAAATCTTTGAAAAAAAAAAAAAAAATATATATATATATATATATATATATATATATATATATATATATATATATATATATATATGTATGTTTTTTTTAAAGTGAACATTTTTAACTCAAATCTTTGCTTCTGGGGGATTCTACAAATGTCATCTAAATCCTAACAGTTTTTTTTTTTTAAACTTATGTTTCTATATCAGTGGTTCAATTTGAGTTAAAAAAAATCGCTTTAAAAAAATACTTAATGGGTTAATAAGTTCTTGTGGCTTTTCGTCATAGTGAAACCGATATAGTGGAATCTTCCCTTAGCTTAGTGGTGGCGTTTCTGCAATGTTGTTTTCACCCGTCTTTTTTTTTTCATCATAGCAGTGCTAAAATGAAGACACGAGAGAAATTAGTTCTGCCTTTGAGCCATTATTATCATCTTTAGCATCTTAGTGATTAGTTATAAATTGTCGCATCAAACCCATTTGATGGAGGTTTCACGTCGTTAGCCTCAGCATAATTGCATAAATCACTTTTTGGTCAAATTGTCATTTTTGCCCAGATCTACTATCCTAACACTACTGCATCATTGTGCCTTATTGCCTATGTCATCAGCCAATCAGAACGCTTGTTACATTACAAAAGGACGTGGGTAGAAAGTGCTTTTAAGTTAACTTTTTGTTGACTTGAGAAATGTCTTTTTTTTTTTATTGTAACAAGCATTCTGATAGGCTGAGGACATAGGCAATAAGGCAGGATGAATCAGCAGTGTTATGAGAGTAGAGTTAGACAGGTATAAATAAAGGCAGAAAGTGATTTTTGTTGTCTTGTCTCTCCTGAAAACCTTTAAAAATATGACTTAGGCAATTATGCTATGAGGCTAACTCAGGAAGCTGCTAACCAACATGTGCAGCCTGGGCCCACAGTACATCCACCGATTCATCTGAATAATACATTCTCAGCACTTGATAAATATGTTAAAACGAGAGGTTGTGTTGTACTCTATTGTACCCCTTTCTTTTGGATAATTAGTCATATATAAAATTGTTTTGTTTTTTTCCCCCCCATCAGTTGATGTCTGTCATTATGTGACTCTTGTCATTAGGCCAAGTGGCCCATGTTTCAGTGAAGGGAATTATAATAAATAAAAAACAACAATGTCTTGAAGTTGGTGACATTTCTTTCTCATACAGCTCTTAGCTTGCCCGTGGACCCCCATCTGGAAATGTTTTGTGCCTAGGGACCCCCGGAAGAGGAGATTTGTGTTAAGACATTCAAAAGTATTTTTTTTTTAAAGTCAAAGACTTTTAAAAAATCACACCCTGTGTGAAGTGGGCGGTGTCTTGCTAGCTAATCACAATACTGAATGGAGTCAACCAATCATGTACAAAAGATAAATACATTTATTGAAACACTCTTTATGATGGACGAAACCATAACTTGAAAAAAACAAACTTATGTTTTTTTTCAAGTTATGGTTGCTTATATAGGGCTATGCACATGTGTCATGTGACACTGGCCAATCACAGTCCTGAATAGATTGTGATTGGCCAATCACAGCGCAGGATAATTGTACAAATTTCCAAACCTCACTTTCAGGGCCGGTTTCACTGCCCAAGATATTTGTACATTTTTCCAAATCTCACTTATAGGGGCGGTTTCACCGCCCAAAAATAGCAGATGTACAAGCTCGCAGTGCGGCTCAAACTGACACGCTGTGAGCTTGTATATCTGCAATTTTTGAAAAAAGCCAAAGTATAGAATATGGATAAAGGGGCTAGGGGTGATTGTGATTGTGATGCTGTATTAACTCTGACCCCCTGGAACCCCCTCAAGGACACCTGGGGGGTCCCCGGACCCCACCTTGAGAACCAATGAACTACAGCACCAGAATGAGGAACAGAACGGCCAATCACCTTCAGTGTTCTGTCTCCACTGTCTCCAAACTGTGGTGTTATTTTGACCCATTAAGACCTGAGGCTGATTCTTATTAATGTCTTCTACATCCTAACAGTTTTCTGAAAACGTACGTTTCTATATCAGTGGTGCTCAAACTCTTTCAAGTCAAAGACCCCCAAAATGATATGTATTTGGCCGCGGACCCCCATCTCAAAATATGTTGTTCCAGGGACCCCCCCAGAAGCAAAGATTTTAGTTAAAAATGTTTGCTTTAAAAATATATATACTGTATTCAAAGATTTGCACACATTTTCTCGATTTTCAAAAATAGCAGATCTACAAGCTCGTAGCGCAGCACTCGGTGCCGCGATACGAGCTTGTAGATCTGCTATTTTTGAATAGCCAAAGTGTAAAATAATGCTTTTTAGCTCAAATAAAAAATGACACAGATGCGTTCCAGGTCTTAATGGGTTAATACAAGAACATATATGGCAAGTATATGCAGAATACATGCTGTATGTATACATATATATATACATATACTGTATGTATGCCATATTCAGGTTCATGTACTGTATGTGCATATATGTGGATATATAGGAAATATGTCTCATAGCTTGTACAGTATATGTCCACACATATATGAATATGTATACATATATGTACAGACATATGCAGGCGGACTATTTCAAATAATATGTCACATATATGTTGCATATATAAAAATATATATGTTCATATATTTCCTTTCCGTGTGGGGGGATACGTCAGCGTTGATTTTGTCGACTAAAACTGACGACAAATGTTTGACTACCTTTTTTCACTGACGAAAACTAGTTGAAAACTAAATACAAACTAAGCTATGATGACTAAAACTAAGACTAAATATATTGACAATTTTGTCAACAAATAAAAACTAGACTAAAATGTTAGTGAGGGATCTAGTGGAGCAGAGATCCAGTAGAACTAAGACTAGTGGAGAAGAGATCCAGTAGAACTAAGACTAGTGGAGAAGAGATCCAGTAGAACTAAGACTAGTGGAGAAGAGATCCAGTAGAACTAAGACCAATGGAGAAGAGATCCAGTAGAACTAAGACTAGTGGAGAAGAGATCCAGTAGAACTAAGACCAATGGAGAAGAGATCCAGTAGAACTAAGACTAGTGGAGAAGAGATCTAGTAGAACTAAGACCAGTGGAGAAGAGATCCAGTAGAACTAAGACCAATGGAGAAGAGATCCAGTAGAACTAAGACTAGTGGAGAAGAGATCCAGTAGAACTAAGACCAGTGGAGAAGAGATCCAGTAGAACTAAGACTAGTGGAGAAGAGATCCAGTAGAACTAAGACTAGTGGAGAAGAGATCCAGTAGAACTAAGACTAGTGGAGCAGAGATCCAGTAGAACTAAGACTAGTGGAGAAGAGATCCAGTAGAACTAAGACTAGTGGAGAAGAGATCCAGTAGAACTAAGACTAGTGGAGAAGAGATCCAGTAGAACTAAGACTAGTGGAGCAGAGATCCAGTAGAACTAAGACTAGTGGAGAAGAGATCCAGTAGAACTAAGACTAGTGGAGAAGAGATCCAGTAGAACTACGACTAGTGGAGAAGAGATCCAGTAGAACTAAGACTAGTGGAGAAGAGATCCAGTAGAACTAATACCAATGGAGAAGAGATCCAGTAGAACTAAGACTAGTGGAGAAGAGATCCAGTAGAACTAATACCAATGGAGAAGAGATCCAGTAGAACTAAGACCAGTGGAGAAGAGATCCATTAGAACTAACACCAATGGAGAAGAGATCCAGTAGAACTAAGACTAGTGGAGAAGAGATCCAGTAGAACTAAGACTAGTGGAGAAGAGATCCAGTAGAACTAAGACTAGTGGAGAAGAGATCCAGTAGAACTAAGACTAGTGGAGAAGAGATCCAGTAGAACTAAAAGGCAAGTAATTTTATGTTTGGTTGCGCTCGGGTGTTGCGCTCTGAAAATAGCAGATCTACAAGCTCACAACGCGTTGCGCTGCGACGCGTTGTGAGCTTGTAGATTGGCTATTTTCAGCATGCGACCAAGTGTAAAATCAGCCATTACAACGCCATCAAGGCACCGCCACAATGCATTATAGTCGACTAAATCAACTGTAGATTTAGTCGACTGTAATCTTAGGATATTTAGTCGACTAAAACTAGACAAAAAATTAAACTTTTCAGATGACTAAAATATGACTAAAACTAAATCAAAATTTGCTGTCAAAATCAACACTGGCTGCCCTAGTGGTTTGGGGTAGATGATGGCAGATCTACAAGCTTGTAGATCGGCTATTTTCGGCGTAGTCATTTTTGCTTTAGAGTGAAATACTAAGAGTTTGAGCTTGTAGATCTGCTGTTGTTTGAATACAGCCAACATATTGTAATAAATGCGGTTTTCTATCGTTTCTACACAATGGTAGATAATGTCAGACCTTGGAATAAGCGAGACAACAAGGCTGTACAAATATACAGAGCGATCTTTATTAATTCATACTCTAAAGTTATATACAATACAGTGCTTGAAACCCCTAATAATAAAACCATTTGCTACAATACTTAAAATACAGTGCTTCTATCTGTGCTCCAATGTTATGCAACAATACTACTCGATTGCTTGCATGGGTACTTAACTCGCCAGGTGGCGGGACCCTCCCCCGGGGTCTGAGCTTGTGCCACCGTCCAACTCCCCGGGGAGATACTGGCTGGACGACGGGAACGTGCGGACAAGAGTCAAGTCAGTGTGTCCTTGTGCTGGACACTCGCACGGTTGCAGATCGGCGGAGCAGTGTGCCGTACACTCACTAAGTTCCCCCACTAACTAACTACAGGAGACCGTGGTTTTAGTCTCCCCTCCTGCTACCAACGATATAGCTAGCTCCCCCTCGCTAGCTATCTTCGCGTCGGCAAGACTGTCACTTGCGAACGCCCCTCCCGTCCCTTGAGTGCCGGTTCACAAGACGTGTCGCTCCGATCCGTTTCCAAGTCCGACTGACTCTTTTATAGTGTCTGTGTTCACACCGCACCTGAAAGCAATGCAGTCAATCACTGCGTCTGTTCATCAATGTCACTCTATAAGTCTGTGCTCTGCCACACCCATCACACTTCTCCCCGACTTGAAGAAGGAGACTCGTCCTCGAGTCTATAGTGACACATCGTAATCACGTAACCACACGGCTGGTCTCCGCTGGCGTGCTGGACGTCCTCCCCTGAACGTTGGCACCCCTGGAGCGTCTTGTGCCCACCGCCCAGGATTGGACACAGACAGATCCAAAGGCTGGGCTGATCCAGCGGCTGCGGAACCTGCTGGCATGTTGACTTCTCGCAACCCAGCTGGTGAGCTCCGCAGGAGTGCTGAACTTCCCTCCGCAACCTCCGACGCTGCTGAAGCTTGGGGCCCCGGCTGTGCAACGGCTACAGACGCATCCAAGGGAGTGGCTAATTCAGAGGCTGCAGACTCGACTGGCAGGACCCGCTGCGTTACCGGTGATGGGGTCCTCTGTTGCCCTCCCACATCCTCGGTCGTCCCTGCCGGCGTTGTCGTCACCACCGCAGGGACATCCCGGCTGGGCGGACGAAGGTGGACCCAACTGGCACCAAACGGGACCCCCGACTGCTTCCATTGCTCTGGTTGAATAGTGCAGTCCCTCTGTTCACCTCCCATGGATGTCTCCCTCTCCACCGACTCTGATGGCACTGGCAAGTGCCAGTGCCATCAGAGTACACGGTTTGAGTCGGTTGAAATGCACAACACTCTCTGAGCCTCCCTCGACTGGCACTAGCCTGTAGAGGACCTCTGTCACCCTGTCCACTACTCTAAAGGGGCCTTTATACCGTCTCTGTAGTTTGGGACACAGTCCACGCTTTTTAGCCTTATTCCTCATCCAAACCAGTTCCCCCTCTGAATAATATTGGAATTTTGCCCTGAAATCATAGGCCACTTTCTGGTGTCCTGAGGCCCTGGCTTGATGTTTTTTTACCGCCTCAACAACAGTAGACAACGTGTCCCTCAACTTAGACACATACTCAGCCACTGAGATGAAGGACTCCTGGTTGCCTACGTTTAACATAACATCAACCGGCAAAACCATTTCCTGTCCAAACAATACTCGGTAAGGGGTGAAAAGGGTGCTAGCATGTACACTACTACGATATGCCATCATAACATAAGGTAAAAGCGTGTCCCAATTAGACTGATTCTCTTCTACAAAGAGGGATACCATATCTAACAGAGTACGATTGAACCGCTCAATCAATCCATCCGACTCGGGGTGATAAGGTGTGGTGCGAGTTTTGTGCATATGCAGCAGCCTACACAGTTCTCTGAACAGATTTGATTCAAAGTTGCGTCCTTGGTCTGAGTGCAGACTACGTGGGGCCCCATAATGACACACCCATTCCTCAGTCAAAACTTTAGCGACAGTACAGGCTTCTTGATTAGGTAGAGGAAAAGCCTCTGTCCACTTTGAGAAGTAATCACCTACAACCAATATGTACTTATTCTCTCTCGAGGTCACTGGGAGGGGACCAAGGATGTCAAGTGCGACCCGCTCGAACGGCCTAGATGTCACAGATGGCTGTAAAGGGGCACGTGGCAGTTTCCCCTGAGTCTTACGGGATCCACAATCCACACATTGTTTGACCCACATCTTAACATCTCCAAACCATCCCGGCCAGTAAAAACGGTCTTTAACTTTTCCCTGCAGTTTTTGCACCCCCAAATGTCCCCCTGTAGGAACATTGTGCAACTGTTTTAAAACTTCAGGAACCAGCGACCGTGGTAACACTACCTGTACCCGGGATGCAGCATCAGAATAGGCAGGAGGAATCCTCACTAATCTACCTCCTTGTACTTGCAGCTGTGTCCAAACTGGGACATATTTCTGTAGGTCAGAGTCTTCTGGGATTACTCCATCAGCAGCCAGATTTTTACATTCAATTATTCGCTGCAACTCACTATCTGCCCTCTGTGCCTGAGTCAACTCATCTATCTCAGCAGCCACTATAGCCTTAGGAACCTCTTGCACTACACGCACTTTTGGCACTATTGTTTCCTGATCAGATAGCCGTTTCTTTTCAAGAAAGCCTGGTAGCCTAGAGAGGGCGTCAGCGTTGCTGTGTAGCTTGCCTGGACGATGGATGATAATGTATTGAAAATTGGCCAGCTGTTCAAGCCAGCGAGCCAACTGCCCCTCTAAACCCTGAAAATTGTGAAGCCACCTCAGGGAGTTGTGGTCAGTTCGTAACACAAACTCTTTACCTAACAGATAGTGCCGAAAGTGTTTTGTATACACCACCATACTCAAAAGCTCCTTTTTAGTGGTAGCATATTTGCGTTCTGATTTACTGAGGGCTCTACTCGCATATGCAATGACTCGCTCCATCCCCCCTTCCTCCTGAGATAATACTGCTCCAATCCCCACATCGCTTGCATCAGTATCCAAAATAAATGGTTTACATGGGTCTGGGTAAGCTAAGACAGGGGCAGTAATCAAAGTGGTCTTAAGTTGATCAAAAGCACATTGGCAGGCCTCACTCCATTGGAAGCGCTTCCCCTGCTCTGTCAGCTTATGTAAAGGGCGAGCAATATCTGCAAAACTCTTCACAAAACGTCTATAATAAGATGCTAGGCCTATAAAACTGGCAACCTCCGTCTGATTAGTAGGGACAGGCCACTCTCTGACTGCCTCCACCTTAGCTGGGTCTGGCCTAACTCCCTCAGCAGAAATGACATGGCCGAGGTAATGGACTTGTGTTGAAAACAAATTACACTTAGATGGTTTTACTTTAAGGTTGGCCTGCTGGAGTTTGTCCAGTACTTTGTCTAGACGTGTCAGATGTTCCTGAAAAGTACGGCCAAAAACTATTATGTCATCTAAGTAAACTAAGCATGTTGTCCACTGCAAATCAGCGAGGATTAGATCCATTAACCTCTGAAAAGTGCTAGGTGCATTGCAAAGTCCAAAACTCAAAACATTAAACTCAAACAGTCCTTGACGGGTGGCAAAGGCAGTCTTATGGCGGTCCTCTGAGTCTACTTCCACCTGCCAATAGCCACTAGCCAAGTCCAGGGTGGAAAACAAGCGAGCATGTGAAAGGCTATCTAGAGCATCATCAATCCTAGGGAGAGGATATGCATCTTTTTTAGTAACCTCGTTAAGTTTCCTATAGTCAACACAGAAACGTAGTCCACCCCCCTTCTTTTTCACAAGTACAACCGGGGCTGCCCACGGACTACAGGAAGGACGGATTATGCCATTGGCCAACATTTGCTTCAGGTTCTTAGTCACTTCTTGTTGTAAGTGCAGAGGGACCCTTCGAGGATGCAATTTAACAGGTTGGGCGTCACCAGTATCAATTTTGTGTGATGTTAGCTGTGTCCTACCCAAATCCGACTAAACACATCCCTGTATTTATTAAATGACTGCCTAATTGCTGTCAACTCATCTGGGGCAAAACCTTTCCCCCCCACCCCAAAATGGCCCATAAGTGTCTCCACTGTCCAAGGTGGCAATAGAGTTCCTCCCTCACTGTCCTTACAGTGCTCTATCATCTCCTCTCCCACTTCAATATCTGTAAATAGTGTGCCTACTTTCATGCCACTCTTTAGCGGTAGAGCATCGTTAGTTACGTTAATAACACGCACAGGCAGTCTACCCTGCTGCACACTACAGACCACTCGGGCTACTAAAATGTCACTCTGTTTAGAGATGAAGGAAGGTTCTAATAACCCTTCAGCATAGTCCCCCCACCCACTTCGGACCTGACCCCAAATGATGGCCTCACTGCGAGGAGGTATCACTGTATCAGTCTGGACAGTGACTATTTGAGGCTCCAATGATGGGTTAAGATCGATCAAAGGAAATTGCTTGCCCATTATCTGACAATTCTTCTTTCCCAGGTCGACAACAGCTCCATACTTTGATAAAAAATCAAAACCTAGCAAAACTTCTTCTGAGGGGATATCGGAGACCAAAAACTCTGCGACAAGTGCAAGTGAATCAAATTGACAAACTGTCTGCCAGGACCCCAAAATTTGCATCCCCCCACCATTAGCTGCTGTAGCTCTGCCAACATAATTCACTAGGTCGCTTCCCCCTTTAGTAGCAGAAAGCCACAGTTGCTTAGGAATAATGGAGCGTGAGGCTCCAGTATCAACCAATACATAGCAATCCAACCCACCTATTTTAGCTTTCAGATATCCGGAACCACCCTTTGAACTAACCGGGGCCACAGTTGACAGAGAATGGGGGGCGGGCATTGGACCCGTTGTGCACGCCCCCTCTAGTTTCCCTGTAAATAAGGACAATCACGTCGAACGTGGCGAGTACAACCACACTCCCAGCATCCCCTGTTTCGTTCAGCCTCCCGTTTAAATGGAGTGGGCGCTTGAACTGGGCGTACAAAAGGAACTGATGGTGAGGGTGTAGGAACAATTTTACTGGGGTGGCCCATAGCCTGTACTGTCGATTGCAGAGATTTAACCTCCTGTCGTAGGCCCTCCACCACCCCAAGCAGGGAGTCCATTCGCTCATCACTGGTAGATTTATCAACAACCCCCGCACCTTAGCATCGGTCATTGAGCACCCACCCTCCAAACCCCTAATGAGCTCAAGCTCTGCAGCCAGGTTAATGGCTTCCTCCAATGTTGCCGGCTTGACACTGCGAAGGCTAATGCGTAAATCCCCATTTCCCACATGTGCAATGAAATGGTCTTTCGCCAACACATCCTGGGTATTAAGATCTATTGAGGGGTAGGCTTTAGTAACCAGCCGGCGGAGCGCAATGCCAAATTCTCTGACCGTCTCATTATGTAACCTCCTACGTGAAGAGAAGCTAGCCCTGTTCCAGTCATCGCTATCACAAGGGTCTAAACATCTCCCCATGGCTGTCTTTAGCAAGGCATAGTTAGCTTTAGCAGTTGCAGACAACCCACTATACACCTCCCGAGCGCGACCAGACAAAAGCAGGCTCATAAATTTTAATCTGAGGGATTCATCCCAATTATTAACATCAGCTGCCATTTCAAACTGTTCAGCCCAATCAACCCATTCCCGCCCTGTGCCCGTGAAGGTTTCTGGCATAAAAACTGGCCGTGGAGTTGCAAACAAATTAGGCTGATTAACATTGTTGCCAACTTCTGCGTTATTTTCAGGGTCTGACATTTTGATAAATCCCACCGCTGCCACCAATGTAATAAATGCGGTTTTCTATCGTTTCTACACAATGGTAGATAATGTCAGACCTTGGAATAAGCGAGACAACAAGGCTGTACAAATATACAGAGCGATCTTTATTAATTCATACTCTAAAGTTATATACAATACAGTGCTTGAAACCCCTAATAATAAAACCATTTGCTACAATACTTAAAATACAGTGCTTCTATCTGTGCTCCAATGTTATGCAACAATACTACTCGATTGCTTGCATGGGTACTTAACTCGCCAGGTGGCGGGACCCTCCCCCGGGGTCTGAGCTTGTGCCACCGTCCAACTCCCCGGGGAGATACTGGCTGGACGACGGGAACGTGCGGACAAGAGTCAAGTCAGTGTGTCCTTGTGCTGGACACTCGCACGGTTGCAGATCGGCGGAGCAGTGTGCCGTACACTCACTAAGTTCCCCCACTAACTAACTACAGGAGACCGTGGTTTTAGTCTCCCCTCCTGCTACCAACGATATAGCTAGCTCCCCCTCGCTAGCTATCTTCGCGTCGGCAAGACTGTCACTTGCGAACGCCCCTCCCGTCCCTTGAGTGCCGGTTCACAAGACGTGTCGCTCCGATCCGTTTCCAAGTCCGACTGACTGTTTTATAGTGTCAGTGTTCACACCGCACCTGAAAGCAATGCAGTCAATCACTGCGTCTGTTCATCAATGTCACTCTATAAGTCTGTGCTCTGCCACACCCATCACAATATAAATGGATAACGTGGTTGAAATGATTGTGACGCTACATTAACTACTTTTGCTGGGGACCCCCTGGAACCCCCCACCCCAGGGCCCCCATGGGGTCCCCAGACCCCACTGTAACCCCAATGTCCTAAGCTGGGTTTAGGCGCCCCCTTGAGGACATGTCTGTTAAGCATCTTTAAACATGTCACAATTGCCTGTATGTTCTATGTGATAGAAGTCCAACTAACCTATTATCTAACTAACCTAACTAACCTACCAGATGATGACTGACATAGTAAGCTTAATCTTCACATAATAAGCTATCTGGACCATGCTAAAATTATAAATACTGATGCTATAACAAATGATCCTTACTAGTTGTAGGCTATATATATATATATATATATATATATATATATATAAAATATATAAAATACTATGCCGATTGATATTGAAGGAGAGACATTTTCCAAACTTTTTTTAACTTTAGATGAATATACGTGTAAGAAATATTTCACTTGAAGACGTTATAAAATCAGTATTTATAGTATTGTTAGATAGCTAGGCTAAAGCCTGGTAAAGAACACATTTTTCTTGTCACTTGAACGGCCTCTAAACATTGAAAGGGACGTTAAAAGACGTTGGACGCAAATATGGAGATGACTGACGTCATAGTAGTGACATGATAGTGACATGATAGTAGAGACATCATAGATGGTGACTGACATAGAATGGCCACATGACGTCTGAGATCCACAGGTTGGTCATACCGTAAGTAAAAGTCCGGAATTTCAAAATTTACTTAAGTAAAAGTACAAAAGTATTGGTATCAAAATGCACGTACCAAAGTACCAAAAGTAAAAGTACTGAAATGTTTGAAAATAGCAGATCTACAAGCTCACAACACGTCGCAATGAGACGCGTTATGAGCTTGTAGATCGGCTATTTTCAAACAGCTTAGGTATAAAATAGACTAAAGTGGTTAATGTATGTTTTATAATGTAATAATGTATATCTGCAAAGTAACTAGTAACTGAAGTTTTCAAATAATTGTTGTGGAGTAAAAGTACAATATTTGCCTCTTGTGATGTAGTGGAGTAGAAGTTAAAGTATTGGAAATTGGAAATACTCAAGTAAAGTACAAATACTAAACTTGTACTTAAGTACAGTACTCGAGTACATGTACTTAGTTACTTTTCACCACTAGCATCATGTCCAGGGGGTGTGCTTGTACATCGAGCTGCCTCACGCTACAGAAACAGGAGATAGACTCCTGGCTAATGGGTCTCATGGCTCTGCAAGGCTTACTCGTAGCATGGTGTAACAAGAGAAAATAAAAGCAACGCTTCCCCACATCCACGCACCCCTGTGTTGACGAGGCGAGGGGTGATGTCTGTAACTTGCTCTAAGCAAGATTGTGATTGTGGTCGTCTTGGTCACCGGACCCCCCAAAAAAAAACAGATGCTGTTGTTGGAAGAACTTGGAACTCCTTAGCCTGGGAGATCAAGTCTCGTTCTTCGTGTCTTCATTCTTGTGCTCCGCGGAGGAGCTGAGTAGCTCCAGGAGAGCCCCCACCGCTCCAAAGTAGCCCTCGTGCCTCAGGAAGAGCGCTTTGAGCTGGCCTTGGGACCAGTAGTCCATGGAGTAGGCCAGGATCTTCATGGAGAGGGTGTTCTCCCGGAGGAAGTTGCCCACAAACACCACCCTCTCCATGTTCTCGTTGAGGGCACACATCCGGGAGATGGAGCCGATATTGTTGGTGACGGTGACCAGCGTGGCCCGGGCCAGGTCCTCTTTGGACACCGACTCCCGCTTGTCCTTGAACATCATGTTGCCGAAGCTGGAGGCCACGATCCAGCCCGGCAGTCCGAACCTCTCGTAGTCGCCGCCGTAGATGTCCCGCACCAGCTTGTCCACGGGGTTGCTCTCGCCCCGAGAGGCCATCTCCAGGGCCTCCTCGAAGCTGGAGCATCCGGTCAGCAGGCTGCACAGGCCCAGGAAGGTCCCGCCGCCGAGGCTGCTCCCGGTGATCCGTTTGTAGTCGGTCTCGGAGTAGACGGCGATGATGCTCACCCCGGACCCTACGTTGACCAGCAGCAGAGGGTAAGGGTTCTCCAGCGAGAAGGGCCTCTGGACGCAGCGCTCCTTGTCCGTCGGGGTCTCGAAGTAGAAGCACTCCGACAGGCGGCTGGACATCACCGAGTCGATGTACAGCACGCCTCTGACCAGGCAGTCCAGCTCGTCCAACTTACGGAGCTGCAGGTCGACCATTTTGCGGAAGTCGGACTCAAACTTGTGCGCCCCGCCTCCGGTGGCGCAGAGCGTCGTGTGCAGGCCGGAGAAGTGTTTGTCTCGGCCCATCTGGAGGAAGGCGGGAAGGTCGTGCGTCGGGAAGCGGATGAAGTGCAGGTTCCCCGTCCGGCCGCACATGGTCAGGTCCTGCAGCTCCAGGTGCACGTCCCTGATCCCCGTCTTGCCGTAGGCCGTGTTGGAGGTCAGGTACCGGCGGATGCTCCTCAGGCTCTCCACCTCCTCCTCCTGCTCCTCCTCCTGCTCCTCCTCCTCCGCCGTGATGTCCTTCGGCTCGAAGTAGACCAGCTTCACCAGCGTGCCGCCGATGTCCATGCCGAACCACGGGAACGGCGGCCTGCTCTTTCTCAGCGGTTCGATGACCCGGTGCCTCGCCGCCGCCGCCGATGACGACGTGGCGCGTCCGTCGGTGGCCGCGTCGGTGTCATCATCGTGCACGGGGTCGTTTAAGAAATGACCGGACATGTCCTTCTTGGACCGTGGCTGCTTCGTGGGCATTACATCCGCGTCGGTGGCTTCGTGGTCAAGTTGGAAGTCGTTGAACACCATCAAAACATCACTTATTGAAGAACTCCAGTGCCAGTGGCCCCGCTGACACGTTTATTTATATCCCCAGATTCTCCCAATTTGGTGTGTCACGTCTAAGCACTGATTGGCTCAAAGTTTTCCGGCAACGTCGCGGTATGATCGAACAAGCCTTATTAGGAGTAGTTCACCCAAACAATTACTTATGTTCTATCAACTGTGGTGGAAAAAGTACTCGCATTTCTTACTTAAGTAAAAGTATCAATACTGCACTGTAGAAATACTCTGTTGCAAGTGAAAGCTTGGAATTCAGAATTTACTTGAGTAAAAGTCCAAGAGTATTGGTATCACAATGTACTTAAAGTACCAAAAGTAAAATGTAAAAGAGTAAAACCATGGCACCACCTATTTCAGCAACAGGAGTCTCCATGTCTCTCCAGCTCTTTGATAAACAGATAATACATTTTCAGGGTTGGGTTGCAAAATCTCAGCCAATCTTTCTTGCAACTTGCCATTTCTCTTGTTGTCTCCGCCAGGCCGAAGGCATGGCAGAGAGTATGTTTTACCCTCCGTCCGTCCGTGTGTCCGTGTGTGTGTCCGTCCGTCTGTGAACACCTAATCTCCGGCACCATTGGCTTGACCATAGAGATACTCTGTACCGATTTGCATGACGCTTGGACAAAATCTGTAGGAGTACTGTCGACACCTGATCTCCGGCACCGTTGGCCTGACTATAGAGATACTGTGTACCGATTTGCATGACGCTTGGACGTACTGTGATTGGCTAGCGAGACACATGATGAAATGAATAACTCATAGAAATCGATAACTCATAAATAGCACCGCTCACTTCACACTCTACCTACAACACACTACAAGTACCATCTACTGTAAGTCATTGTCAATTGCTATAAACTGCTACTCAATATATTATACTGCATGCTATAGAAATGTATGAAACCTTAATGCCATATAAAATGTATATTGTTACAAACACAACACAACCTCTATTACAACTTCCTGACCTGGCGGAGACCTGTGCTCCGAGGAGCACTTTTTCTAGTTTAATCTGTATCCCGTCTGAGTTCTTTTATCCTGATTGGATAAAATTGGTATTCCGACTTGAAAATGCGTTTTCTGTTTAACCCTGTAAGACCCGGATATATTTGTACTTGCAAAAAAAAATTAAAACCTTTCAGATGGTCTTGTAGGAGTATACTGAAGAGGAAAATATAATGTTTTTAAAAAAAAAATGTTTTGGTAAGTTTTTATGCAAATGTTGACATTTAGCAACGTTGGGTCCATCAGGTAGCAAAATTTCCTATAGGCCATTTTTATGGATAACATGGCAAATGTGTAATTACTTCACTAAAACAACTTAATGATTCATTTATATGGTTTATTATTTGGCCTCAGATCAATTATGAATAATATTTAGCCTCAGAACAGTATACATTATGAATAGTAACACCAATAAGCCATATTTTTAAATCAATTTTATTAAAAGAACAACAAAATCAATGAGGAGCATATTTTGAATTGTCAATTTCTAATCAATGGAGCAATTATTTTTGATTTCTTGCCCACTTTTGGAGTTACATCATGGCAAGGTAACTACACAACCCAAACCTCTACCAAAGTGGTCTTGCCCTTTAAAGCTGTATTATGTAACTGTTTACTTAGAGGATATGTTTCTGATATTATATTGTTTAAACCAGGGGGTCAGCATCCTCTTTGACATGAAGTGCCATGTCTTCATTGTCTTGATAGTCAGTGTGTCATATATATCAACATTAAGTTTAATTATGACAGCACATCAAAATTTAATATTTCCAACTGATTTTGATTGTCCATTTATAGGCTATACATAATAACCTTTATTTATTCATTTTTCTTCTTTCGAAATATTTTCTTTCACCTCAGGTTTTAATGATCATTAGACTCAGAGCAACAACCCACCTATCTCTCAGACTAAATAATAATAATAATAATAATATTACAATAACCCACCTATCTCTGTATCTATGTAGAATTATGTGCGGGATGTAATTTGCATACAGATGTGAGGTGACTTAATTGAATTGACTACTTTTATTTTTTTATATCTAATTTCTAAAAGAAAACAACTCTCTCTCACACTTGTGCGGGTGATCACCTTCCCCTGTGCCCATGTTGGCACCCATGCCTTATGTTGCCTACCCCTGGTTTAGACTGATGCTAGGTTCCTTGTTTAACCTGTGATCCTAGTTTACTGAGACACTACACTGTCTCTCTGTATTCTATGATCCTATAGTTTACTGAGACACTACACTGTCTCTGTGTATTCTATGATCCTATAGTTTACTGAGACACTACACTGTCTCTGTATTCTATGATCCTATAGTTTACTGAGACACTACACTGTCTCTGTATTCTATGATCCTATAGTTTACTGAGACACTACACTGTCTCTATGTATTCTATGATCCTATAGTTTACTGAGACACTACACTGTCTCTGTATTCTATGATCCTATAGTTTACTGAGACACTACACTGTCTCTGTGTATTCTATGATCCTATAGTTTACTGAGACACTACACTGTCTCTATGTATTCTATGATCCTATAGTTTACTGAGGCACTACACT
Organism: Gymnoscopelus braueri; assembly: GCF_963280865.1. Taxonomy (NCBI): domain Eukaryota; kingdom Metazoa; phylum Chordata; class Actinopteri; order Myctophiformes; family Myctophidae; genus Gymnoscopelus; species Gymnoscopelus braueri. The sequence continues at coordinate 44,634,002 of NC_137624.1, read as the reverse complement.
GTGTGTGTATTCTATGATCCTATAGTTTACTGAGACACTACACTGTCTCTCTGTATTCTATGATCCTATAGTTTACTGAGACACTACACTGTCTCTGTATTCTATCATCCTATAGTTTACTGAGACACTACACTGTCTCTCTGTATTCTATGATCCTATAGTTTACTGAGACACTACACTGTTTTTATGTATTCTATGATCATATAGTTTACTGAGACACCACACTGTTTCTCTGTATTCTATGATCCTATAGTTTACTTTGGTTGGTTGGCTGGCTGGTTCCCTGGTTGGGTCTAGTTGGTTGGTTGGTTGGCTGGCAGGCTGGTTCCCTGGTTGGGTTGGGTTGAGTTGAGTTGGTTGGTTGGTTGGCTGGCTGGTTCCCTGGTTGGGTTGAGTTGGTTGGTTGGTTGGTTGGCTGGCTGGCTCCACCGCAGTTGAGTGATGTCGACAAACACACTAGTGACTTCATTTGTTGTTTCTGGTTTATTATAGTTGTTGACACCACCATAGTATTGTGAAGTAATTGTAGTATTAGTCTGTAGTAAATTCTGAAGAACAGCAACAATGGAAAACCTGCGATCAGTGTTGCCATCTCTGCTTACCTGTTTTCTGGGTTTGTTTCTAAAGTGTAGTTGCTTATTTGGGCTTCTTTCCTAAATGTTGTTTAAACCAGTGTTTCTCAAACATTTTCATGTCAAAGGACCCCCAAATTAATATTAATATGTATTTGGCCACGGACCCCCATCTGATATCAGTATTTGATATCCCTTTGAGATTTATTTTAAAATGGCAGATTTTTTAAAGGTATAACTTGTCACTTTAGAACTTAAACAATGAGCAGATAGTCTGTTTACAGACTTTACACTTTATTTTCAACCTGTAAATAAGTCGAGAAGCAAAAGACGCTGGTATGGAACTCCTGGTTTACTGGGATGGGGTTCAATTCCCTGCGGTGTCTGCTGATTGCAGGTTAAAAGTGTATTTATACTGTAAGTGTAGTTTAATTTAAAGGTTAAAAGTGTATTTATATCGATGTATAATACTATGGTACTGACTAAACCACTACTTAGTCAGCACCAGAGTGTTAAAGTTCCAGGAATTAGTCATGCCCCGAGTATTATAGTTTTCAGTTCCAGGAATTAGTCATGGCCCGAGTGTTAATATATATTTTTTCAGTTCCAGGAATTAGTCATGCCCAGAGTATTTTTTTTCCAGGAACCATTACATACTCTGGGCATGACTAATTCCTGGAACTGGAAAAAACTTCCAAGAATTAGTCATGCCCCATAGTATTAATGTTTTTTTCCAGTTCCAGGAATTAGTCATGCCCAGAGTATGTAATGGTTTTTTAAAGAACCATTACATACTCTGGGCATGACTAATTCCTGGAACTTTTTTTCAGTTCCAGGAATTAGTCATGCCCACAGTATTTTTTTTTCTTCCAGTTCCAGGAATTAGTCATGCCCAGAGTATGTAATGATTTTTTTAAAGAACCATTACATACTCTGGGCATGACTAATTCCTGGAACTTTTTTCCAGTTCCAGGAATTAGTCATGCCCAGAGTATGTAATGGTTTTTTAAAGAACCATTACATACTCTGGGCATGACTAATTCCTGGAACTTTTTTCAGTTCCAGGAATTAGTCATGCCCACAGTATTTTTGTTTCCAGTTCCAGGAATTAGTCATGCCCAGAGTATGTAATGGTTTTTTTAGGAACCATTACATACTCTGGGCATGACTAATTCCTGGAACTGGAAAAAACTTCCAGGAATTAGTCATGCCCAGAGTATGTAATGGTTTTTTAAAGAACCATTACATACTCTGGGCATGACTAATTCCTGGAACTTTTTTCCAGTTCCAGGAATTAGTCATGCCCAGAGTATGTAATGGTTTTTTAAAGAACCATTACATACTCTGGGCATGACTAATTCCTGGAACTTTTTTTCAGTTCCAGGAATTAGTCATGCCCACAGTATTTTTTTTTTTTCCAGTTCCAGGAATTAGTCATGCCCAGAGTATGTAATGGTTTTTTAAAGAACCATTACATACTCTGGGCATGACTAATTCCTGGAACTTTTTTTCAGTTCCAGGAATTAGTCATGCCCACAGTATTATTTTTTTTCCAGTTCCAGGAATTAGTCATGCCCAGAGTATGTAATGGTTTTTTAAAGAACCATTACATACTCTGGGCATGACTAATTCCTGGAACTTTTTTTCAGTTCCAGGAATTAGTCATGCCCACAGTATTATTTTTTTTCCAGTTCCAGGAATTAGTCATGCCCAGAGTATGTAATGGTTTTTTAAAGAACCATTACATACTCTGGGCATGACTAATTCCTGGAACTTTTTTTCAGTTCCAGGAATTAGTCATGCCCACAGTATTATTTTTTTTCCAGTTCCAGGAATTAGTCATGCCCAGAGTATGTAATGGTTTTTTAAAGAACCATTACATACTCTGGGCATGACTAATTCCTGGAACTTTTTTTCAGTTCCAGGAATTAGTCATGCCCACAGTATTATTTTTTTTCCAGTTCCAGGAATTAGTCATGCCCAGAGTATGTAATGGTTTTTTAAAGAACCATTACATACTCTGGGCATGACTAATTCCTGGAACTTTTTTTCAGTTCCAGGAATTAGTCATGCCCACAGTATTATTTTTTTTCCAGTTCCAGGAATTAGTCATGCCCAGAGTATGTAATGGTTTTTTAAAGAACCATTACATACTCTGGGCATGACTAATTCCTGGAACTTTTTTTCAGTTCCAGGAATTAGTCATGCCCACAGTATTATTATTTTTCCAGTTCCAGGAATTAGTCATGCCCAGAGTATGTAATGGTTTTTTTTAAAGAACCATTACATACTCTGGGCATGACTAATTCCTGGAACTTTTTTTCAGTTCCAGGAATTAGTCATGCCCAGAGTATTAATGTTTTTTTTCCAGTTCCAGGAATTAGTCATGCCCAGAGTATGTAATGGTTTTTTTAGGAACCATTACATACTCTGGGCATGACTAATTCCTGGAACTGGAAAAAACTTCCAGGAATTAGTCATGCCCAGAGTATGTAATGGTTTTTTAAAGAACCATTACATACTCTGGGCATGACTAATTCCTGGAACTGGAAAAAACTTCCAGGAATTAGTCATGCCCCATAGTATTGTTTTTTTTCCAGTTCCAGGAATTAGTCATGCCCAGAGTATGTAATGGTTTTTTAAAGAACCATTACATACTCTGGGCATGACTAATTCCTGGAACTTTAGTTTTTCAGTTCCAGGAATTAGTCATGCCCAGAGTATGTAATGGTTTTTTAAAGAACCATTACATACTCTGGGCATGACTAATTCCTGGAACTGGAAAAAACTTCCAGGAATTAGTCATGCCCCATAGTATTGTTTTTTTTCCAGTTCCAGGAATTAGTCATGCCCAGAGTATGTAATGGTTTTTTAAAGAACCATTACATACTCTGGGCATGACTAATTCCTGGAACTTTTTTTCAGTTCCAGGAATTAGTCATGCCCACAGTATTGTTTTTTTTCCAGTTCCAGGAATTAGTCATGCCCAGAGTATGTAATGGTTTTTTAAAGAACCATTACATACTCTGGGCATGACTAATTCCTGGAACTTTTTTTCAGTTCCAGGAATTAGTCATGCCCACAGTATTATTTTTTTTCCAGTTCCGGGAATTAGTCATGCCCAGAGTATGTAATGGTTTTTTTGGAACCATTACATACTCCCGGAACTTTTATTTTGTTCCAGGAATTAGTCATGCCCAGAGTATGTAATGTTTTTTTTGGAACCATTACATACTTTGGTACTAATTCCTGGAACTGAACAAACTAATACCTTTGGTACTAAGAAGTGGTTTAGTCAGTACTAGTATTATACATCAATGCATAGACTTTTGATAAATAGACACTTTTAGTACATAGATATGTACACGTTAATGCATATTTACACACAACCTTCAAAATACTAAACAACTTGCACTTATAAATACACTTTTAACCTGCAATCAGCAGACACCGCAGGGAATTGAACCTCGTCCCAGTAAACCAGGAGTTCCATACCAGCGTCTTTTGCTTCTTCACTTATTTACAGGTTGAAGATAAAGTGTAATCAGACTATCTGCACATTTGTGACAAGTTAAAGTTAAAGACTTTTAACATATTTTTAACACCTTAAAGAAAATGTGACAAATGTGGAATGTTTTGGAAATATTTTAAATATACAAGTGGGAGAAAATAAGGGAAATAAAATGAACAGTCCTTTTAGGGTTAAACCCTCAGTCTTTAATGTTTCCTTTTAAAATGAAGTCGAGGGAGGGGCTGGGGGGGCTTAACAGCCAATGAGGATGGAGGGATATACATGTTGTTGTTGTGTGTGTGTGTGTACATGTTGTAGATCTACAAGTGTCGTGTATTTGAGGCAGTAAACTGCGTGTTACCAGGCTGGTTGGTTGTAATAAAGTAGAGGAGAAGAAGAGAAGAGAAGAAGAGAAGACGTCCGGAGTCCACAGAGTCCATTAAGCTTCCAGGGGCAGAACCCCTGTCCACCCCCAGCCTCACGGCGTGGTCAGTACTCACTCACAAGTCATTTACATTCACTCTTATACTCTAGGTTCACATTACAATACAGGCGGGTGGGGTGGGGGTCACCCTGAAAGGTGACCAGATCACCTCCTTTCATGTCCTTTGATCATTGTCTCTATCTGATTAGCAACAGTATGATGTCTTCAGGTTAACAATAGAGATGTAAATCTCCCATTCACACCCCTGCACTCTAGGCTACCAGCCACATGCTCTATAGACATTTGGTCAATATTAACATAGTGTACCTGATTATGCAGGCGCTATGCTGGGTCACAACACACTATTTCTTCTTTAACTTCAATATAATTTCTATATGGTTTTTACTTGCATACTGTTCATAACTATAAGCCATACGGGCTAACATACCACACAAGCTCACAACGTTACAAGCCTTTTAGATCTGCTATTTTGGACGAATGTTCCCCCCGGAATAGGGATGCAGGGGTTCAAGTGGTTAAAAACTTAAGTATAAAGTTATTTTCAACTTCTCCTATAATGGAGAGGACTATTCTCTAGTCTCTCTGTCCTTGTGACAGACATCACTCAACATTCATTAAGGACAGACTGGAGCTGCTTGAATGAGTTACAGATTTTGACGCCAATATTTTTTGTTTAAAAAAAAAAAGGTTTTTGTTAAAAGGTTAAAGCACTATTTTGATAGTAATACTCATTGCTATAGAGTGTTTGTTCAGTAACAGGAGTCTCTCCCAGTCTCTCCAGCTCTTTAATAAACAGAAAATATATGATATATGTTCAGGTAGGCGACAAAAACTCAGCCAATCAGGAGAGAGTACCCATTTATCAGCTTCATTTATACAGTGTTCCAGTTCCAACAGGAAGTTGACATTTTTATTAAAAACATAAACAGTACTGGGTTTGGTGATGTTCTATATTGTCTGACTCAGCTTTGTTTGTGTTCGTTTACGTGCTAAAAGAGTGACTTTGAGAGCTGTTTCAGCGTACAATGTAAGTCAATGAGGAGCATATTTAGAATTATCAATTTCTAATCAATGGAGCAATTATTCTTGATTTCTTGTCCACCTTTGGAGTTACATCATGGCAAGGTAAATACACAACCCAAAACTCTAACAAAGTGGTCTTGCCCTTTAAATTTCAACGACCACCATAACGGGTACATTTGGTTCCATTTCTACACTAAAGAGTTGACCTGTAATGGTCCATTTGGTCATCAACAATTATAATGAAGGATCCAAACCCTACACAATGAACATAAAAAATAAACCATGTAAGGGTAAATACAACACTATGAACTAGGCCTGTCCCCAACTAAGGATTTGTATAGTCGAATCTGATTGGCGACTAAATGCCAATAGTCGACTGGCAGTCGACTAATGCAGCACAAAAAAAAAAGAAGGAAAAAAAAGTCGAATCACGACTGCCAATCTCAGTCAAATCATGCAAATATGTTATGCAATAGAGGAACATTCCATTTGGGCTGTAGGGGTGCTTAGTGTCTGATACTTGCTTGGTTTCTCCCAATAAATCATGATGTATATCCTATTTTTGGCAAACTATTAGTTAATTAATATAACAAACTAGGCCAATCTCTCATAATAATAAAAAAAAAAAACGTTTTCTTCATAGACTAAAAGCTTGGCAGTCGACTCAGACACCCCTCGACTGATTAGTCTACTATTCGAATAATCGAGGCCTACTATGAACATAAATAAAACAGGACACTTAAGGGTAAATACAACACAATGAACATAAAGAATAAACCATGTATGGGTAAATACAACACTATGAACATAAAAAATAAAACAGACCATGTAAAGGGTAAATACAACACTATGAACATAAAGAATAAAACGGACCATGTAAAGGGTAAATACAACACTATGAACATAAAGAATAAAACAGACCATGTAAACCACCTAGCATCAGTCTAAACAGTATAATAACACTATGAACATAAAGAATAAAACAAACCACATAAGGGTAAATACAACACAATGAACAAAGAATAAAACAAACCACGTAAGTGTAAATACAACACCATGAACAAAGAATAAAACATAAACCATATAAAGGGTAAATACAACACTATGATTAGGGCACTGCAGGGAATTGAACCCCATCCCGGTAAACCAGGAGAACCACACCAGAGCCTTGTTTTTGTTTTGTTGTCATTTACAATCACATGGTACCATTCACACATTTACATTTCAACAGTAAAGTCACTTCACAATTTACAATGTAGCTATTCATCTATACTCTTTATCCAGAGTGACTTACAATAAACAAGGTAAACACATACATAGAATGCAGAGACAGTGTAGTGTCTCAGTAAACTAGGATCACAGGTAAACCAAGAACCTAGCATTAGTCTAAACAGTATAATAAAAATAATAATCTGTACATAGAAACTATAGGATGCCAGGTCAACTGAAAAAACAAATTAACCCAGCCTTTACTTTACTGGAGTATTTCCAATTTTCAGTACTTTTACTTCTACTCCACCACATCTCAGAGGCAAATATTGTACTTTTACTCCACTACAATTACTACTGAAGCAGCACAGCTGTACAGTTACAGATAATGAGCCTATTGAGATTAGATACGGTAATGTTTAGTGATATAGCGCCTTTTATTTAAAAAATATAATACATAATACAGTAAATGGAAGTTAAAACAAAACATACATTACAACTGAAAGTGCTAGCGAAACAAGTCATTTTGTGTGAAAATATTACGTAATTTCCAATGATATTATCCATAAAAGACTAATGCTATTATGTAATTTTGACAGGCCTATGAAGTCATGACGACCAAGAAGAAAACAGGAAAACCATAGCACAAAATACATGTCAATAATTAACAGTACAATAAAAAAGGAGAAACTAAAACAAAATACAGATAATAAACTAACAGATATTCAAATTAATATTTGAAAAAAAAAAGCTCTTGCTGACCTCCCTCATCTATCCCGTCACAGTTCATCCATTTACCAATTTAGTTTAACCACTTAACACGGCTGCCATGTTAAAGGACAAGTCCTGACTAAAATAACAGCCTTTTTTCTACTTATATTGATCCCAAATGACTGGCCATGGAAAATTCATGAACAGACCATAAATAGGTAGCCATGTTTTCACTCCCCAAAAACCTTAAGGAAAACTCCTTAGACAGAGACTAAGCAAATATATAAGCGTTTTATTTTTTCATGCTCATAAAGTGCTCCAAGTGCTAAAAGTGAAAGTGCAGCAGCAAACATTTGGGTCAAAGGACCATCGTCAGTGCCTCGCCTACTGACCGGCGTGAATAATGAAGCTTTACCCGCAAATGACAACACATAAATCCACATCACATACAGGGCCTATGGTCATATGTGATGTGGACTGACGTGATGAAAACTTACCTGCAAATGACTTAAGTGACGTGAAATAAGACGAGACGCAAATCAAATTACACGAAAATGATACGAGACGTAAATCCACATCACATACTACACTACACTACACACTATGGTCATATGTGATGTGGACTGACGTAATGAAGCTTTAACCGCAAATGATTAGATCTGATGATACAGCACTGACGATGGTCCTATGACCTAAATGTGTTGCTGCACATTTCACTTTGAGCACTTTGAGAACTTTATGAACATGACAAAAATAAAATAAAAATCTGTCTAAGGAGTTTTCCTTAAGGATTTTGTGGAGTGAGTCTTTATTTCTGCCAGTTTTCCTTTGTTTTTGAGACCACCTTTTTCCTTTTAGTTTCCAACATTTTTTTAAATAAAAAGTTCTCATATTTCAAAAGAACCTCATACATTTAAGGCAACAAATGGACCCTGGTCCGCTGTTTCCCAAGTTATGGGTCGGGACTCAATTGTGGGTCGTGGACACATTTTCTTGGGTCATGAGTAAATAAACCCCCCCCCCCCGAACCTGTTAATAAAGTATCCAATCAAAGCTTCCAGCAGGTAATTGGCCGTGGATTGCACTTCCTTGAACAGTGTAATTTATTAAATACATTTGAAAATGATATCCGTTTGTTCTGCATGGAGCAGATATGACATATTGGAATATTGTTGATGTCCCAAAAACATTATGAAAAGTGAAAATAGACGATCTACAAGATCAATGTCACGAAAATAATCAAACATTCAAAATAATGTATTTAAAGAAAATGCTAAATAAGAAATTCCAGAAGAAAATAAGAGTGAAAATCTCCAAGAGTGAAGATCTACAAGCTCACAAGCGCAAACAAATTTCATAAAGTAAATTGAAAAAAATATTAGCAAACATTTATTTTCTTCATTTATTTAACATACAACTTACATTTAGTTGAAATTTAAACCAGTGATTCTCCGCCCAAGTAATTGGCAAAAACATTAAGATTTAATATAAAAAAGTGAAATAAATGTAGTTCCAATGGATTGATTGGTCATTAAAGCATGCTCTGAAAAGGACCACCCATCTGTCCACTTAACACGGCTGCCATGTTAAGTGGTCAGATCCAGAATAAGGAGAAGCACTGATTTACACATTTCAAAGATCTACAACTACGGCAGATGAAAACATAACCCTATCGATTAACGCTCTGTATATGAGCAACATGTAATTAAGTTTCACAATTAAGATCATTTTTTTTTTTTTTCACTTTTTTTTAAAACAACCTGATAATGCATTTAATCATCGGGTAAACAATACATCATATTTTAACAAAAAAAAAAAAAACATCCACATAACTTACAAGTGTGAAATACAATCTTGACTCTTCCAACAAAACAACAAATTTAAAAAAATTGAATAATTTTATCATTTCATCAAGCCATGTTAACATCTTTATACAAAAGGAAAACCGGTAGAAGAAAAGACTCACTCCACAAAAACCTTAAGGAAAACACCCTAGACAGAGACTAAGAAAAATAAATTGGTGTTTTATTTTTTCATGCTCATAAAGAGCCCCAAGTGCTAAAAGTGAAAAGTGCAGCAGCAAACGTTTGGGTCAAAGGACCATCGTCAGTGGCTCGCCTACTGACCACCGTGAATAATGAAGCTTTACCCACAAATGACAACGCATAAATCCACATCACATACTACACTACACTACACTACGGTCATTATGTGATGTGGACTGACGTGATGAAGCTTTAACCGCAAATGATTATATCTGATATAGCACTGACGATGGTCCTATGACCTAAATGTGTGTTGCTGCACTTTTCACTTTGAGCACTTGGAGCACTTTATGAACATGGAAAAAATTAAATACAAATATATTTCTTAGTCTCTGTCTAAGGAGTTTTCCTTAAGGTTTTTATGGAGTGAATGTTTTTCTGCCAGTTTTAATTTGTTTTTGAGATCAGTCAGTAAATATTCCTCTTTCCTTTTAGTATCCTAGAATTTATTTTTACATGAATAAAATAACATTTAGAGAAGTAAAAAGTTCTCATGTTTCAAAAGAACCGATACATTTAAAAACAAAAATCAAAGAAATTCCATTTAAAATAAGAGAAGTGGAAATAGCAGATCTACAAGCCAAGCTTGTAGATCTGCTATTCTCACTAGGTCCCAGGGAGACATCACACGTCTTTTGGGTCGAGCTAAAACATTATGATAATCCTTACACTGGAATGTTTACATCCCAGTGTGTTTTTGCCATTGTTTGTTTATTGTTAATTTCAGATCCAGATTCATTAGTGACTATTCTTCCTGGGGTCAAATAGTAAAATTAAAATGAATTAAAAGTACATATAAGAAGCAAGCAAAAATAGAACATGTGCTATTTCGTGAAAACAACAAATCTAAGCAATAAATTAGAAACAAAAAAAGAGGTTGTGAAAATAGATTTACATGCTCGTTGTGCGTTTGCAAATCTTATTATTTTCACTAGTTTGGGTCCTGAGCTAAAAGGTTTGGGAACCTCTGCAGTGGCACAATGCCTGGTAGCTGTTAAATATAGAGCTTACACATTTTGATTGACATCAGTTATGACTGTAATGTTTAGAATGCAACACACAGTTATGACACATGTTTAGAATGCAATCACACAGTTATGACACATGTTTAGAATGCAATCACACAGTTATGACTGTAATATTTAGAATGCAATCACACAGTTATGACTGTAATGTTTAGAATGCAATCACAGTTATGACTAATGTTTATTTTATTTTCCAGAAGTAATACAGTCTACAGTGACTCTTACAGTGTCACAGTGGCTGCTAGCTGATGCCTATGAGTTCAATTCAAAGTTTACAATTTAAATGGTGCATTTATCTATAGTACCTTTAACCAAAGCACTTTGTAATGTGCATTACATTCGCCACCCTACTCACCAGGGGGAGAGATAGAGATGAGAGGGATAGAGAGACAGAGAGAGAGAGACACTCGTATAATTTACATCATTTGTGGACGATTGACATAAATTATACGAGGCGCATATGACGCAATGGCAGCAGCATTCTTTGCTTCATGTTCTCTGCATCAGCATCAGTCCATTTTCTTCATTATTCTCCTGCCAAATGACGAGCATTGTACGCAAACAACGTGAAACGGGGCGGCCATAGCTGAGTGGTTAGTGAGCCCGCCTAGGGAACCAGAGGCCCTGGTTGCCCCAGGTTCGATTCCAGGCTATCCCAGCATATGTGCCGATGATATGAAATTTGTCCCTGAGCAAGACTCTTAACCCCAATTGCTCACAGGTTCTCATTGGAAACAAGACCGCAAGGACTTTCATGAACGACCTGTTAAAAGGAATTATCCTTAAACGAAGTAGACATCACATACTGGTCATATGGTTGTATGTATTGTTTATATTATATTATTATTATGTGATGTTAATTGACGTGATGAAGCTTTACTCGCAAATGACGGCACAAATAACGAGTAACTATACGTGATGCACATGCCGACATCCGTCACACACCTTCACATCACATACTGGTCATATGTGATGTGGATTGGCGTGATTAAGCTTTAACGCAAATGACGCAACGCAAAATCAATTGTGCCAATATTTGTCAGCAATACAGCAACAACATGAATGACATTAGTACACAACATACAACACTATGAATGACATTAGTAAACAACATACAACACTATGAATAACATTAATACACAACATACAACACAAGCAACAGGAATAACCAAAGTCATTAAATGCATATGATATGAATGATGGCCCTACATCTCTTCCTGTTCTGACCTACTGTAAACAACGGCGTGTACCTCGCCTAAAAGAAAAAATTGCAGACCGATGTGAATGACGAGCTATCCGCAAATGTTGTGAAATAATCACAAAATCACATAAATCCACATCACATACGACCAGTAATGTGATGTGGCCTGACGTGATGAAGCTTTACTCGCAAATAACCTGAAACGGTACAACGCAAATCAAATTACGTGAAACGACACGAGACACGACGTAAAGGACGACATGCATCACATACCTCCACATATGTTCATATGTGACGTGGACTAACGTGATGAAGTTTTACCCGCATATGTTGTGAAATGACACAACACAACACATACATCACATCAATCCACATCACATACGGCCCCTGTACGGTCATATGTGATGTGGGCTGACGTGATGAAGACTTACCTGCATATGACGGAAGCGACGTGAAATCATAAGACATGACGCAAATCAAATGTAATGAAGGTTTACCCGCATGTGTTGTGAAATGACAACACATACATCACATCAACCCACATCACATACTACACTACACTACACCATGGACTTATGTGATGTGGGCTGACGTGATGAAGACTTACCTGCACGGATGTGACGTGAAATCCTGAGACGCGACGCAAATCAAATTACTTATATACCAAATGACGCGAAATGCTACGAGACATACATCACACAAACGCTGGCCGTGACCCAATAATAAAAAACACTGGTCCAGTCCCTTCTTACTTATTCTTCACGAATGACGGGCATTAAACGCAAACGACGCAAACCGCTGGCCCACCACCCGTTAAATGACGCAACGCAAGCGGCGCTACGCAAACGACGCTGATAGTGCAAATTTTACGGTTAAAGCTAAACAATGTTTAGTTGATACTATGACAGGGCAAAAAAAGCTATATTTTTAACTTTATCAAAAATAGATAAAGCACATATGGGTTTAACTATGCGAGTTTGCTATGTGACCAAGAGCCACATATACTATACCCTGTCACTATATTATACAACCTAGTATACATATACTATACCCTGTCACTATATTATACAGTTTAGCGTAGGCCTACATATACTGTACCCTGTCATTACATAAACAGCCTGGTATACGTATACTGTCAGTACTACAAATGGAACCAAATGGACCAGTGACGGGTCCATTTGGTTCCATTTGTACACACAAAAACCACTAGTGAAGAACTAGTGCAATAGACAGGCATGAAGAAAGAAATAAGAAATAACAGACTTTATAAAGACTGTTATTCTAAGTACTCAAAGACACACTAGAAAACAAAAAAGTTATAACTTTATTCAAGCAAATAATGAAGAGAAAAGAGGGGAAGTTAAAGTATGGAGGTCATGCAGAAACCTTGTATGTCCAAAATTGTTACTTTTTAAAATGGACACATAAAAGAACTGTGTTCCAATGGATCCAATGTAATTATCATGATCTTTGCGTTGTGAGCTTGTAGATCGGCTGTTTGTACTGCTTTAGTGTGTGACACTGTAGTATGACCAAGTAAAGAAATGTATTTACGACAAAAAAAAACAACATATATATATATATATATATATATATATATATATATATATGGAGATTTGGAGAGGTTTCTGCCCGACAACCAATGATAGACCGTGTCACAACTATCACTTACCTTGAACAGCAGCCACGACTCAGACAACAGCAAATTAAATAAAAAAACACTAAGAAAGATGCAAATGACACTACGGACATCATTTGCTTTCTCTTTTAGTTTGCACAGACCTACAGCATAGATGACTGTAAACACAGTGTTAATGGGGCTACATGCTACCATAATGATACCAGACATAAATCACATAGCTCCACATCACATACATTTGTACACACAAACCACTAGTGAAGAACTAGTGCAATAGACAGGCAAGAAGAAAGAAATAAGAAAGTGTTTTTCTAATACAAGAAATCGATCAAATAAGACACAAAAGTATATAAAAACAAATCTTTTGTATTGCTTTATTAAAGCAAAGAGAAAAAGAGAAGTTACAACCACATATGGTCGTATGTGATGTGGACCGATGTGACCAAAGCTTTGGGCGCAAATTACGTGAAACAATAAATAAAATCACATAAATCCACATCACAGAAAGGCACATGGTCCTATGTGATGTGGAGCGACGTGATGAAGCTTTACCCACAAATGACGTGAAACGATAGACGACGCAAATGACCACATACATGGTATGGTAGCATGTAGCATGTAGCCCCCTTAACAAGCAGCAGCTGCAATCAAAAGGTTCCTACCTTCCTGCCATCTTCACTGCAGTGACACAGAAGACGTCGTCTTCTTCAGAAACCTCATCTTCGTGTTCTGTAAAGACACAAAAAAGAAAAACGTTGAGTTGAGCAGGCCTTACAGGGTGACATTTTGGAAGCCATGATGATCTGTAGAGACATAAGCTGGTCACTGACAGGGCTGTGTCACCATTATGACATTTTACTTGAGTAATTGTCACAAATAATTGCGATTAACGATTTAATTGTATTGTACATGAACATTGAACATGTTTGAAAATAAATGAACATTTTTGTAACCAGAAGAGTGGGCACCCGGGAAAAGTGGGCACTTCAATGTGTAATTGGCCATTTCTATTCCTCAAAGTAAGTAATTAAGTAACTTAAAGGAGTAGTTCACCCACAAAATGACTTATTTTCTATCAATTGCACACGCCATGAAGCCTTGAATTCATGGATTTGTTTTTGTCACATTCCTAAGCCAATAATTAGATTCCCGTCTCCTACCGGCTAATGTATCCGGTAGGAGACACAAAGTAAATTATGTGTGTCTCCTACCGGAAATACACCCGGTCATCATATTATTGGCTTAGGAATGAGACAAAAACTAAAACAAAATCATGAATTTAAGGCTTCATGGGGTGTGCAATTTATAGAAAATAAGTAATTATTTGGGTGAACTACTCCTTTAAGTACATGATTTGAAGATGCTTGACTGGCCTACAGCCACTGTGGGCATAAAACAATACGTTTTAGGTCTGATAATGATGTACCCACCCGTACATGTTCACATCATGTATACTTTACATTACTTAAAAGGGATAGTTCACCCAAAAACGTAATTTTTTTCTATCCATTGGTCACCCCATGGAGCCTTGAATTATGGACCGGTAGGCAGCGGTTCCGGTAGGACACACAAAGGAGACTCTTTGTGTCTCCTACCGGAACCGCTGCCGGTCATCAAATTATTGGTTTAGGAATGAGACAAAAACAAAAACATATCCATGAATTCAAGTCTCCATGGGGTGACTAATACATAGGAAAAAGTGTTTTAAACTATCCCTTTAAGACAGGGGTCTTCAACGTGTTCAGGCCAAGGACCCCCTAGCTGAGAGAGAGATGAAGCAGGGACCCCCTCTATATTATATAAAATTGTGTTTGAGATAAACTTTTGCTGCTCTTTTTTCCCTCTACACCTATAACTCTTTGCTAAAAAATAGCCGATCTACAAGCTCACTACGCCTTGCAGCGCGAGGCGTTGTGAGCTTGTAGATCTGCTATTTTTGGCTTAAGTTCTCCTCAGCAAAGGGATGCTAGGGTTCAAGTGGTTAAGGTAAAAACAAAATCATATCACACAAAGATTTGGCGGACCCCGTGTAGTAACTCTGAGGACCCCCTAGGGGTCCCGGGCCCCCTGTTGAAGACCCCTGCTTTAAGAACATTTAGCAAATTCTTCATTTGTTTTACATTTTGGGAGAAAAATTGCCAATTTAACAAAGAGGCGCCGTCTATTCCTGTATCAAACACCATGTTCAAGTAAAGTCTACAATGCTCGTCATTTCATCAAGTTTCAGAAACAACTAAAGACGATGGCTCTCAAAAGTTTCATATCAAGGACCCACACATTAATATTCATTTGGCCAAGGATTGGGCCTCTTCCTTACTTCCTTCACATGTGTTACCAATGATACAGATGAAGGCTCTGTTCTATTTAGTGTAGCACAGTGGTTCTCAAAGGACACCCATAACTCTGAGAGTGTACAAATGGAACCAAATGGACAGTAATTTGTTTCCATTTATACACTCAGTTACACACCCCGTAAGGGTCCATTTGGAACAGAGCCTTCATTAACATCATTGGTAACACCTGTTAGGTAACACCTGTTATTTCAAATATGGCCGCTGATTCCAAAACTCCAGTTTGTGCCTCCTACCTCCAGCATGGTGGTGTTGTGTTACAGTGAAATTGGTGACCTTCAGAAAACATGCGACCATCTCGTGGACTTCACAAAAACATCACCATGTCCAAATGTAAATAACAACCGTTTGTTTGTTTATGAACAGAGCAACTCCGTTCATAAACTAACAGCGATTGACTTTGGATGTTTGACATGTGAAGTCCACAAGATGGACACATCTTTTGTCAGGTCACCAATTTCTCCATAACACTGGTGGAGGCAGAATGTTGAGGGTTGGGATTCGGCTTGAAAATAAAACCACAGACGTCTTGGTTCAGCTCTCAGCCGCTAGACCAGTGGCTCTCATACCAGTCATTAGTTACCATGAGTTTATACTAGACCAGTGGCTCTCAAAGAGTGACTGTTACCAGTCATCAGTTACCATGAGTATAAACCCTAGGGTTTATACTAGACCGGTCACAATTATTACATAATAGCCTAATTGCAATTATTTGAATTTGCAATTATGTTATGCATAATCGTCATAATCATTACCATGTTAAAAATGTTCATATATTTTCAAACATTTTGTGGAAATGGCAGATCTACCAGCTCAAAACATGTTGCGATGCCACACGTTTTGAGCTTGTAGATTGGCTATTTCCACTCTGCTAATTCCACTATGAATGTATTTTTTGTAATTAAATGATGTATATTATTTGTCATATCTACCTTGAGCAACTTTTGTTTACGAAGCCCTAAAAGCCTAAAATAAATTACATTTGTATTTATAATGTTCCAATGCTCAACGTCAAACACAATTAAATCTTTGATCACAATCATTTATGTGACAATGAATCGTCAACTTACATTTAATAATATATAATAATAACATAATGGTGACACAGCCCTAGTTTATAATGGCCAGCAGTGGTGGAAAAAAATACTGTTTTTTTTTTACTTAGGTAGGGTAAGTGATATTTTTGGGTTAAAACAAAAAGTATTTTGTTAAAAGGTTAAAGCACTATATTGTGATAGTAATCATTGCTATAGAGTGTTAGTTCAGTAACAGGAGTCTCCCCGTCTCTCCAGCTCTTTAATAAACAGAAAATACATTTTCTGGTAGGTGTCAAAATCTCAGCCAATCAGGAGAAAGTACCCATTTTTAAGCTTCATTTGTATAGTGTTCCAGTTCCAATTTTGCCTGCTCATTTCTTAGTGTCATCACTTCCAATTTCACTTGTTTAATCTATATCCTGATTGGATAAAATTGGAAATGAAACTGAAACTGAAACGAAAATGCATTTTCTGTTTTATAAAGAGCTGGAGAGACATGGAGACTCCTTATATGGACAGGACACTCTATAGTAACGAGCACTATCAGAACATAGACCCATTTTGCAATTATTTGAATAATTGCAAATCACTTACCCTACCTTTAAGTAAAAGTATCAATACTGCAATGTAGAAATACTCTGTTACAAGTAAAAGTCCGGAATTCAAAATTCACTTGAGTGAAAGTACAAAGGCACAGGTATCAAAATGTACTTAAAGTACCAAAAATAAAAGTACTCATTATGTAGAATATCCCGTTTCACAAATTTCAAAATATATTAAAATCTTTTGAAAATAGCAGATCTACAAGCTCACAATGTGTCGCATCGCAACGCATTGTGAGCTTGTAGATCGGCTATTTTCAAATGGCCGAAATGTATATAGGGCTGAAGTGGTTAATAATTTTTTTGTAATTATAATTAAAATCTACAGTAAATAGTAACTAAAGTTTTCAAATAAATGTAGTGAAGTAAAAAGTACAATATTTGGATCCGAGATGTAGTGGAGTAAAAGTAAAAGTATTGAAATTTGGAAATACTCAAGTAAAGTACAAATCCCTTGAAATTGTACTTAATACAGTACTCAAGTAAATGCACCTAGTTACTTTCCACCACTGCTGGCCAGGTGTGATCCAGGTACGTACCGTGTGGGGCCTCCCGCCGCGTGGTTGAAGATAGCTGGTATTAATAGAGCCGCGTAGGTTGTATGGCACCACGTCCCGAGCACCGTACGCCTTGTATCTCGGACGGAGAGCGTTCGTTGGCACCGTTATACGTTTCAGCTCTCAGGGCTCGTTGCTGCGTCGACTCCATCGAGGTTCCATCTTCCTGCCCCTTGTCCTGAGTTACAGACACTCTATTACCAGCTATCTCCTGATGACTCCATCCATCCATCCAGGACCTTCACTGTAGAACTCATACAGCGAGTCAAACGCTGAGTCATAGCTAGAAGCCATGACTCAGCGTTTTTAACTCACTGTATGAAGTAGATTTAGTCCACTCTGCAGAAGGTCACCCTCATGATTAACCTGCAAGACACAGATATAAACCAACATTACATTTAATATATTGTATAATAATAGAAAATAAGAGTTTTTAAGTAGGCAATAGTGCAGGGGTGATGCAACTTTGATGATGTAGACAGAGGGCCACAATATTTCCACACTCACTCCAGAGGGACACGTTGCATATTGTTGCTGTCGGGCAGACACCTCTTATCTCCTTATTTTTAATAGCTGATCTACAAGCTCAAAGCGTGTCGCATCGCAACGCGTTTTGAGCTTGTAGATCAGCTATTTTGGAATAGGAATCCTGAATTATTTTTTGGTCTTTTTTTTATTGGAATCCTGAAGTATTTGTTTTATTTAATTTCAAATGGATTTACTTATACTTAAGTTAACTTTATGAACTTAAATACAAATACATTGGATATAAAGTCATTGAACTAATAATATACAGTGTATATTATTAGTTCAATTATTAATTATTATTATTATTATTATTATTATTATTACAAATTGCATTGTTTGTTTTTAATGTCAATAATTAAAGTAGCTATTCTTCTTAATACATAAAAAAAAAAGTGATATGCATAGTTAGTAGCATGTGTCTGAGTGCGTGTGAGCGCGCATGTGCGTCCGCAACTGGTTCCGGCCCACCTCAAGTCACCATTTGACCAATCTGGCCCCAACCCCAAAATGAGTTTGACACCCCTGATATACACGGAAGTAATTAAAGCGGGTCATGATTGCATGTTTGGAATTGGAACAGCTGAAATCAATAATATATCACTATTAACCTGCGGGCCGCATTAAGTTAAGGTGAGGGCCGCGTGTGGCCCCCGGGCCGCCAGTTGCCCATGTATTCTAAAGTGTTAACCCTTTAAGACTGGGAACGCATCAGTGTAACCACTTTAACCATTAGCTTACACTTTGGCTATTCAAAAATAGCAGATCTACAAGGTCATAGCGCGGCACAGCGTGTTGCGCTATGACCTTCTGATATATACCTTCTGATATATCTGATATGTTTTGAAAAATAGTGAAAATTTGAGAATTTCTTTAACTAAAATGTGTGCTTCTGGGGGGTCCCTGGAACAACTTATTTTGAGATGGGGGTCCACGGCCAAATACATATAATTTTGGGTGGTCCTTGTCCTTGACATGAAAAAGTTTGATTATAGCGACATATGTTTTTTTCAAAAAACGTTATGATTTAGAAGACATTTGTAGAATCCCCCCAGAAGCAAATATTAGTGTTAAAAATGTATATACAATATATATAAAACATATTGAAAAATGTGCACAAATTTCCATGATTTTTCAAAATAATAGCAGATCTACAAGCTCGTAGCGTGGCACCGAGTGCAGATATACAAGCGTATATCTGCTATTTTTTTATAGCCCAAAGCATAAGATAATGGTTAAAGTGGTTCAAATCTAAAATGACAGACACTTTCCCAGTCTTAAAGGGTTAAGTATACGTTTGTTGTTGTCGGGCAGAAACCTCTCGTCCTATACTTGATCATACTACAGCGTCGCAATAAAAGCATCAACAGTAGCAGATCTACAAGCTTGAAACGCGGCACAAAGCAACACGTTTTGAGCTTGTAGATCTGCTGCTTTTGCCATTTTTTTTATCCTGAAAAGTAACAGTTTTGGACATTCTAAGGTTTCCTCCCGATAGAGACGATATTATAGTTTCATCTTAGCCTCTTAGATCAAGACTCAGATTTCTTGTTATCGGTATTTTGATATCGATATTTAGTTTAGATTACTTGATATGTAATATTTACATTTGTTTTGTTCTAGATATTTTATGAAATGTGAAAAGTGCTGTACAAATAAAATGTATTATTATTATTATTATTATTATGATCTCATCTATGACATTCTTGAACAGTCTCCAAAATTAGTGTTTGTAGTTAGTTCCATGTTAAAGTCTCAAACATCTTGATAAATGTATATTACTCTAAATATAAAGTGTTTGTCCCAAAGCCACAGATGTTATCCCACCATACGGACCCTTTATGTTCAGTAATATTCCGTATTATTCAATGAATAAGTGTTTCAATCTGGTCTGTCTGAACAGCACTGTATATATCATTCAATGGGTGCAAGTGGCGCTGTTGCAGCAGGTGAACACCGGTATTACACCCCATGTAATTCAGGAAATACAATGACGTTCATCCACAGAGGGGATTAAAACACTTCTTTATTAAACTATACTGAATATTAACTGGACACTAACACCCCGTATGTACGGATAACATCTGTGGCTTCCAGATAACCTTCCAGATATTTACACTGTATACATAAATATAGACGCACGAGCCTTAAACACAGAACCACACACTATTTGGTAAAGTGGCGCTGTTGCAGCAGGTGAACGCAGGTATTACACTCAATGTAAATGTGGAACTAGAACGGCGTTCAGACACACACGGGATTAAAACGCGTCTGTATTAAACTCTACGTAATATTACGGAACACAACAGACTCGTATGGGCGGGTCACATCCGTGGCTTTGGGTTTAAACACTGTATCTATTGGATTGGGTTCATTTATGGGGATTTATGAGCCGTTTAAAACTACCAACATACATCAGAGTCGATCACCATAAACAATACAATCCCTGACCGTCTTGATCCAAGACTAAAGTAGATTTACAAACACACATGAACGTACGGCGAGTGTGAGTGTTTAAACTTTAGATATAAATCAAACATTAGTTTACCTTCAGCAGAGGGGCGTGACGTGTAGCAAACCAAAATGTTTGAAACCAGACGGCGAACGTAGTGCGCCTGCGTCTCTTTTAAATCCGTAGTCACATCCGGTCTAAAGCCCCGCCTACTGGATCCGGTGTGTTGAACACGTTCACCCGGTCGTTACATAGACAAACCATTTCCGTTTTCTGACCGGATGTTCACCCTGCAGAGTGAATAGATCCACAGACTGCTTTTCACTCATCAACACTAAATCATCTTCACCTGTGCAGAGCAGCGGTGTAAAGTAACTAAGTACATGTACTCAAGTACTGTACTAAAGTACATTTTGTGTAGGTATTTGTACTTTACTTGAGTATTTCCAATTTCCAATACTTTTACTACTCCACTACATCTCAGAGGCAAATATTGTACTTTACTCCACAACAATTACTTGAAAACTTTAGTTACTAGTTACTTTATAGATTTTTTTATATTATTTCAAAACATACATTAGTCATACTATGCATACCTATGCATACTTAGGCTATTTGAAATCTACAAGCTCACAACGCGTTGCAAAGCGACGCCTTGTGAGCTTGTAGATCTGCTGTTTTCAAACCATTTTTACAGATTTGGAAACGTGTGAAATGGGATAATCTGCAAAATGAGTACTTTTACTTTCAGCACTTAAGTATATTTTAATGTGAATACTTTTGTACTTTGCATATTTGAATTGTGTATATTTAATGAGATAATTTACATATTTGAATAAATTGTCTATTTAAAACCAGTATGTTTTAAAACAAAAAGAAAAACAATCCAATTTAAAATACAACATCACAATCATTTTAACCACTTTATCCATATTTTATACTTTGGCCATTCAAAAATATCAGATCTACAAGCTCACAGCACAGCGTGTCACTTCGTGGCAGCGCAGCGAGCTTGTACATCTGATTTTTTTTTTTATGTTTTGAAACATCTTGAATATGTTTGGAACATTTTGAATAAATGTTGAATGTCTTAACATAACTCTTCTCTTCTGGGGGTCCCTGGCACTAAATATTTTCAGATGGGGGTCCCTGGGCCAGGGGGTCCCTAGGGGTCCGTGGCCATAAAGTATACATTAATGTGGGGGTCTACTGATTTATAGCATCCATAATAATCTTCAGACACATGACATGTAGTGTCTGCTAATGGACACTAGATGGCGTCCAGACAGCAGTTTTCCAGTCTGTTCATGACATTGATTGATTGATTGATTGATTGATTGATTGATTGATTGATTGATTGAATACTTTATTATACATATTATACATTTATTATCAGAAGGTTGCAGAGAAAAAGTACACGAAGTAGGCTACAGTTTAAATACATGGTCAAATAAAATGGATTAAAAAGCTCATGAAAGCCTATAATGGCTTGTTTTCAAATGTACTCAATTCATGACATTAAAAAACAGACAGATAAACACTACTATGCAGAACATCAGTGGTGGAAAAAGTACTCAAATGTTTTACTAGTAAAAGTATCAATACTGCAATTTAGAAGTACTCTGTTACAAGTAAAAGTCCGGAATTAAACATGTACTTGAGTAAAAGTACAAAAGTATTGGTATCAAAATGTACTTAAAGTACCAAAAGTAAAAGTGTTATGAATTATTATATTATATATTATATAAAAATGTTTGAAAATAGCAGATCTACAAGCTCACAGCGTGTCGCATAGATCGTCTATTTTCAAACAGCCTGGTATAAAATAGGGCTAAAGTGGTTAATGTATGTTTTATAATGTAATAATTTATATCTAGAAAGTAACTAGTTACTCAAGTTTTTTTTTTTCTTTTTGATGATTTTTTTATTTATTTTTCAAGTAAAACAAACAGGTGAGATCACCAAAGCACACAAGGGGCCATACACAGGGAAAACCAAGACAAAAAAGGAAAAGGAAAAAGAAACTGATAATAATACACATACACACATGTAGACATACAAAATAAAATAAAATAAATAAATAAATACAAAACCCGGTCAGACAAACAAATTCACAAAAAGCTAAATAAATGAGACAAGTCAAACAATAAACATACATACATGCATTAGATGGAGACATGCATACATGCATTAAACAAAAACATAACACATAACAAGCAAAACATTCAATACAATATGGACATCCACACGAACAGAAGAAAAAAACACAGACAAGTACAAGACAGGTACAGACAGGGACATGCTAGAGTGGTAAAAATCTTCTTTTATTATGGGGGTCCCTGGCATATCTTTTTGAAATCGGGGTCCGCGGGCCAATAAGTGTCACGTTTAACTAATAAACTAATTTTTACTTTACAGGAGTATTTCCAGTGTTCAGTACTTATACTTCTACTCCACTACATCTCAGAGGCAAATATTGCACTTTTACTCCACTACAATTGTTTGAAAACTTTAGTTACTAGTTACTTTGCAGATACATACATTAACCACTTTACATTAACATACATTAACCACTTTAGCCCTGTTTTACACCAAGGCTATTTGAAAATAGCAGATCTACAAGCTCGCGACGCGAGCTTGTAGACACAACGCGACGCGTTGTGAGCTTGTAGATCTGCAATTTTCAAACATTTTAGCTCTTCATTAGAACCATTGGACAGCCTGTCTGTCTCTCCTATAGCTCCTCCTCCTCCAGATCATTCTCCACAGGATGGAATCACCAGCAACAAACAACTGCTTGTCTCGGCTGGCAGCACTCTGAACCATATTTCCTGAGGGTCCTTGGAGAAAAAAGGCTTTTAATAAAGAGCTGGAGAGACTCAACTAACTGTCCTGTTACTGTACAAACACGCATAGCAATGAGTATTATCAGAATATAGAGCTATTTAACACTTATTTAGCCAAAGAAAATCACTTACCTTACCTTTAAGCACCACTTTTGTTGAGTTGTGCATTGCCATTGTATTTTATTTTTGCCAATCAGATTAGTACAATTCCATACCTGGCTCATAGCCTGTGAAAGAATACAGACAACTGACTCCATCTGTAATGACAGTAAATGTTGAATAAAAAAAACAATCTTTGAGGGAAAAAAAGAGTGTGTGTATTTGCCCTTCGCATATCTCTCGAGAACCATTCGGCCGATCGACTCCAAACTTGCCGTGTGTATCGTGGAGGACCCGAGGGAGCGCGGTGCCCGGCATTAAGTTGGTTGGATCGGCAGGTCTCACAAACAAATATAGGCCTGGGTAAATCATCAAAACCCCATATATGGTCGGATCAGCGGTTGGGACCTCCTCCATATATGGGCATAAAAGGGAAACAGAAAGACATATACAGAGATCTCCATATACGGGCATAGAAGGCACACAGACGGACAGATGGTGACAATGGGTATAATGGGTATTGCACAGAGGAATGCGTTACCAACAGGCATATAGTTAAGCCAATATGAGCCCCTCCCCCACTCCATATTTGGGCTGAAACTGTGGCCCCGTCTTGTTTTATGTCAGGGGTTCTCAACCAGTGGTCCGGGGACCACCAGTGGTCCTTGAGGGGGTTCCAGGGGGTCCCCAGCTAAATGATAGATATTTAGGAACCAAATGGACCCTTATCATAAGGGTCTTATGTGCCCGTAACTCAGAGAGTGTACAAATGGACCCGTTAAGGTCCATTTGGTTCACTCTCAGAGTTAAATTAACATTGATTTTATAATATGAATTGGGGTCCTAGAGATAGAAATGCCATTAAATGGGGGTCTAATACATGTCAAACTGGGTGTCCTTGAAATGAAAATGGTTGAGAATCACTATAGAGCTGTAAAAATCTTCTCTTATGGGGGTCCCTGGTATATCTTTTGAAATGGGTGGTCCGCAGGCTAATAAGTGTCCATTTGGGGTCCTTGATATGAAAAAGGTTGAAAACCACTGTTTTATGTGAATTCATGATCTCAGATCCACAGTCACTCCAGGCTATGGGACGAGGGGAACTCCAGGCTATGGGACGATGGAACTAGAGATATTTGTGATCAGAGTACTTTAGGCCAGCCTGTGGAACTCGATAATCGGGCAAGACTGATGATGCCATATTGATTGTAATGAACCGATGCAAAACATTCTAATAGATATTTTTATAAACAAAAAAATAGGGATGGCATGTTAAAAGTTGTTTTAAAAAAAAAGGAGAAGAACTGCATATGATCTATACTTTTACCTTTTATCACTTTTTATCAATGGGACTGTCCAGAGCTAATCTGGCAAACCAATGGACCAATCCAGTGCCAGTGTACACTGGGCTAACGTAGAATCCCATCTATACTTTTTGAGCGGTGTAGCCGCTCCTATAAGTGGGGTTGGGAATTCGTCTTTCCCTGTACTGTGATTGGCTGACTCTATTCACACCCTTTTCGCCGTACCGTGATTGGCTGACTCTATTCAGACCCTTTGCTTTGATTGGCTAGCGACGCATGATGAAATAATAACCTATAAATAGCACCACGCACTTCAAAAAATCTTTTTTTTTTTAAAGTGAGCTTCCATCACTGTGATGACCACTGTTGTTTCTAAATAACACCGCTCACTTCACACTGGGTGTGATTTTTGAAATCTTTTAGCTTTTACTTTATTATACAATGGAAGTCAATGGGGCTCAGATTGTCCAGATTTGGTCACAGATTATAGCCTGGCTCCAGCCCTTCAATCGCTAGCAACGGGCATAAAAAAAAACATTTGTGTCGAGAAATGAAATGTAAATTCATGACGTCATCGCTTAAACTCTTTCAGAAGCCAGGCCATAAGAGGAAGTGGTGAATAGCCGTCGAATCAGGCTGAAACATTACCCAAATATGGTCATAGATACATCACAGACGACTGGGCTTCACGGTCCATTTATGTTACTGTATTCAAAAGAAAGATGGGGATGGGGGCGAAGTAAGAAATCGATGAAATCAATTAACTGTTGCACCCTTAACCCCAGTCTTTGTATTCTGGGGTGAAAGCTTTCGGATGCAATAGCATCAGATCTGCAAGCTCCCAAGGATTTCATAAAGGGTATTTAGAATTCAAAGTCTTCTTTTGCCATGTCAATAAAACAGGCAAACTTGTCCCGCTGGGATTTGTTGTAGATCTTCTCGATGGGAACGTTGAAGCTTTTACACCAGGCCACGGAGATCCGTGGATCCAGGTAGTTGAGCTTAGACGTGCCCAGAGCGATCTGCTTGTTCTCCTCGCGGTCGGTGGCCTGCACATCCAGCTTCGTCAGCTGCTCCTCTATCCTCTCGACCGCCCTCTTCTTGGTCTCCATGGTTTTCCTGGACTTTTCGTCTCTCTGTTCTTTGGCGTCGGCCTTGGCCCTCTTCGCCTCTCTCTTGGCGCCGGAGAGCTGGTCCTTCTTCACGTCGATTTTATTCTGTAGGTTCTGCATGGACGTTTCAAAGGTCTTGGGCGCCGCCCTTTGATGGTTGCAGAGGATGGCCACGGCTCTGTTGGCCCTGTTGTAAGACAGGACCTTGGCTGGAATGCTGTCCCGGGGACTGGTGAGCTCCTTCAGCTGCTGCTGCAGGGTGATGGAGGCGTTGTAGGTACGGAACACTTTGGCCGTCAGACCGTTCATCAGCTCCTGGAGGTGCTTGTTCAGAATGTTGGTGGACAGACGGTCAAACAGGTCGTCTTCGGGCTGCTTGTTCTCCATGAACAATTGGAGGTTTTTGAACACCCTCTTTTCCACGGGGACCTTGTTGTAGTAGCGGATGCAGTCTTTACCAAGGAAGTCAAACTCTACCACGTACTCCTTTCCGTCCTTCTCCGGGTAGAGGCTAATGTGTTCCACTCGGAGGGAGCAGCAGCCCACCGTGTCCGCCGTTTCCCCCTCTTCCTTCTCGTTGCCGGCCCTCAGAGCGAGCCTGTCGATGAAGTAGAGCGCCACGGCCCTCTGTCGGACTCTCATCTCCTTGGACTTCCAGTCGTCGCGGTACTGGGCCCTGATGCGGTCCACGCACTTCTTCAGTTGGCGGGCCGTCTCAAATTTCTGCCAGTCTTTCTCCCCCTTGACCCTAGAGCTGGGGTTCAGCATGATGTACTTAATGGAGCCTTTGATGTTGTCTGCCCAGGATACGAGCCAGGTTACTTTGTTGTCGTGCCGAACCTCCTTCCACTGTTTTCCCGGGGGAGGCTTGGGGCACTTGGAGTCTTCGCTGCAGTTAATGATACAGTCCTCGGGTTTGATTCTATGCTTCAGCATGCCCATCTTGGGGTGATCCCCTCTGCCCCGGAAAAGACCAGGCGGCTCAGTGCGGAAGTTAGCGATGCGCTCCTTCTGGTTGTCCATGTTACAGAAGCCATACTCCTGCAGGAGGCGCTCATTGTCCTCTTTGAGTTTCTGTTTCTCTTCCCTCGACATTGCCTTCCTGGCCTCCGATTGAGCCTTGAAGTAGTTGCTCATCTCCTTGAAGTCACACTTTGTCAGGTCTTTGATTTTAGCCATTTCCTCTGCCGACATTTCCTTCCGCCAGTCTTTGAAGAAGTTTTCTTTGAAGATATCCTTTGTGATGTATTCGTGGTCCAGCATTTTTGCGTAGAAGGTGGCCACTTCCTCAGCTTCGGGGCTGAGCTTCATGGGCTCCTCATCATATGAAAATGTGACGTTGTTGGGAAGAGGTTCGTATTCTGGCGCGAACACTGGCCCCTTGTGTTCCAGAAACCTCCACTTGGTGCCATCTGTGTACCTCTTCTCATTCCACCACTTGTACATCTCTGGCTCCTTGGTCACTTTCTTCTTTCCATCAGAGTCTTCCCCTTTTAGTTTTTTTGCCTTCTTGGGCTTGACGCCATCGTCGTAGTCGTCTTGCTTCCTTTTCCTGGCCTTCTTTTCATCATATTCAGTCTTTATTTTCTTAGGCTTGAAATCAGAGCTATTGTCGTCGTTCCCTTCTCTTTTCAGAGTATGCTTGTGTTTAGGCATGGCATGGTGGTTAATGTGGTCAGTGTCGTTATCAGGCTCATACTTCACACGCGGAGGACTGGCGAAGCCGTCCTCTTTGACCTTCCTGACCGTGCCATCGAGGAGCTTCCTCTCTTTGTGCTTGTGTTTGTCCGTGCCGCCGTGCTTGTGCTTTATCTTGTCCCTGTGCTTTCTGCCAGACAAGTCCTTGTAGTTGCCAGACTTCTCCCGTTCCTTTCGTTCCTTCCCTTTCTTGTGGTCCCTGTGCTTCTTGTGTTCCTTGTGCTTTTCTTTGTGCTTGTACGAATCATGCACCCAGGAGCCACTTTCGATCTGGACAATGCTGTGGGAATGATGCCCACTCATTTCCTATGCTTATCTAATAAAACAAACAAAACCACGAAAGCGAGAAACGTATGCGATTAAGACAACGACAAAGATTGCATGCGGAATGAAGAAAGAGCGTGACAACCTTAGCCTTTAAGGACTTTAAGGACTTGCACCCTACGTCACACACATGCACCCCCTCGACAGACAGAGTCACGAATGAGTTGAAAAGCAGTATGGCACGCATGACACAGGGAAGAGGTGAGCCCGTCAAGTACCGTGATGTCAGTAGCGTGACGTCAGTGTCGTGACATCAGGAGACGTCAATGCTGTGTGTGTTTTTTTGGGACCTGTTGTTGCCCACAATGGGCAGGATAAGTGTTTGTCGGTCTACGCCATCAATACTGCAACATCGGAACAATGATGTTAGCACTGTGTGCGTTGTGAAGTGTCGATTTCGTCGACTAAAACTATGACGAAAAATGTCTGTCGACTACCTTTTTTCACTGACGAAAACTAAACAAAAACGAAATAAAAACTAAGTTACGATGACTAAAACTATGACTAACAAATAAAAACTAGACTAAAATGTTTGGGAGGGACTAGTGGAGAAGAGATCCAGTAGAACTACACAGACCAAAAAATAACGTGATCTACAAGCTCGAGCTTGCAGATCAGCTATTTTTGGCATGCAGCTAAGTGAAGATCTGCCATTTCTATGGCAGCCAAAAATAAACTTTAGTCGACTAAATCGACTGTAGATTTAGTAGACTAAAATGTTATGATATTTTAGTCGTCTAAAACTAGAATAAAACAAAAACATTTCAGGTAACTAAAATATGAATTTTATTCAAAAGACTATGACTAAAATTAAATCAAAATTCGCTTTCAAAATCTACACTGGCGTTGTGTATTAGCATTGTTTCTCAACATCAGGTCCGTGGACCATCAGAGGTCCATGTTTCATTCGTACACAGTCAGATTTAAATGAACACTGAGGATTTTCCAGTACAAATTGGAGTCCCAGAGATAAATTTGAAAAAAATAACACACATTCACAAGGAAACCATGCAAGGCACCAACCTGCTCATCGGGAGCAGTCAGAGGTTCAGTGTCTTGCTCAAGGACACTTCGACACGCACCTGGGGTTCAAAACGGGAACCCTCCGATTCCAAGACGACTACTCTACCTCCTGAGCACAGTGCCACCTGGTGTTTTTATATGGAAATGTTCTATAATGATGTTATTGAATTAAAATTATGTTTGGACTATGCAGTTGTCCAGTCATGTTCTACTGAATTAGATAGATACATGGTGATCCATGGCAGGATTTTTTCTCGCCTCTGCTCCCCCCCCCAAAAAAAGGAAAGGGGAGGGGAGGGGTGGAGAGGAGAGGGGGCAGGATTAATGGACTGTGAAGTCCAGGGGCCAATCACAGATTACTTTTCAGCCTAATTATTCAGAAAACCCCAGACCACAGAAAATCCACTGAATGTTCAAAGTTCAGTTTTTTGGGATCTAATTGAGGTCATAACACCCCCTCCCCCCCCTAAAACATAAATAAAAATAAAAATCATAGAACCTTTAAGTCCGGGAACGCATCCGTGTCATTTTAGATTTCTTTGGCTGTTCAAAAATAGCAGATATACAAGCTCATAGCTTGTAGATCTGCTATTTTTGAAAAATCTTGAAAATGTGTGCAAATCTTTGAACATATATTTAAATATATGTTTTAGTATTCCGGAAGGAAGGACTTTGTAACCAAGCTTTGCTGTTGTCATCTTGAATTAACCAATCTAGAATCCACACATGTCCAAGGGTGTAACATTAGTAGGTTAACCAGCGCTAGTTAAGAGCCTGTATGTGCAGTGCTAGATAATTAACACCAGCTGTAAACGCTTCTGTCTTTGATTGTGTGCGTGCGTGCGTGCGTGCGTGTGCATGTTTATATTGCCTTGTGTTAGGCTATTCAATATTTGTTACATTTTTTTTAAATTAATATTTATTTAATTTACAATAATTCAACTGTATGGCATGCTGATGTTTTGGGACATATTGTCTTTTATTATTACACAATAGTACATAAATAATTCTACACAATAAATAAATGTATGTTTTAAATAACTGATCTCAACCATAGTGATTATACGTTTTACCATAATCATGTAGCTCTACAACAGAGGTACAGCCATGACAGCAATGGATCAAAAGAATGTTTTAAAAATGTATATATAATTTGCGGTTGTGAGCTTGTAGATCGGCTATGTTCAAATAGTCGATGTATATAGATTTGAAGTGCTCATGTGGCCTATAGTCGCTTCTTTTGGGCTTGTTTTCATAGACCAGGGGCCTGTTCCTCAAAAGGTGAATTAGAGCTAAAGCCTGGCTTTTCCACCTATCCTGGCTTAATTTATCCAGGATTAGAGCTGAGTCGGTTCCTCAAAAGGTGAATTATCTTGAAGATTAGTTTAGCCAGTTCACCCTGGCTAAGTTTAGCCTTATCCGATTCCTCAAAAGAGAATTGAAGCAAGCCTAGCTTAGTTACCATGGCAATTTAGCTGTGAAGTTAGCCTGGTCAGGAGCAGGCTAACAGCCAAGCTTACTCAATCTAGTGCCTTGTTCTTCAAGTTTTTCCACAGTTAATTCAAAACATGTGTTTGTATATGGACTCATTTTAATGACCCTGCATTCAAATAAAATGAAATAAATACAATAAGATATAATCAAATGAATTACTGAAATAGTGTGTGACCATGAATCATAATCATAATTGTTTCACAATGACTCATGTGATATGTAATTGTCACTCTGTTAACACTATAGTTCATCTTGTTGTTAGATGTTTGATAATATATTACATTTTTTTTTTAATATTATAAAAAAATGTCTGACACATACATACACACACCCGTAACTAATAATTTATATATATATATATATATATATATATATATATATATATATATATATATATATATATATGTATATGTATATATATATATATATATATATATATATATATATATATATATATATATGTATATATATATATATATATATATATATATATATATATATATATATATATATATATATATATATATATATATATATATATATATATATATATATATATATAAATTATTAGTTATGGGTTTAAAGGAGCCTCTTTGTAAGTCAATGAGGAGCATATTTTAAATTATCAATTTCTAGTCAATGGAGAAATTATTTTTTATTTCTTGTCCACCTTTGGAGTTACATCATGATGGCAAGGTAACTACACAACCCAATGAAAAAGAATAAAGTCTGCACACTGGTAGATGCAAAAAGCTCCAGAATTTATTTGCTCGTCAACGTTTCGGCCTGTTCAGGCCTTCATCAGGACATATATAGTGGAAAAGGGCATACACAGAGGTTTTTATAGGTACTACTATGCAATGATAGGCTCCCCCAATAGGGCAAGTGAGGTCACATGCAACTCAATCAGGAGGTTGGCTAATACATAAAGACAAGAATATCTGGAGATAAACAGTGTGTACCCATCCCAAGATCCAAGAATAGCAAAAACAAAAATACATTTAAAGTTTCCCAAGATTAATACAGTTAGTTATAAATGTATAGAATAGGTACTCAAAGAACAAAGAACAAAGGGGGGACACAGTGACATGCTGCAGCATAGGACATGAGATAGTAATGGTTTAAACAAGGTCTAAATAATAGGGGGGATCGCCACTAAATCCCTCAACATAAGAATCATAATAATCTCAGGGAGATAAACAAAACAACGTCAGCTCTAAGAGCGTACTCTATTACAGGTGTTCTGAAGGTGTGTGAAAACACTAATAGACAGAAAACAAGTACAGGCTAAACGATTGTATAAGGGAACAAGAGAACAACTAATGCAGGCCAAGGCTCAAGATCCCTGTAATTATCAATAAAAAACATGTCCTATAGACCGCCGAAGTCTGACGTCATTTACACATCCTTTGTTTGTCTACCTGGTTCGCAGTTTTCCACCCCCGTTCTGAATCCCATAGACGTATTTAATATCGCGTCAAATAAGAACTGTGTTCCAAAAATAAACAAATGACCCCGGCGGGTTGACTCTTATGGATATGAAGCATCAACTGACGGTGAGAAAACGCTAATGTTACTTCCGCCAAATTAGTTACATTTTCGCCAGAAACAGACTGTATCAAATATAAGTGACTGACTATCATAAACGATACAGAACCTCCTCCCTGACAATAACGCCGACACGCGGTGTTTATTTTTGGACCACAATTCTTATATGAGACGATTCTAAGATGACCCAATGTTATTCTCCATAGAGAAATTACTTCCGCAAACCTGGGGATGAACGAGTGACGTCAGGACTTCGGTGCTCTATACTGCTGCACCAGGAGGAAGGAAATCCTGTCACCGGCACCCTGAAGATCACAAAAAAGAGAAAGGAGAAAGTAAGTCACTGCACCACAAACACATACAAATATTATAAGGCCTTCTAGGCAATGGCAGATAATTCAACATTAAGAATATTAAAAAGTAATAAGAGGTAAATACCCAGGTAAAATCGGAAGAGGGGAACCTAAAATATATAAATAGGCCTAATAGGGGGGTTTACAGAAATGGCCTGATATCAAAAGATTCATTTAGACCTCTTTTCACTGTGTCCAAAGTGGAAATCCAAAAAGCTTCCCTTTTGAGGAGTAAACAATCAATGTCTCCCCCTCTGGGTGGCAATGTGACACGCTCAATGCCTATATATTTCAATGAAGAGATGCAGTGTTGGGCTTTATGAAAATGTACTGCCACTGGATTTCTAAAATCCTTAGTTCTAATGTCACTCCTGTGTTCTGAGATCCTCGTTTTCAGGGGTCTTAATGTTTTGCCAATGTAAGCAAGCCCACATACACATTTGATCATGTAGATGATATTGGGTGTAGTGCAACTGATGACGCCTCTGATCTTAAAACATTTGCCTGTAACAGGGTGATTAAAAGTGTGACATTTGTAAGTAAAACTGCATTGAGCGCATCTGCCGCATTTGTAATTGCCATCTGGAATGTTACTAAGAAAATGTGTGGGAGTTGCCTGACGTAAGTGTGACCTAACCAGTAGGTTCCTCAAATTTGGTGGTCTTTTATACACAATGCGGGGAGGGACTGTAAAAGACTTGCCAAGAATAGGGTCAGAGTTTAAAATGTACCAATGCCTCCTGATCAATTTTTCAAAGTGGTGACCCAGAGGAGAATATTGAACAAAACACTTGATGTGTTTTTCAGTTCTATCTGTTCTCTCTTTGGGTTTTAAACATTCCAGTTGAGTACATCTGTTGAATTGATCTGCAGCAGGTTGAATCCATTGTACTGGATAGCCACGCTGTTTAAAACGACACTCTAGGTCTTTAGCATGTACCTGGAAAGAGTCATCTTGACTGCAAATCCTGCGGATTCTTTTGAATTGGCCCATGGGGATACCTTTTTTTTTAAGGGTGTGGGATGGTAACTGTCACCATGTAGTAGGGCATTACGATCAGTGGGCTTTCTGTACAAATTCATATTTAAAGAATTGTTTTCTTTGATGACCAGGATGTCAAGGAAATTCATACTGTTCTGATCAGATTCTATGGTAAATTTCAAAAACTGACTGCTGTGGTTAAGGAAAACATGAAAAGCTGTCAGCTCAGCAGGGGACCCAGTCCAAATCAGAAAAACATCATCAATGTAGCGCTTCCATAACTGTATATGTGACAGGAACGGATTGCAATTCGAATTCAAAATGAGATTGGCTTCAAGTAGCCCAACATAGAGGTTGGCATAATTTGGGGCCATCTTACTACCCATGGCTGTGCCACATTTTTGTAAATAAAACTCATTCTCAAACAAGAAAAAGTTTTTTGTGAGTACTACTTCAGTGAGCTCTTTTATGCATGTGGTACTCGGTATGCACTCCGTCCTCTGGTTAAGAAAAAACTCAATAGCTTCTAAGCCAACTTGGTGAGGAATGTTTGTATATAGGCTCTCTACATCGAGTGTGACTAATAGTGAGTCGTTTTCTACAGTTTCTATAGTTTGTAGAACCTGAATAAAATCACTCGAGTCTCTCACATAAGAGGGAAGTGAGAGACTACACAACCCAAACCTCTACCAAAGTGGTCTTGCAAATGTGGGGTTATTTATTGCGTGTCTCGTCCCGTCTCGTCCCCCCCGCTCATCCCGTCACGGACCCCTGTCGCGGTTGATCCCCCCCCCCCCCCGTCCCGTCCCCCGTCCCCCGTCCCGTCCTGTTGTGGCCCCCGTCGCAGTACACCCCCCCGTCCCGTCCCGTTCCCGTTCGTCCCGTTCGTCCCGTTGCCCGTCCGTCTCAAACACACACACACACACACACACACACACACACACACACACACACACACACACACACACACACACACACACACACACACACACACACACACACACTGTGTGCTTGCAATACTTTGCCATGCTTTCTCCCTGGATCTATTTATTGCGGTCGCGTTTCCTTTCTTGCTTAAATACATTTTACTTCCTTGTATGATTTCATGAGCTGCTGCAGTGCTGCTATTCAGCCACAGAGAAGAACACTGCTCTGGTTTTGGACTCCGTGATTGGTCAAGTTCAAGGAATCTGCGCTCGAGTTCATGGTCTTTTATAGAAATACGTCGCCGGCGAATCACCGCCCATTCAGCCTGGCTTCATTATCCTGGCTGGACACAGCCTGGCTTGACATAGCCTAGCTCGACAAAGTTGCTCCTTTTCAGCCTGGCTTGGCGTCTGAGGAACGGAATAAACGAGGCTTTTCGGACCCGACTTTGTCAAGACTGGATTTGGCTTAAGGCCAGGCTTTTTTAATTCACCTTTTGAGGAACAGGCCCCAGGTGTAAATTCAGACGGAGTGTGTTTGGTAAAACAGTCTTCTCTGTTAGAGCCTCCCACCACTGGAACTGTCTTCCTACCAAAGTAAGAGAGACCAACAACTATCTAACCTTCAAATTCAACCTTAAAAGATGGCTAAAAGCTAACC
This sequence comes from Gymnoscopelus braueri, assembly GCF_963280865.1. Taxonomy (NCBI): domain Eukaryota; kingdom Metazoa; phylum Chordata; class Actinopteri; order Myctophiformes; family Myctophidae; genus Gymnoscopelus; species Gymnoscopelus braueri. The sequence continues at coordinate 44,598,727 of NC_137624.1, read as the reverse complement.
AAATTTGTAATCACTGATGTGTCTTCTCCTATTTTACTGTATTTTTTTTGTCTTTTGTACTATGTCTACTTGTTTTGTATTGTTGACGATGTCTCTTTTTGTATGGATAACTATAACACTTTTTTAACAGCCTGCCCAGGGACTACAGATGAAAATTTGCCAACTCTGGCTAACTCTGGCTCATTTACATGGATGTGAATAACTGACATGTTGATCAATGTGCATTGTCCCTGTTAAATAAATAAATAAATACAAAAAAATAAAATCAGCCATTACGACACCATCAAGGCACCGCCAAAATATATTTTAGTCGACTAAATCAAGTGTAGATTTATTCGACTATAATCTTATACTTAGTCTACTAAAACTAAATCAAAATTTGCTGTCAAAATCAACACTGATGTGAATACAGTTTGTACATCACAGATCAACAGAACATGAAGAAAAGAACCATCACAGCTCTCCTTCAGTGTTTACTGATCAACCTGTAATCAAAGTATACAATAACACTGTGATTCTCACTTTGTGTTAATATAGCATCAAAATCTGTGTAGCCACTTCAAACCTGTATACATCAACCGTTTGAAAATAGCAGATCTACAAGATCAGCAATTGACATGATCTGTAGATCTTTTAGAAAGCTTTTCAAAACCTTGTCAGATGGGTGGCCAAACCAAATATACAGTATATGATTGATTGATTTTTCTTTGTTAAAGTGTCATCCTTCCAAGGAAGCCCCGCCCATACGGACTTACAGGATACTTTTACATTTGACATGAACCGACATAACTCACAAACAATGAGCAAAGGAATGAATATTAACTTGACTTGAAAACGTTTTACAACCACTGCTGTAGCACACATGAACATGTATTCACATCAACAGATCTCAGCCTTCAGTGCGTCATTACACTGGAGCTCAATCAGCTCCATGTGTAGGTTTGGTGGTGCGCTTTCCACGTCAGCTGCAAATGGATTGCTGAACAGTTCAAACCTGCTTTTTTGGGTCTCAAAGTCGGCAAATCGCCGCTTGAAGTCGGCACCAAGTATGCTGAGTTTTTCAGCAAATCGTGCACTCGGGAACCCGGCGGTAGAGACCTGCTCTCTCATGGTCTGGCAGCACGGAAAATGGCAAAAGTTTTCGTGTCCCATCTGCGTCTCCCAGAGGAGCAGCTTGGTTTTAAAAGCCTTCACTGTGGCGTACATGTCGGAGATGACGCGCCCACGCCCCTGCAGCTGCAGATTCAGTGCATTAAGGTGGCCTGTTATGTCGCAGAGAAACGCCACTTCACACAATAAGAATAGGCCTAAGGCTCTTTTTGCCGTACTTAACACTCTGGTTAACCCAGCTCCCCCCCAGTTCCTATCTTCTCTAATAATGACTGTGATCAATTTCTATCATTTTTCCTTGATAATGTGGACAATATCAGGTCTAAGATAACACCGCCTAGTATCACCAAACTGACCATCCTCCCCCAGTTTCGTCACTGTCCCAGTTTAACATGATCTCCTTAGAGGATCTCTCACCAATTGTGTCCCATATGAATCCCTCCTCTAGCCCTGTTGACACCATTCCTACTGCCCTTTTAAAAGATGCTTTTAACTGTCTAAATCCTTACATCCTGTCAATAATCAATATCCTCTGGGTGTGTGCCCGATCACTTTAAACACGCAAGTATCCAACCACTCTTAAAAAAACCAAGCCTTGATCCACAAGTTCACAGCAATTACAGGCCAATCTCCAAACTCCCTTTCATCTAATTTTTTTTAGAAAAAGTTGTCTTTAATCAACTTCTACAGTTCCTTAATAATAACAATACATTTGATAAGTTTCAGTCCGGCTTCCGCCAGAAGCACAGCACTGAAACTGCACTACTTAAAGTCTCTAGTGACATCCTTATGAGGGCCGATGTCGGTGAGTGTTCGGTGCTGCTGCTGCTTGACTTAAGCGCAGCATTCGACACGATAGATCATTCCATCCTCCTTGATAGGCTCCAACAGTGGGTGGGACTAACCGGGTCGGCCCTGGCATGGTTATCCTCCTATCTGACAGGGAGAAGTGTGGCTGTCGCTTGTGACAATTATGTTTCCTCCTCAGCTCCCCTGACCTGTGGGGTCCCCCAGGGTTCCATACTTGGTCCAATTCTATTCTCCCTCTATATGCTCCCCCTTGGCACTCTTATTAACAGCTTTGAAGGAATATCGTATCATTGTTATGCTGATGATACACAATTATATCTCTCATTTAAGCAAAATTATCTCACTAAACTCACAGTCTTGCATGACTGTTTAACCGGTATCAATTAAATGGATGGCACAAAACTTTTTACAACTCAACCCAGATAAAACCGAAATCCTCATCATAGGTCCTGAGATTAGCTCAAATGCAATTCGTCTGTCCCTTGGTCCCCTGGCAACTAATGTCAAACAGACTGCAAAGAACCTAGGTGTCTTCTTCGACAATCAAATGAACTTCGAGTTCCATATTAAAAAGGTTACCCAGTCATGCTTCTACCATCTACGCAATATTGCAAAAATTAAATCAATGCTCACTTCTCAAGACCTGGAAAAAGTCATGCACGCTTTTGTATCCTCCCGTCTTGACTATTGTAACGGACTCTATACCACCCTGAGCCGTTCATCATTATCCCGACTCCAACTAGTGCAGAATACGGCAGCCAGAATCCTCACTAACACCAACCGCAGAGCACACATAACTCCGGTGTTAGCCGCACTGCACTGGCTACCAGTTAGGTCCAGAATAGATTTTAAAATTATCCTAACTACTTATAAAGCATTACACGGGCTGGCCCCACCTTATATTTTGGACCTACTGCCTCCTAAGGACAATATGAGATCCCTCAGGTCCTCTGACAAAGGCCTTCTTAAAATACCTGCGTCCAATCGCAAAACAAAGGGTGACCGGGCTTTTGCAGTGGTTGCTCCCACACTGTGGAACGCCCTACCATTGGCCATAAAAAATGCAGAGTCTGTTGAAGGTTTTAAGAGGATATTAAAAACACATTTGTTCCGTAAGCATTTTTACCCACAAAGTTCTACCTGACTTTCACAGACAAATTGCTTTGTTTTAATCCTTGTTGTTGTATTGTTTTATTACTCTATTTATATACTTTTATACTCTGTTGTTAACTTGTTAATTTTGTTTAATTGTGTTCCATTGTACAGCACTTTGTAACCTTGTTTTGAAATGTGCTTTATAAATAAAATGTACTTACTTACTTACTTACTTACACAGAAACTTTTGATCTCGAAGCTCTGTCGTGTCTTTCCCTTTGCTTTCCATGACAGATCTCCTCACGCAGCTCGAAACATCTTTTCAGTACCTTTCCCTGGCTTAGCCATCGCACCTCTGTGTGATAGGGCAGATCACCATACTCTGAATTTAACTCCCCCAAAAACATCTTGAACTGGCGGTGATTTAATCCTCTGGCTCTGATGAAGTTAACTGCTTTTTTTTTATCGTGCTCATTACATGTTCCATTTTCAAGGCTTTGCCACACAACGACTCCTGGTGTATGATGCAGTGATACGATGTCAGCTCACCTTTGTCGTTCTCCTCCTGTATTCTCTCCCGAATCTTTGCCACCAATCCACTCTTGTTACCACACATAGCAGGCGCTCCGTCTGTTGTCAGTCCCACAAGTTTATCCCAAGGCAGCCCCATGTCATTTACACACCTGGAGACCTCTTCGTACAGATCTTTTCCTGTAGTTGTGCCATGCATATGACGTAATCCCAAAAACTCTTCAGTTACGCACAGGCCAGAGTCTACTCCACGGATGAAAATTGACAGCTGGGCAATGTCAGATATGTCCGTGCTCTCGTCCACAGCAAGGGAGTATGCGACAAATTCTTTTCCCTTTCTCACAAGCTGCTGTTTTAGATTGGTGGAAAGCTCTTGTACACGGTCAGCAACGGTGTTTCTGCTCAGGCTCACATTTGAAAACAATTGCCTTTTTTCCGGGCACACGGCGTCACAAACTTTCATCATGCAGTTTTTGATAAACTCTCCCTCGGTAAAAGGCCGGGCTGATTTTGCGACCTCTTCTGCAACAATAAGACTGGCCTTGACAGCAGCCTCGCTTTGTGATTTAGCTTTTGTGAACAAAGCCTGCTGGGACTTCAGACCTTTTTTTAATTCTTCTACCTTCTGTAGCCTTTGTTGTCCATATTCTTATATTTGTCTATCTCTTTGTGTTTCGCTGACGTTAAGAAGTGCCTTCTTAGGTTATATTCTTTCATTACCACCACACTGTCTCCACACAGAAGACACACAGGTTTTCCCTTTACGTCGGTGAACATGTATTCTGCCTCCCACCTGGCTTGAAAATCCCTGTGCTCAGAGTCCACCTTTCGTTTCGCCATTTTTGGGGAGAGGAGTACCTGTTGACCACAGTTGAATGCGATACGCTGCCAGTCAGTGCCACTGCTGCAGTCACAGTGTGATGAATACCGAAGACGCGGTTTCTGGATACAAATACACTCGCATTGCATGGCGGGACTGGTAAACAGTCAGTTCGCCCAAAACGCCTTTTATTTTTTAGGAAAAATAAAAAATAAAAGCCTGGAGAGCGAGGCTACCCAAAACCCCACTCACCCCATTGTTTTGGTTTACTGAGGTTATGTTTAGGAGACGGATAGACGCCGGAGGCGAGTGGGATTTTTTTTTTTTGCAATATTTTTTTGCAATATATATATATTTATTTTTGCAATATGCTGGTGGGCCAGTTATAATTGTAATTCAATAACATCTCGCGGGCCAAAAATAATTTCTCACGGGCCTGATTTGGCCCGCGGGCCTTGAGTTTGACATATATGCTTTACGGGGTCTGTCACTCAATACTTCACCACATCGCTGTAAACCTGTAAACCTGTAAACCTGTGATGTGACAATAAAACATACAGACTCAGATTCTATTCCCCTGCTCAGGAGCAACTCGGCTCTAGGTTGGGAGGCCATGGAGCCTAAAAGGTCCCGGGTAGGCCTGCTTCATCGCTCCTCCTCCTCCTCCATGGTACCATGGTAATCTCAGGCTAATGATGGAATAATGTAATGTTAAACACTAAGATGTCTATCAGTCCCCGTCAGTCCCTGTCAGTCCCTGTCAGACCATCAGTCACCGTCAGACCATCAGACCACCGTCAGACCATCAGTCACCGTCAGACCATCAGTCACCGTCAGACCATCAGTCACCGTCAGACCATCAGTCACCGCAGCACCGCAGCACACCTGGTGGGGCTCTCAAGAAATAGTTAATAAAAAGGTCTTAAAATGCATTAAATTTGTACTTCAAACATTTGCTAATACTCTGTCCATTTTCACTTTAGCACACTAACCATTTTCTCTCTAATCTGTTAAGAAGACAGTTCAGAAACCTGCCTACCAGTGACATCATTTCAAGCTAATGGACATTGAAAATGATGACCATTGATGTGATGTCACTGGTAGGCAGGTTTCTGAACTGTCCACTGCCCTCCTCTGAGACACAGAGTAGACATAAATGGTGCCATTTTGTATGAGCACTTTTACTTAATTAAACAGCAACAATACTTTTCCCACCACTGCATAACACATGCACTCGTATTTCAATAAAGGTAAACATCCTTATTTATTGGTGGTGAATGGCCTGAATACTTTGCACTGATTAGTTTACCCCATATGAATAGCTTATGTGAGCATAATAAAGAAAAGCAGAATAATACATTAAATTACTATCCAAAAAAAAGTTGTTTCTAATTAATTCTACAGTTTCACAAGTTCTCAGTGCTTTGTCATAAATTACACTCTTCTACCATATGAATCTGTCATTCATAATTATTGATGAAATTCAAGGTCATGGGTTCGATCCCGGGCACCACTACTCTGCATAGGAGTAGCACGGGTTGGGTCTTGGCTCCACATTAGCAATCCATCTCCCATCTGGGAGCTACATAACCTGTGTTACAGTGGCTTGAAAAGGAACCAACACAGCTCTCATTCAAAGTTTACTGACTGACCTGTAATCACTTGAGGGGAAAGATGTCAAAATATGTGGAGGAAATTCATGACAGTGGAAACCCTGTGTGTAGCTTCTTTTTTTTTTCTCTACGGTATTTGAAAATAGCAGATCTAAACTAATGGATCATAGAATACAGAGAGACAGTGTAGTGTCTCAGTAAACTATAGGATCATAGAATACAGGGACAGTGTAGTGTCTCAGTAAACTATAGGATCATAGAATACAGGGACAGTGTAGTGTCTCAGTAAACTATAGGATCATAGAATACATAGAGACAGTGTAGTGTCTCAGTAAACTATTGGATCATAGAATACATAGAGACAGTGTAGTGTCTCAGTAAACTAGTGGATCATAGAATACATAGAGACAGTGTAGTGTCTCAGTAAACTATTGGATCATAGAATACATAGAGACAGTGTAGTGTCTCAGTAAACTATTGGATCATAGAATACATAGAGACAGTGTAGTGTCTCAGTAAACTATTGGATCATAGAATACAGAGACAGTGTAGTGTCTCAGTAAACTATAGGATCATAGAATACAGAGAGACAGTGTAGTGTCTCAGTAAACTATAGGATCATAGAATACATAGAGACAGTGTAGTGTCTCAGTAAACTACAGGATCATAGAATACAGAGACAGTGTAGTGTCTCAGTAAACTATAGGATCATAGAATACATAGAGACAGTGTAGTGTCTCAGTAAACTATTGGATCATAGAATACATAGAGACAGTGTAGTGTCTCAGTAAACTACAGGATCATAGAATACATAGAGACAGTGTAGTGTCTCAGTAAACTACAGGATCATAGAATACAGAGACAGTGTAGTGTCTCAGTAAACTATAGGATCATAGAATACATAGAGACAGTGTAGTGTCTCAGTAAACTATTGGATCATAGAATACATAGAGACAGTGTAGTGTCTCAGTAAACTACAGGATCATAGAATACAGAGAGACAGTGTAGTGTCTCAGTAAACTACAGGATCATAGAATACAGAGAGACAGTGTAGTGTCTCAGTAAACTATAGGATCATAGAATACAGAGAGAGAGTTTAGTGTCTCAGTAAACTATAGGATCATAGAATACAGAGAGAGTGTAGTGTCTCAGTAAACTATAGGATCATAGAATACAGAGAGACAGTGTAGTGTCTCAGTAAACTATAGGATCATAGAATACAGAGACAGTGTAGTGTCTCAGTAAACTATAGGATCATAGAATACAGAGAGACAGTGTAGTGTCTCAGTAAACTACAGGATCATAGAATACAGAGAGACAGTGTAGTGTCTCAGTAAACTATAGGATCATAGAATACAGAGAGACAGTGTAGTGTCTCAGTAAACTACAGGATCATAGAATACAGAGAGACAGTGTAGTGTCTCAGTAAACTACAGGATCATAGAATACAGAGAGACAGTGTAGTGTCTCAGTAAACTACAGGATCATAGAATACAGAGAGACAGTGTAGTGTCTCAGTAAACTACAGGATCATAGAATACAGAGAGACAGTGTAGTGTCTCAGTAAACTATAGGATCATAGAATACAGAGAGACAGTGTAGTGTCTCAGTAAACTATAGGATCATAGAATACAGAGAGAGTAGTGTCTCAGTAAACTATAGGATCATAGAATACAGAGAGACAGTGTAGTGTCTCAGTAAACTATAGGATCATAGAATACATAGAGACAGTGTAGTGTCTCAGTAAACTATAGGATCATAGAATACATAGAGACAGTGTAGTGTCTCAGTAAACTATAGGATCATAGAATACAGAGAGACAGTGTAGTGTCTCAGTAAACTACAGGATCATAGAATACAGAGAGACAGTGTAGTGTCTCAGTAAACTATAGGATCATAGAATACAGAGAGAGAGTTTAGTGTCTCAGTAGACTATAGGATCATAGAATACAGAGAGAGAGTTTAGTGTCTCAGTAAACTATAGGATCATAGAATACAGAGACAGTGTAGTGTCTCAGTAAACTATAGGATCATAGAATACAGAGAGACAGTGTAGTGTCTCAGTAAACTATAGGATCATAGAATACAGAGACAGTGTAGTGTCTCAGTAAACTATAGGATCATAGAATACAGAGAGACAGTGTAGTGTATCAGTAAACTATAGGATCATAGAATACAGAGACAGTGTAGTGTCTCAGTAAACTATAGGATCATAGAATACAGAGAGACAGTGTAGTGTCTCAGTAAACTATAGGATCATAGAATACAGAGACAGTGTAGTGTCTCAGTAAACTATAGGATCATAGAATACAGAGACAGTGTAGTGTCTCAGTAAACTATAGGATCATAGAATACAGAGAGACAGTGTAGTGTCTCAGTAAACTATAGGATCATAGAATACAGAGACAGTGTAGTGTCTCAGTAAACTATAGGATCATAGAATACAGAGAGACAGTGTAGTGTCTCAGTAAACTATAGGATCATAGAATACAGAGACAGTGTAGTGTCTCAGTAAACTATAGGATCATAGAATACAGAGAGACAGTGTAGTGTCTCAGTAAACTATAGGATCATAGAATACAGAGAGACAGTGTAGTGTCTCAGTAAACTATAGGATCATAGAATACAGAGACAGTTTAGTGTCTCAGTAAACTATAGGATCATAGAATACAGAGAGACAGTGTAGTGTCTCAGTAAACTATAGGATCATAGAATACAGAGACAGTGTAGTGTCTCAGTAAACTATAGGATCATAGAATACAGAGACAGTGTAGTGTCTCAGTAAACTATAGGATCATAGAATACACAGAGACAGTGTAGTGTCTCAGTAAACTATAGGATCATAGAATACAGAGACAGTGTAGTGTCTCAGTAAACTATAGGATCATAGAATACAGAGACAGTGTAGTGTCTCAGTAAACTATAGGATCATAGAATACAGAGAGACAGTGTAGTGTCTCAGTAAACTATAGGATCATAGAATACAGAGAGACAGTGTAGTGTCTCAGTAAACTATAGGATCATAGAATACAGAGATACAGGGTAGTGTCTCAGTAAACTATAGGATCATAGAATACAGAGACAGTGTAGTGTCTCAGTAAACTATAGGATCATAGAATACAGAGAGACAGTGTAGTGTCTCAGTAAACTATAGGATCATAGAATACAGAGACAGTGTAGTGTCTCAGTAAACTATAGGATCATAGAATACAGAGAGACAGTGTAGTGTCTCAGTAAACTATAGGATCATAGAATACAGAGACAGTGTAGTGTCTCAGTAAACTATAGGATCATAGAATACAGAGAGACAGTGTAGTGTCTCAGTAAACTATAGGATCATAGAATACAGAGACAGTGTAGTGTCTCAGTAAACTATAGGATCATAGAATACAGAGACAGTGTAGTGTCTCAGTAAACTATAGGATCATAGAATACAGAGAGACAGTGTAGTGTCTCAGTAAACTATAGGATCATAGAATACAGAGACAGTGTAGTGTCTCAGTAAACTATAGGATCATAGAATACAGAGAGACAGTGTAGTGTCTCAGTAAACTATAGGATCATAGAATACAGAGACAGTGTAGTGTCTCAGTAAACTATAGGATCATAGAATACAGAGAGACAGTGTAGTGTCTCAGTAAACTATAGGATCATAGAATACAGAGAGACAGTGTAGTGTCTCAGTAAACTATAGGATCATAGAATACAGAGACAGTTTAGTGTCTCAGTAAACTATAGGATCATAGAATACAGAGAGACAGTGTAGTGTCTCAGTAAACTATAGGATCATAGAATACAGAGACAGTGTAGTGTCTCAGTAAACTATAGGATCATAGAATACAGAGACAGTGTAGTGTCTCAGTAAACTATAGGATCATAGAATACACAGAGACAGTGTAGTGTCTCAGTAAACTATAGGATCATATAATACAGAGACAGTGTAGTGTCTCAGTAAACTATAGGATCATATAATACAGAGACAGTGTAGTGTCTCAGTAAACTATAGGATCATAGAATACAGAGAGACAGTGTAGTGTCTCAGTAAACTATAGGATCATAGAATACAGAGAGACAGTGTAGTGTCTCAGTAAACTATAGGATCATAGAATACAGAGATACAGGGTAGTGTCTCAGTAAACTATAGGATCATAGAATACAGAGACAGTGTAGTGTCTCAGTAAACTATAGGATCATAGAATACAGAGAGACAGTGTAGTGTCTCAGTAAACTATAGGATCATAGAATACAGAGACAGTGTAGTGTCTCAGTAAACTATAGGATCATAGAATACAGAGAGACAGTGTAGTGTCTCAGTAAACTGTAGGATGGGACAGTGTAGTGTCTCAGTAAACTGAGACACTACACTGTCACTACACTGCAGACACAGCTGCAGGCACACTTAAAATATCGTAGAAATTGTGTTCCTAGTTTATTTTTATCAATAAATTTATCATTTATTACATCTTATAAAGGCAACATCAACTACATAGTCAAAAATGAGAGCCAGCGACACTTAATTAGCAAAACAGTCTTTTATTATGATTTTATTATTGGTCATTTTGCTGGGGAAGCCCTGATTGGACAGTGATAAAAAAAACAAAAGGAGCTTTAGTCCAAAACTAAAGATTTGGAGATTCCTAATAATAATAGATTCCTATAACAGAGGTAGTAATAATAATAAAAACATTCCTCCAACAGCGGTAGAACCAAACACAAAGGTTTGCCTTCCATACATGAAATGAATTCTTGGTTAAACATCTCTCTCTCTCTCTCTCTCTCTCTCTCTCTCTCTCTCTCTCTCTCTCTCTCTCTCTCTCTCTCTCGTCTCTCTCTCTCTCTCTCTCTCTCTCTCTCTCTCTCTCTCTCTCTCGGTGATTCATTGCTTGAGCCATGCTGGCACAGGAAAATCAAGTGAGAAAGAAATACTTAACCTTTTACAATTTAGATAGTGAGTTAAAACTTTACCAACAGTGGTCTAGCCACCTCCCCCTTCAACCTCAAATATGACCTAAAACAAGTGAATGATGTGGAAGGCTTGGTAGCCCAAGAGGAAAGGTGAGGTGTCACATTCTGAAGGTTGTGGGTTTCAATCTTGGTTGTAGTGATTCTACACATTTGTCCTTTTTAAGCCGAACAGCATGGAAGTTGCCTACTGCTCTCGACCCTAGTTTTTATCATCTAAAATGAAGAAATGACTAACAAATGACAAAACAGGAATGACATGTAACGCCATTATTAAGGCTAAAATAAAACGTCTCTCTATTTGCTCTCAATGAAAGAGTAAAAATATTCCAACAAATGGTTTTAAACAATAACCTAATAATATCCAAGATGTTTTGTTATTTCTAGTTTTGGCAGTTTTATTCTATTGCGCAAGATGTTATGTTTTTGTTTGACACCTTTACTTTGATGGTTGTTTTGACTTTTTATATATTGAGCCCTTATTGTCTCCACCAGGCCGAAAGGCATGGCGAGAGAGTATGTTTTATCCCCTGTCCGTCCGTCCGTCCGTATGTGTGTGTCCTGTCCGTCTGTTAGCAGCTAATCTCCGGCACCGTTGGCCCGTTTGCTGCAAAACTGTGCACACACACTCCCTGGGTGCCAATTCAGAACCTCTGCCCCAAATTCTTCACATGGGCCTGTTATGGTACCACCAGGAGGCCTATTTGCGCAAAACCCATTTTTGGATATTACTCCTACAGATTTTATCCAAATATCACGCAAATTGGTACACAGTATCTCTATAGTCATGTGATCAAGACCGATCTGTCTGATATTTCATATTCCATCCTGATTGGTTAAGGTTGGCTTCCAAAGTTTGCAGGATTGGTCTGTTTTGAACAAAATGTCTCAAATCATGAACACAGCCTGCGATTTCCGTGAAAATGTGCCCGCACATTCCCACTAGGCCGAGGAAGAAATGCCACCCTTTTCACATTGACCTATTATAGCGCCACCAGGAGGCCAATATAACCTACCTGACCTGGCGGAGACTTGTGCTCCGAGGAGCACTTTTTCTAGTTGAGTTTTGAACCTATGACCATCAGTCTATATACCTCTGGTTTGTGGATTGAGCCACACTGGCATGGAATTGAGACGTGAGAACAAAATACTTAACTTTTTAGACCAACAGTGGTCTTGCCACTTCCCCCTTTAACCTCAAATATGACTTAAAGGAGAAATCCGGACATTTTAAGTGTTATCTTAGATGTGTCGTTACTCACCTACCGACGTAAAAAGTGGCATTGTTTATTTCCAGAGATTCCCCTGTCGTCATATTTTCAACCCCCTCCGTTGTCATAATGGGAGCGCGTGGCATAGGGAAATTCGTCTATTATAACCGATGCAAAGTTATTTTTTTCTCTACTACTACTCATTGTGGAGTCTCATGATAGTCAAACATGCAGTGAAAGTTCCTGAGAGGCTACCGCTAATGACGAACGAGCTAACGCTAGTTGCTTGTTTCTCTCCCAGAACCTGGCAACTTGGTGTTGCCATGTTGAGAAACAAGCAACTAGCGTTAGCTCGTTCGTCATTAGCGGTAGCCTCTCAGGAACTTTTACAGCATGTTTGACTATCATGAGACTGATGCCCAACAGACCCTCCTAACACTACTGGCACCTTCCTACTGAGCCTGCCTAGATACGTTCCAAACCGCCCCCTCAGGTCGTCTAGTGCTGACCTAGCCTGGTTCCAGACCATAGACCCCGCCCACTCTCTGAGTGGACTGCCTCTTGGTGTTGTAAATGTGAACCTAGGATTTATTCTGTACAAAATGTATTGTCCAATGAGAGTCGGAGGTGGGGGTGGGGATCCCTTAGGATTGGTTCAGGGAAATTCTAATCCCCTCCCCCTTGTAATCGCCAACGCCGGAGCCGATGTCAGACTGAAGCCCCACGCTGCTTCAGTCTGATAATCAGGCTAGTGCTGACCTGCTCCAAGTGCCTACAATGCCATATAAAAAACACGGTGAAGCACCATCCTGCTTCTACGGACCGACAGCGTGGAATAAACTCCCATTACACCTAAGACAGGCAGCCTCTGTGGATAGCTTTAAAGCACCATTACACCTAAGACTCTGTGGATAGCTTTAAAGCACCATTACACCTAAGACAGGCAGCCTCTGTGGATAGCTTTAAAGCACCATTACACCTAAGACAGACAGACCTCTGTGGATAGCTTTAAAGCACCATTACACCTAAGACAGCCTCTGTGGATAGCTTTAAAGCACCATTACACCTAAGACAGGCAGCCTCTGTGGATAGCTTTAAAGCACCATTACACTTAAGACAGACAGTCTCTGTGGATAGCTTTAAAGCACCATTACACCTAAGACAGACAGCCTCTGTGGATAGCTTTAAAGCACCATTACACCTAAGACAGGCAGCCTCTGTGGATAGCTTTAAAGCACCATTACACCTAAGACTCTGTGGATAGCTTTAAAGCACCATTACACCTAAGACTCTGTGGATAGCTTTAAAGCACCATTACACCTAAGACAGGCAGCCTCTGTGGATAGCTTTAAAGCACCATTACACCTAAGACAGACCTCTGTGGATAGCTTTAAAGCACCATTACACCTAAGACTCTGTGGATAGCTTTAAAGCACCATTACACCTAAGACAGGCAGCCTCTGTGGATAGCTTTAAAGCACCATTACACCTAAGACTCTGTGGATAGCTTTAAAGCACCATTACACCTAAGACAGAGAGCCTCTGTGGATAGCTTTAAAGCACCATTACACCTAAGACTCTGTGGATAGCTTTAAAGCACCATTACACCTAAGACTCTGTGGATAGCTTTAAAGCACCATTACACCTAAGACAGAGAGCCTCTGTGGATAGCTTTAAAGCACCATTACACCTAAGACTCTGTGGATAGCTTTAAAGCACCATTACACCTAAGACAGAGAGCCTCTGTGGATAGCTTTAAAGCACGGCTCAAGACCTATTTCTTCACTCTTGCTTTTAGTTGATTTTTACATTTCTGTGTTGTTATTCTTGTCCTCACTGTTTTTCCTGATTCACTGCCTTTTTTTAATGTTGTTCTATGCTTGTCTTTTTTTTGTCTTTATTGTTAAATTATTTGTTCATACATTTTGAACTTGTGAAATGTTAGTTTACACCACTGTGGAGAACCTGTGTGTGTGAGAGAGTAGCATGGGCAGCATATCTTTTCGGGTCTATGATCTATGGTCCGTCCTAATAAAATCATTGATGCGACGTAGTTCGGCTTATTTTTTTAATGTAAATGTGCGTGCACTTTCCGGAGACTATTTAGTGTCTGTATTATCCCACGGGGAAATTCTATTCCATTTAGAGAGAGAGAGAGAGAGAGAGAGAGAGAGAGAGAGAGAGAGAGAGAGAGAGAGAGACCCCCGGGGGAGCTGTCCACTCTCCAGTGCTGAAGTGCTGAAACAGCAATCCGAGGCGTTGTGAGCTTGAAGATCGTCTATTTTCACAATTTTGGCCTCTTTCTTATATTTTTTGATTATTATTTGTATTTTTTTCTCCCCCCTTAGCTACTCAAGGAGAAATTAAACATCGTCTTCTCCAGATAGACAGACTGCCCATGAAAGCTTGGACAGAACAGTATTTAGACAACTTTTTTTGCATTTGCTTTTGCAATCCTCCCGATTGCAGGTCACAAAGCACAAGTTTGTGAACGAGGCCCAGACTCCCAAATACAAGTACAGTTGACAGTTATATCCCGAGGCCATAATACGTTCCACCAAAGGCTGATATTTCATAGATTTTAAGCAAAGGTATGTTTTTACACCATTTGTATGATTTCATTGAGGTATTTCATTTTTTGTTACATCATTTGTGTATTTCTCTGTCAACATTCCGATGTAATCACAATTTTAGATTGTTTTATTGTGTTATAGCGCCACCAGGAGGCCGATTTGTGCAAAACCCATTTACTCCTACAGATTTTATCCAAACGTCACGCAAATCGGTACACAGTATCTCTATAGTCATGTGATCAAGACGGATCTGTCTGATATTTCATATTCCATCCTGATTGGCTAAGGTTTGCTTCCAAAGTTCGCAGTATTGGTCCGTTTTGAACAAAATGTCTCAAATCATGAACACAGTGTGTGATTTCCGTGAAAATTTGCACGCACATTCCCACTAGGCCGAGGAAGAAAAGCCACCCTTTTCACATTGCCCTGTTAAAGCGCCACCAGGAGGCCACAATAACAACCTGACAAGGCGGAGACCTGTGCTCCAAGGAGCACTTTTTCTAGTTTTGTTTTAATTGAGCTTTGAACCCAAACCTTTGGTTTGTAAACCCTTGATTTATTGCTTGAGCCACGCTGGCGTTGAAGTTGCAAATGAGAACGTATTACTTAACCCACCATTTAGAATTTAGATGGAGACTGAAAATGTTCTTTAGGAGGTTTGAACCTTAAACCTTCAGCTAACAAACCCCTGTTTTATTTCTCAAGTCACACTTGGCATGGAAGATGCATTTGAGAACGTAATACTTAACCGACCCTTCAGAATTTAGATCGAAGTGAAAAATATTATTTCAGAGATTTGATCCTCCACCCTTTTTTAATAAACCAGTTGTTCTCAAACCTTTTCATGTCAAGGAGCCAGGGACCCCCATAAGAGAAGATTTTCATATCAAATCCTGCCATATCTCCTGCACCACAATCACACAGGAAATATTTGTGACAACTATGGTAATTACTTAGCCTTCTCTTGCACGCTCTTCAGTGAAACATTTGAGCCAGGTACAAGACAAAGTTGAAGGACTCTTCCTTGGTTTTGTTCAGTGGTGTAAAGTAACTAAGTACATTTACTCAAGTACTGTACTTACTGTACTGTACAATTTTGAGGTATTTTTTACTTTACCGGAGTATTTCCAATTTTCTGTACTTTTACTTCTACTCCTTTACATCTCAGAGGAAAATATTGTACTTTTACTCCACTACAATTATTTGAAAACTTTAGTTACTAGTTGCTTTGCAGATATATATTATTATATTATAAAACATACATTTACCACTTCAGCCCTATTTTATACCTAGGCTATTTGAAAATAGCCGATCTACAAGCTCACAACGCGTCGCATCGCGACGTGTTGTGAGCTTGTAGATCTGCTATTTTCAAACATTTGAGTAGTTTTACTTTTGGTACTTTAAGTATACATTTTGATACCAATATTTTTGTACTTTTACTCAAGTAAATTTTTAATTCCGGACTTTTACTCGTAACAGAGTATTTCTACAATGCAGTATTGATACTTTTACTTAAGTAAGAAATGTGAGTACTTTTTCCACCACTGATTTTGATTCATAAAAATGTTCTAACAAATGGTTTTAAACAATAACCTAAATCTCAGTTGTGTCATAATAATGAACCCTGATCATCAGTGGGTGTATCTGTAGATTCTGTCATTCCTTCAAGGGGAGAGGTGTTCTCCAGGAGGAAGATATTTGTGACAACTATGAGAATTACTTAGAGTGAAGATCTTACAAAAGGCCTTCAGTCTCATGATCTTCAAGTTCTGTAACTTACCGCTGTGCCACCAGCATGGTTTTTGTTAAACTAGTTCTCTTCAGGCAAAGATTAGAGCCAGGTACAAACTTAGAAAAAAGGTAGATTTGAACAAGGGAACCAATTCTGTTTTATAAAACATTAACATTTCTCCTGTGCTGTAATATATATATATATATATATATATAAAAAATCACTTCATATATATAATTCAACAGTGGTTTTCAACCTTTTTCATGCCAAGGACCCCTAAATATACATTTGGCCCCGGACGCCCATCTAGAAAATGTTTTGTGCCAGGGACCCCCCGGAAGCAAAGATTTGAGTAAAAAAAAAATCGCTTTAAAAATATATATACATTCAAAGATATGCACGCATTTTCAAGATTTTTCAAAAATAGCAGATCTACAAGCTCAGATCTGCTATTTTTTGAATAGCCAAAGCTAAGCGGTTATAATGATTGTGACGCTATGTTAACTCATTTTGCTGGGGACCCCCTGGTACCCCCCAAGGACCACTGGTTGAGAACCACTGTTGTAATAGATGGATTTGAACCAACTTCTCTCACAGTCTCTTCGAGTTCCGTATCTTACCACAGCATGCTGTGAGAGTTTACTTTCTGTGAGAAATTAACGCACACACTCCATGTCTGTACCGACAGTCACTTATTGATACGTGTATGGCTGTATCGATTAAAAAAATGGTCCAGTTTCTGAAGAATTACATTATTTTATTCATATTGAATATTGTTACATTTACATTTGTAAAAACACATCTTTACGTAATTTTTTTTTTAATGTTGATGTCATAGCAGAATGTCCATTGATATATTTACTTCACTCTTCAGTATGTAACAATATAATGCCACTTAAATCCTCACTAGGTCCGCTGGCGATGCATTGTAGATCGTCAATTTTTTGTAGAACGTTTGCCCCGAAATAGAGATGCCAGGGTTTAAGTGAGTAATACTTAAACTCTTAAATAGTCTTATTATAAAACTCTGTAAGGAATGACAACAGAGCCCAATAAAATCCTCAGGAGTGTGTGTGTGTGTGTGTGTGTGTGTGTGTGTGTGTGTGTGTGTGTGTGTGTGTGTGTGTGTGTGTGTGTGTGTGTGTGTGTGGAATATTCCTTCTGCTGCTGTTTTTGGAAACATGTTTCTCACAGACTGTCTTGCGTTCAACATTCCTTCATACCGATTCCAAATGTTATTCCCATGGTTCTAAAGGACCGCAACGGAAAAGAGCTGTAAGCTTTTTTCCCCCCATCATCCTTTGGATTACGGCGGGTCAGATGTACGTTACATGTGACATAATGTTTTATTTCATGATCAATACATATATCAATCATAGAATCCGGAACATCCAAACATTTTCCTCAAGTTGGGTTTCACCACCGGCTTCGAATGCTATCATTGCATTGAATGGGAGATTATCACGTTTTATCAGACCACTGAATGGGCGAAGTAGGCGACATACTGACCTACCCGTGATTTATCAGACCATTCATTGGGCGTAATCAGGAGCTACTGACCTACTCTGAGGCAGAGCAGTCCCCACAACATGATTTACCATTCTGTGCCTATCGGTACATAACTCTATCGGTACATAACTCTATCGGTACATAACTCTATCGGTACATAACTCTATCGGTACATAACTCTATCGGTACATAACTCTATCGGTACATAACTCCAACGGCGCTGAGTAGGCTCAAGCGAACGTCGCAACGTTCGGGACGGCAACTCGTTCGCTTTAGCTCACTCGGTGGTCCCTCACGTGGCTCCAGTTCGCTTGAGACTGCGCGCCTCCGTCATGGTCCCAAACCGAAACCGAAACTGAAGTCATCTCCGTCGGTAGGTCAGTAGCTCCTGATTACGCCCAATGAATGGTCTGATAAATCACGGGTAGGGTCAGTATGTCGCCTACTCGCCCATTCAGTGGTCTGATAAAACGTGATAATCTCCCATTCAATGCACCGATAGCATCCGAACGGGGTGCTTTCACAACAGATTGACCTTGGCCACCACCGCTTTGCACCCTCTCCTCGCGTACTGGCGGCCTCCCACGGCCGGGCAGTACTCCATCTCCCCGGCCAGGCGCTCTATGTTGGCGCGGTCGGGGTAGAAGCCCTCTCGGGTCATCTCGTCCAGGAAGCACTCTATCACGTGGCTTTTCTCCAAGAGGCTCAGCGGCACGAGCTCCGCCTCCGCCCACAGCGGATGGACCTTCGCCAGAGTCTCGCGCAGCACCGGCGTCAGCTCTCTGACCAGGACGCCGTGGCGGCCCGCGGCGGTGGCGACGCTCGACGAGTTGTGCAGCAGATGCTTGGTGATGTGGGCGTGGCCCAGGTTGCTCAGGAACAGGTAGACGGCGTTCAGGTACTCGTTGGGCGATCGCTTGGAGACCACCAGCTCGCGCAGCGCGTCCAGGATCTCGCCGTGCATGTGCTCGGCCTCGTCGAAGACGAACAGCGGGATCTTCTCCTCCTCCTCGGCGCGCGCCACCGTCTCGGAGAGATGATGACGGAGAGGGCGCGCGCGCAGCTCCAGGCGTCCGCCTCCAGGGGGCAGTGGTGGAGCACGTAGTACTGGAGCACCAGGGCCTCGCCCACGACGGAGCGGAAGTGTGCGGCGAGCAGGCGGCCCAGGTGGCTCTTCCCCACGCCGGTGGGCCCGTGCAGGGAGAGGACCAGCGGCTTGTTGTGGACGTAGGTGGACAGGTAGTCCTTCAGGTGGCCAGCAGACCCTCCATCGCCCCCTGCTGGCCAAACACCTCACGCCTCAGGGTCTTCTCCAGCCCGTCCAGGTCGTACCTGAGAACGTGGTCGTCCAGGTTCTCTATGGCGTTGTAAACCTGCCAACGGACACAGAGAGACACAGAGAGACACAGTGAGACACAGAGAGACACAGTGAGACACAGAGAGACACAGAGAGACACAGAGACACACAGAGAGACACAGAGAGACACAGAGAGACACAGAGAGACACACAGAGAGACACACAGAGAGACACACAGAGAGACACAGAGAGACACAGTGAGACACAGAGAGACACAGTGAGACACAGAGAGACACAGAGAGACACAGAGACACACAGAGAGACACAGAGAGACACAGAGACACACAGAGAGACACACAGAGAGACACACAGAGAGACACACAGAGAGACACAGTGAGACACAGAGACACACAGAGAGACACACAGAGAGACACAGAGAGACACAGAGAGACACAGAGACACAGAGAGACACAGAGAGACACAGAGACACAGAGAGACACAGAGAGACATTATGCAACTAATGACTTTTTCGGGCCTAAAATTATGGTAATTGTTTAGGCCGGGCCCACAAGTTTTGGGAAGGAAAAAATTGTATTGGTACATGTCTAATTACAACCCTACCTGCAGAAAGAGGATGGCACAGAGCAGATAGAGACACAGAGCAGATAGAGACAGTATTTACTTGCAGAAAGAGGATGGCACAGAGCAGATAGAGACACAGAGCAGATAGAGACAGTATTTACCTGCAGAAAGAGGATGGCACAGAGCAGATAGAGACAGTATTTACCTGCAGAAAGAGGATGGCACAGAGCAGATAGAGACAGTATTTACCTGCAGAAAGAGGATGGCACAGAGCAGATAGAGACAGTATTTGGCTCTGCTGTGGGGCTGTACGGGCGGGGCTCTGCAGCGCCCCCCTGTGGGGTACATCACCCCTCTCCTCTTTTTCCTCTTCTTCCTCTGCGGGACGGAGGAGGAGGAGGAGGACAAAGCCCCGGACGGAGCGGTGGTGGAGGAGGTGAGGTCGAAGGTGAAGATCTTGGGGCTGGTGCGCGTCGGGGCCCCCGGGAGCAGGCCCCCCCCTCCCCCGGCCGCCCCCCCCAGCCCCGCCGACAGCTCCAGGCGGCGCTTCTTCAGGGCCTGGTACTTCTGTCGAATGCGTATGACGGCCCGCAGCGAGGACGAGACGGCGGAGAAACTCTGGAGGTTGTCGTGGTGGTTCTGCTCTCCCTCCTCTCCCTCCTCTCCCTCCATCTCTCCCTCTGTGTGGGACAGCCTGTCACTGCTGTACTGGTCACTCATCTGGGAGAGAGGGAGAGAGAGGGAGGGAGGAGAGAGGGAGAGAGGGAGGGAGAGAGGGAGGGAGAGAGAGATGAGAGAGAGAGAGACCTTTAACCAAGCCCTTATTAACCTTCCTTTACACTCAAACAGACATCAGAACATTCCTACTCCTTCAAGATAGGACACTCTAAAAGTACATTCTTTTGACACCTTCCATGTCATTTAAAAGCACATTCATGTAATTTACTTTTATTTTTATTTTTTTCCCCTAAAGAGACAAAACCAGTGACTCCTGCTCAATGCTACAGAAGACGTCCCCTTACCAACACATCTCGACACATTCCTCTAGACACGAAATCATTTTATAATAGGCAAACTCTATTCTGCTGCTACCAGTCCTTTTGCCATGGGTTCAGCTCCCTGGATTTTGTTCCTTCTCGAAAGCCAGATACTCATTTTTACCTGCCCGGCCAGAAAATTAAGCAGTCCCAACCGTCTCTTTTGTGACGCTTTGTGCCTTAGCCCAAAAATAAACATTTCATCACTTAGCTCTTCATTAAACCTGTCAAACCATCCCTGTAGCAGCGCAATCAGACTACCAAGCCTTGGGCACCTTAACCATAGATGTTCAAGTGTCTCCTCCTCCTGGCAGAAAGGACAACTTTTACTAGCCCCAGAGTTGATGTGTGCCACATGTCTGTTTGTAGCCACGGCTAGAGAGAGAGAGAGAGAGAGAGAGATGAGAGAGAGAGAGGAGATGAGAGAGAGAGAGAGAGAGAGAGAGAGATAGAGAGAGAGAGAGAGAGAGAGAGAGAGAGAGAGAGAGAGGAGAGAGAGAGAGAGAGAGAGAGAGAGAGAGAGAGAACATGCAATGCTCAAGCCCCCAGAACCCAGTGGTTTCATTGAAGCCAAATGGACATGGTGGCCATTCATGTAGTGCAGGCGCGTGCAGGCCTGGGGCCTCAACACATGAACGCGGAAAAACGGTTTTCGACCAATGGGCTCGACTCACGAGCATGCGCACGAGCTTGCGCACGGGGCTGCGCGCTTCTGTGACGCAAAACGCGTCACAGAAGTGACGCGTTCGGAGCCCCAAATAGGCCGCGCCCACCAAATTTCCAACCCGGAAGAAGGTTCAATTGAGCCATGCGCTGGGTGAGCAACTCAATGCAAGTGGATGGGAGGAGATTTCTGGTGCCCTCTCTATTATTTTTAACTCTATGGCAATGCTATGTTAGCCACTGTGTCACAGCCCTACTGTTTCTCTTACATCTCCAACTCATCTAACCTGCTCATTATGCTGGGTCTGATGGCTCAGGGTAGAGTACAGAAACTAGCAATGGGCCTGGCTGGTCTACAAGATACACCACAACGTTAAGACACCCATGTAGCCTACCTGTCAAACTACTTCACACACATTAAAGACGTCCACAAAACACAACACCAGAGGGAGCTCCACTAATCACGTTCGACCCAGATGTGTCCGTTTATATCATGTTTTGCATAGTATTGTATATTTTTTTGTAAGGTTTGTAAGGTTTGTAACGTTTTAAGAACACTTTTGTTCCAACAGCGATTAGGCTCTTCAACTCCATGACCAGCCGCTGGGCCCATGAACTGGACTAATGGTCTTAGTTTGTAGTTATTTATGGGTCTATGTGCAATGACAAAGGATGATCTTTATTCCCAGTGACACCTTTTAAATTAGCTCCATAAAGAACCTCTCACTCCGCTATACAGCTCCGAGATGAGGTTCTATGTCGTTCTCATCCAGAATCGGGTGAACGTCCGCCAAGGCTCCGCTGTTTACCCTTTTGTATACATCGTATCCCAAAACTAATGGTAGATTCCAAACCACACGGATGGTTAGGTTAGGTTCGGAGCATAATATTTTAGGTCCGGAGCGAAACTACCCGTTTAAATCGCTTATTTAGTCAGCCTGTGGCCATGTTTCCCATTCAACCCGAAAACCCCCTACGTCCGCTGCCAGTACTGCTCCCGGTTTGGCTACAATGGGAAACATGGCCACAGGCTGACTAAATAAGCTTATTCATAATATATCTTCTATATTTGTCTCTCAGTTTTAACCTCCCCCCCCCCCCCTCTTTTTGTGATGTGTTTTTAACTAACCTTGCCTGTATATGAGCTATGGGATATCTGAATTTCCCCTCAGGGATTAATAAAGTATCTATCTATCTGTCAGGACTGACGGTTTAGGACCCAAATGCAGACTCAAGACAAAATCCAACTTCACAGGGGTTTATTAACCAAACACTGAACAACAGGACATCACAGAAGAACATAGGTTACAATATAATCCAACAAGGAATACGTCCAAACACAGGGCTTAAATACACACAAGGATAACGGGACACAGGTGAAACCAACAGACATTTAAGACACGATTGGCTAAGGGACTAACAGGACACAGGTGGAGATAACTAATAATCACAGGGAGGTGAGACAGGACAGGAAACAGTAACTAGGTCAGACAGGAAAACACTAGGACATCACTACAAAATAAAGGTACAAGGAGCACAGGAAACAATATAACAAAATAAGGTACCAGAAACACTTCAAAAACAAGACAGAAACACAGATCCTGACACTATCTATCTATCTATCTATCTATCTATCTATCTATCATGTGTCTGTCATTAGATGTTTAGATGAATTGAGTACAAATGACCCCAATGGCAACAAGCCATACGCTTCTTGGGTTTAAAATCTTTCCTGGTTTTTTTTTTTACGGCTAATAATATTATAATAATATTAAGTATTCAATCAATCAATCAATCAATCAATCAATGCTGCTGTGTTAACCGCTGTGTCACTGCTCTACTGTTTCTCTTCAATGTCCTCCTGTCCATCAATGTCCTCCTGTCCCTCAATGTCCTCCTGTCCCTCAATGTCCTCCTGTCCCTCAATGTCCTCCTGTCCCTCAGTGTCCTCCTGTCCCTCAATGTCCTCCTGTCCCTCAATGTCCCCCTGTCCCTCAGTGTCCTCCTGTCCCTCAATGTCCTCCTGTCCCTCAATGTCCCCCTGTCCCTCAGTGTCCTCCTGTCCCTCAATGTCCCCCTGTCCCTCAATGTCCTCCTGTCCCTCAATGTCCTCCTGTCCCTCAGTGTCCTCCTGTCCCTCAATGTCCTCCTGTCCCTCAATGTCCTCCTGTCCCTCAGTGTCCTCCTGTCCCTCAGTGTCCTCCTGTCCCTCAATGTCCTCCTGTCCTCAGTGTCCTCCTGTCCCTCAGTGTCCTCCTGTCCCTCAGTGTCCTCCTGTCCCTCAGTGTCCTCCTGTCCCTCAGTGTCCTCCTGTCCCTCAGTGTCCTCCTGTCCCTCAATGTCCTCCTGTCCCTCAATGTCCTCCTGTCCCTCAATGTCCTCCTGTCCCTCAGTGTCCTCCTGTCCCTCAATGTCCTCCTGTCCCTCAATGTCCCCCTGTCCCTCAGATGTCCTCCTGTCCCTCAATGTCCTCCTGTCCCTCAATGTCCCCCTGTCCCTCAGTGTCCTCCTGTCCCTCAATGTCCTCCTGTCCCTCAATGTCCTCCTGTCCCTCAATGTCCTCCTGTCCCTCAGTGTCCTCCTGTCCCTCAATGTCCTCCTGTCCCTCAATGTCCTCCTGTCCCTCAGTGTCCTCCTGTCCCTCAGTGTCCTCCTGTCCCTCAGTGTCCTCCTGTCCTCAGTGTCCTCCTGTCCCTCAGTGTCCTCCTGTCCCTCAGTGTCCTCCTGTCCCTCAGTGTCCTCCTGTCCCTCAATGTCCTCCTGTCCCTCAGTGTCCTCCTGTCCCTCAATGTCCTCCTGTCCCTCAATGTCCTCCTGTCCCTCAGTGTCCTCCTGTCCCTCAGTGTCCTCCTGTCCCTCAGTGTCCTCCTGTCCCTCAGTGTCCTCCTGTCCCTCAATGTCCTCCTGTCCTCAGTGTCCTCCTGTCCCTCAGTGTCCTCCTGTCCCTCAATGTCCCCCTGTCCCTCAGTGTCTTTATCTCTCTCTCTCTCTTCTCAGTGGCTTTATCTCTCTCTCTCTCTCTTCTCAGTGGCTTTATCTCTCTCTCTCTCTCTCTTCTCAGTGGCTTTATCTCTCTCTCTCTCTTCTCAGTGGCTTTATCTCTCTCTCTCTCTCTCTCTTCTCAGTGGCTTTATCTCTCTCTCTCTCTTCTCAGTGGCTTTATCTCTCTCTCTCTCTTCTCAGTGGCTTTATCTCTCTCTCTCTCTTCTCAGTGGCTTTATCTCTCTCTCTCTCTTCTCAGTGGCTTTATCTCTCTCTCTCTCTCTCTCTTCTCAGTGGCTTTATCTCTCTCTCTCTCTTCTCAGTGGCTTTATCTCTCTCTCTCTCCTCTCTCTCTCTCCCCCCCCCCCCCCCCCCCTGTATATGAGCTATGGGATATCTGAATTTCCCCTCAGGGATTAATAAAGTATCTATCTATCTGTCAGGACTGACGGTTTAGGACCCAAATGCAGACTCAAGACAAAATCCAACTTCACAGGGGTTTATTAACCAAACACTGAACAACAGGACATCACAGAAGAACATAGGTTACAATATAATCCAACAAGGAATACGTCCAAACACAGGGCTTAAATACACACAAGGATAACGGGACACAGGTGAAACCAACAGACATTTAAGACACGATTGGCTAAGGGACTAACAGGACACAGTGGAGATAACTAATAATCACAGGGAGGTGAGACAGGACAGGAAACAGTAACTAGGTCAGACAGGAAAACACTAGGACATCACTACAAAATAAAGGTACAAGGAGCACAGGAAACAATATAACAAAATAAGGTACCAGAAACACTTCAAAAACAAGACAGAAACACAGATCCTGACACTATCTATCTATCTATCTATCTATCATGTGTCTGTCATTAGATGTTTAGATGAATTGAGTACAAATGACCCAATGGCAACAAGCCATACGCTTTCTTGGGTTTAAAATCTTTCCTGGTTTTTTTTTTTTACGGCTAATAATATTATAATAATATTAAGTATTCAATCAATCAATCAATCAATCAATCAATGCTGCTGTGTTAACCGCTGTGTCACTGCTCTACTGTTTCTCTTCAATGTCCTCCTGTCCATCAATGTCCTCCTGTCCCTCAATGTCCTCCTGTCCCTCAATGTCCTCCTGTCCCTCAATGTCCTCCTGTCCCTCAGTGTCCTCCTGTCCCTCAATGTCCTCCTGTCCCTCAATGTCCCCCTGTCCCTCAGTGTCCTCCTGTCCCTCAATGTCCTCCTGTCCCTCAATGTCCCCCTGTCCCTCAGTGTCCTCCTGTCCCTCAATGTCCCCTGTCCCTCAATGTCCTCCTGTCCCTCAATGTCCTCCTGTCCCTCAGTGTCCTCCTGTCCCTCAATGTCCTCCTGTCCCTCAATGTCCTCCTGTCCCTCAGTGTCCTCCTGTCCCTCAGTGTCCTCCTGTCCCTCAATGTCCTCCTGTCCCTCAGTGTCCTCCTGTCCCTCAGTGTCCTCCTGTCCCTCAGTGTCCTCCTGTCCCTCAGTGTCCTCCTGTCCCTCAGTGTCCTCCTGTCCCTCAGTGTCCTCCTGTCCCTCAGTGTCCTCCTGTCCCTCAGTGTCCTCCTGTCCCTCAATGTCCTCCTGTCCCTCAATGTCCTCCTGTCCCTCAATGTCCTCCTGTCCCTCAGTGTCCTCCTGTCCCTCAATGTCCTCCTGTCCTCAATGTCCCCCTGTCCCTCAATGTCCTCCTGTCCCTCAGTGTGCTCCTGTCCCTCAGTGTCCTCCTGTCCCTCAGTGTCCTCCTGTCCCTCAGTGTCCTCCTGTCCCTCAGTGTCCTCCTGTCCCTCAATGTCCTCCTGTCCCTCAATGTCCTCCTGTCCCTCAGTGTCCTCCTGTCCCTCAGTGTCCTCCTGTCCCTCAATGTCCTCCTGTCCCTCAGTGTCTTTATCTCTCTCTCTCTCTTCTCAGTGGCTTTATCTCTCTCTCTCTCTCTTCTCAGTGGCTTTATCTCTCTCTCTCTCTCTTCTCAGTGGCTTTATCTCTCTCTCTCTCTCTTCTCAGTGGCTTTATCTCTCTCTCTCTCTCTCTCTTCTCAGTGGCTTTATCTCTCTCTCTCTCTTCTCAGTGGCTTTATCTCTCTCTCTCTCTTCTCAGTGGCTTTATCTCTCTCTCTCTCTCTTCTCAGTGGCTTTATCTCTCTCTCTCTCTTCTCAGTGGCTTTATCTCTCTCTCTCTCTTCTCAGTGGCTTTATCTCTCTCTCTCTCTCTCTCTCTCTATCTATCTATCTATCTATCTATCTATCTATCATGTGTCTGTCATTAGATGTTTAGATGAATTGAGTACAAATGACCCCAATGGCAACAAGCCATACGCTTTCTTGGGTTTAAAATCTTTCCTGGTTTTTTTTTTTACGGCTAATAATATTATAATAATATTAAGTATTCAATCAATCATCAATCAATCAATCAATGCTGCTGTGTTAACCGCTGTGTCACTGCTCTACTGTTTCTCTTCAATGTCCTCCTGTCCATCAATGTCCTCCTGTCCCTCAATGTCCTCCTGTCCCTCAATGTCCTCCTGTCCCTCAATGTCCTCCTGTCCCTCAGTGTCCTCCTGTCCCTCAATGTCCTCCTGTCCCTCAATGTCCCCCTGTCCCTCAGTGTCCTCCTGTCCCTCAATGTCCTCCTGTCCCTCAATGTCCCCCTGTCCCTCAGTGTCCTCCTGTCCCTCAATGTCCCCCTGTCCCTCAATGTCCTCCTGTCCCTCAATGTCCTCCTGTCCCTCAGTGTCCTCCTGTCCCTCAATGTCCTCCTGTCCCTCAATGTCCTCCTGTCCCTCAGTGTCCTCCTGTCCCTCAGTGTCCTCCTGTCCCTCAATGTCCTCCTGTCCCTCAGTGTCCTCCTGTCCCTCAGTGTCCTCCTGTCCCTCAGTGTCCTCCTGTCCCTCAGTGTCCTCCTGTCCCTCAGTGTCCTCCTGTCCCTCAGTGTCCTCCTGTCCCTCAATGTCCTCCTGTCCCTCAATGTCCTCCTGTCCCTCAATGTCCTCCTGTCCCTCAGTGTCCTCCTGTCCCTCAATGTCCTCCTGTCCCTCAATGTCCCCCTGTCCCTCAGTGTCCTCCTGTCCCTCAATGTCCTCCTGTCCCTCAATGTCCCCCTGTCCCTCAGTGTCCTCCTGTCCCTCAATGTCCTCCTGTCCCTCAGTGTCCTCCTGTCCCTCAATGTCCTCCTGTCCCTCAGTGTCCTCCTGTCCCTCAATGTCCTCCTGTCCCTCAATGTCCTCCTGTCCCTCAGTGTCCTCCTGTCCCTCAGTGTCCTCCTGTCCCTCAGTGTCCTCCTGTCCCTCAGTGTCCTCCTGTCCCTCAGTGTCCTCCTGTCCCTCAGTGTCCTCCTGTCCCTCAGTGTCCTCCTGTCCCTCAATGTCCTCCTGTCCCTCAGTGTCCTCCTGTCCCTCAATGTCCTCCTGTCCCTCAATGTCCTCCTGTCCCTCAGTGTCCTCCTGTCCCTCAGTGTCCTCCTGTCCCTCAGTGTCCTCCTGTCCCTCAGTGTCCTCCTGTCCCTCAATGTCCTCCTGTCCCTCAGTGTCCTCCTGTCCCTCAGTGTCCTCCTGTCCCTCAATGTCCCCCTGTCCCTCAGTGTCTTTATCTCTCTCTCTCTCTTCTCAGTGGCTTTATCTCTCTCTCTCTCTCTTCTCAGTGGCTTTATCTCTCTCTCTCTCTCTCTTCTCAGTGGCTTTATCTCTCTCTCTCTCTTCTCAGTGGCTTTATCTCTCTCTCTCTCTCTCTCTTCTCAGTGGCTTTATCTCTCTCTCTCTCTTCTCAGTGGCTTTATCTCTCTCTCTCTCTTCTCAGTGGCTTTATCTCTCTCTCTCTCTTCTCAGTGGCTTTATCTCTCTCTCTCTCTTCTCAGTGGCTTTATCTCTCTCTCTCTCTCTCTCTTCTCAGTGGCTTTATCTCTCTCTCTCTCTTCTCAGTGGCTTTAACTCTCTCTCTCTCTCTCTCTCTCTCCCCCCCCCCCCCCCCCCTGTATATGAGCTATGGGATATCTGAATTTCCCCTCAGGGATTAATAAAGTATCTATCTATCTGTCAGGACTGACGGTTTAGGACCCAAATGCAGACTCAAGACAAAATCCAACTTCACAGGGGTTTATTAACCAAACACTGAACAACAGGACATCACAGAAGAACATAGGTTACAATATAATCCAACAAGGAATACGTCCAAACACAGGGCTTAAATACACACAAGGATAACGGGACACAGGTGAAACCAACAGACATTTAAGACACGATTGGCTAAGGGACTAACAGGACACAGGTGGAGATAACTAATAATCACAGGAGGTGAGACAGGACAGGAAACAGTAACTAGGTCAGACAGGAAAACACTAGGACATCACTACAAAATAAAGGTACAAGGAGCACAGGAAACAATATAACAAAATAAGGTACCAGAAACACTTCAAAAACAAGACAGAAACACAGATCCTGACACTATCTATCTATCTATCTATCTATCATGTGTCTGTCATTAGATGTTTAGATGAATTGAGTACAAATGACCCCAATGGCAACAAGCCATACGCTTTCTTGGGTTTAAAATCTTTCCTGGTTTTTTTTTTTAACGGCTAATAATATTATAATAATATTAAGTATTCAATCAATCAATCAATCAATCAATCAATGCTGCTGTGTTAACCGCTGTGTCACTGCTCTACTGTTTCTCTTCAATGTCCTCCTGTCCATCAATGTCCTCCTGTCCCTCAATGTCCTCCTGTCCCTCAATGTCCTCCTGTCCCTCAATGTCCCTCCCTGTCCCTCAGTGTCCTCCTGTCCCTCAATGTCCTCCCTGTCCCTCAATGTCCCCCTGTCCCTCAGTGTCCTCCTGTCCCTCAATGTCCTCCTGTCCCTCAATGTCCCCCTGTCCCTCAGTGTCCTCCTGTCCCTCAATGTCCCCCTGTCCCTCAATGTCCTCCTGTCCCTCAATGTCCTCCTGTCCCTCAGTGTCCTCCTGTCCCTCAATGTCCTCCTGTCCCTCAATGTCCTCCTGTCCCTCAGTGTCCTCCTGTCCCTCAGTGTCCTCCTGTCCCTCAATGTCCTCCTGTCCCTCAGTGTCCTCCTGTCCCTCAGTGTCCTCCTGTCCCTCAGTGTCCTCCTGTCCCTCAGTGTCCTCCTGTCCCTCAGTGTCCTCCTGTCCCTCAGTGTCCTCCTGTCCCTCAGTGTCCTCCTGTCCCTCAGTGTCCTCCTGTCCCTCAATGTCCTCCTGTCCCTCAATGTCCTCCTGTCCCTCAATGTCCTCCTGTCCCTCAGTGTCCTCCTGTCCCTCAATGTCCTCCTGTCCCTCAATGTCCCCCCTGTCCCTCAATGTCCTCCTGTCCCTCAGTGTGCTCCTGTCCCTCAGTGTCCTCCTGTCCCTCAGTGTCCTCCTGTCCCTCAGTGTCCTCCTGTCCCTCAGTGTCCTCCTGTCCCTCAATGTCCTCCTGTCCCTCAATGTCCTCCTGTCCCTCAGTGTCCTCCTGTCCCTCAGTGTCCTCCTGTCCCTCAATGTCCTCCTGTCCCTCAGTGTCTTTATCTCTCTCTCTCTCTTCTCAGTGGCTTTATCTCTCTCTCTCTCTCTTCTCAGTGGCTTTATCTCTCTCTCTCTCTCTTCTCAGTGGCTTTATCTCTCTCTCTCTCTCTTCTCAGTGGCTTTATCTCTCTCTCTCTCTCTCTCTTCTCAGTGGCTTTATCTCTCTCTCTCTCTTCTCAGTGGCTTTATCTCTCTCTCTCTCTTCTCAGTGGCTTTATCTCTCTCTCTCTCTCTTCTCAGTGGCTTTATCTCTCTCTCTCTCTTCTCAGTGGCTTTATCTCTCTCTCTCTCTTCTCAGTGGCTTTATCTCTCTCTCTCTCTCTCTCTCTCTCTCTCTCTCTCTCTCTCTCTCTCTCTCTCCCCCCCCCCCCCCCCCCCCCCCCAACTGTGTCCTTCATGTAATCCGTAGCGGTACAATCTTTGTCACGTAGGCTTGTAGCCTACATGAATGACATAATTATGATACTAATCACATCGCCATGAATGGAATACGTTTGCATATTAATTTATTTACCCCATACCGAGCAGTGCGCGTTCGAGTTACACTAAAATAAAGCAGTCAGACTCGGGCGGGCGGCAGTGATTCCGTGCCGCCACGTTA
Organism: Gymnoscopelus braueri; assembly: GCF_963280865.1. NCBI lineage: Eukaryota > Metazoa > Chordata > Actinopteri > Myctophiformes > Myctophidae > Gymnoscopelus > Gymnoscopelus braueri. Next base: position 44,568,059 of record NC_137624.1, on the reverse strand, counting down.
ATAAGAGATTGGAGCGTTGGGTTTATATCCTTAACCCAGCCAGGTTGTAGTCTTCATAACTCTCTATGACATAACTCCATACCATAGGACAAGCTACTGTAAGTTTGTAGACCTCACTGTCCATGAAAAGATGTTCGGGAGTCCCGAAGTGCTCCAAGCTCACAACAGATCTACAAGCTCACAACGCGTCCCGATGCGACCCGTTGTGAGCTTGCAGATCTGCTATTTTCAAATAGCCAATGCAGCCAGATCTGCAAGCTTAACCGAATGACTGTTAAAGCAGCTTGTTTAAATTACTTTATAAAATGTTATATTTTCACAGGGATTATTTATTAGTGTAGATATACATTTAGGAGTGGATTCCAGATGCCTGTCAGACAATCAGAAAATGCTGCTCCGCAGGTCTAGAATGTAATAAACGGGCGCAGCCAAAGTCAACAACTGCCCTCTACCAGACGTGAGATCTCAGCGTACGGTAGGATGAATCCCACGTCAGGATATATTGATAAATGCCGAAAGGTGCGGTGATCGCGCCGTGCGCCCATTATTTGGGCTGCGCCGCGTTGATAAATGAGGGCCATTGTCTTTATTACCTCTCTCTCTCTCTTCTCAGTGTCTTTATCCCTCTCTCTTCTCAATGTCTTTATCCCTCTCTCTTCTCAGTGTCTTTATCCCTCTCTCTTCTCAGTGTCTTTATCCCTCTCTCTTCTCAGTGTCTTTATCTCTCTCTCTCTCTCTCTCTCTCCTAAACCAGGCCAAGGGGTCACCTGACCAACAGACAATAGGTGTAACATGATGGCCTTTTACAAACAGATTGATCAAAGGTGTTGATTCAGTCAAAGGCAGGCCTTCAGGGCAAGGTGTTTACTATCCTTTAACAAGGTGTTTACTATCCTTTAACAAAAGGAACCTTCTGAATGATTACAGATATCAATCAATCAAACAAACTTTATTAAAGGGATAGTTCACCCCAAAAATGTCCTATGGATTAGTCACCCCATGGAGACTTGAATTCATGGATATTTTTTAAGCATGACAAAAGTTTGAGAAGCACTGATATTATAGCAACATAAGTTAAAAAAGAAAATAAAAAACTGTTAGGATTAGAAGACATTTGTAGAATCCCCCAGAAGCAAAGATTTGAGTTAAAAATGTTTGCTTTAAGAAATATATACGTTCAAAGATTTGCACAAATTTGTATGATTTTTCAAAACAAAAAGCAGATCTACAAGCTCATAACGCTGCACTCTGTGCCGCGCTACGAGCTTGTATATCTGCTATTTCACTAAGTATAAAATAATGGTTATACCTCAAATCCAAAATGACACAGTAGGCGTTCCAGGACTGAATGAGTTAAACAGCAGGTCTCATGCCGTCATTAAAGCCACATTGACTTTCTGCATTCTGCTCTTTCTGTAGTGCTGCCAGCCCGCCACAAGTGGGCAGTATGTACATACAGTAGGTGTGCAAAAAGCTCTGAATAGTGTGGACTTCACACTGTGAAGTCCACACTATTCAGAGCTTTTTGCACACCTACTGTTTTTTGCACACCTACTTTTTGCACACCTACTAGGCATGGGCAAGGCCAAATGCCCTGACTGCCCCACCCAAAAAAAACGGGGGGGCTTGTGAAAGTTACATCTATGTCATGATATGAAATGTGAGCTTACCATAATCAAAATAATCCTTAATCATATTCCATCATGTATCATTGCACAATTCAAATAATCCTCTGCCCTGATTTTCCATGGGCAGTGTTGGCAGATACACACACACATGCAGTACTACTCCTAAACAATAGGAAGCAGCATTACACAAACAGCCGGAAAAAAAAGCAAAAAAATGCCGCCCCCCCAGCATTTCTTAATGCTGGCCCAATTAATAATTTCTGTATCCGGCCCTGCTTCACAGGGAAGCTGAACACACACTAAACCTACCAAACAATCATGTTAAGCTTGTTCTACGTTGCTAATGGAATAGAATGAAATAATGAAATAATAGCACCCATACAGTCACAAATGATAAATCTGTATCTCCACTACAATATCGCCATAACAACAACGTCCATTTGAACTTAAAGGATGAACTGATTAGACGTACTGTAGTGTAGACCGTCCCTGATGTAAATAAACACTGTATACAACATAACACGCGTGCACACACACACACACACACACACACACACACACACACACACACACACACAGTCATTATAGAAATGTTAAAACAAAGATTGCACTCCCTAACTTGGTGGGACACAGACAATGCATTATCATAACATCATGTCCCAGTCAGGGCCTGTTATTAGGCGTCCACAGGTTGATACACCTTTAGTACAATTATTCTGTTATTAAATTGTTTGATTTGATGGGAACGACCCATGAACATGAAGATAAGACACTGTTGTGATTGCTGAGATTCACCGCTGCAATACAACTGCATTGCTGCTGTGAATAAACAGTTGGAGCATTTAAAAAAATGGGTTGCGAGCCCCTCTGTTGTTTACCATCATTTTATATCATGGTTTTAAACATATTCTTCTAGTTATGTCATAGATCATCAAACCCCAAAAACTCACACACACCCTTTCCCCGTGGAATTATTGCTTTCTTCACACAGATGTGCAACAGCTCAGATTCTTTATGTATTTCCGAGGAGCACTTGTTCTAGTTATTATAATTTAGCATGGACCCAGCATTTAACATTTAACCCATTTCACTACGTCCTGAAACTATGTTTTAGAGAGTTATCGGGGTCGTTGAAATTAAAGAGTTTGGGGGGCGCCTGCTGGCCTAGCGGTCCAGGCGCACACCACAAATAGGCTCTAACACAGCACATCACAGGTTCAGATCTCCTCTATGGTCACTCCCCATCTCTCTCTCTCCCTGTTTTCTGTCCTATCTCCACTGTAATGCTATCAATAAAGGCGGAAAAGCCCCAAAAAGAAATGAAAGAGTCTGATAAACAATGTTTTAAGTGAGTAAATAAAGGCTACTATCTATAATACTTTTTCAATGTGGACTCACATTCTACATGATGCTATAACTGCTGGGTTTACAGTGTCTGTCTGTCTGTCTGTCTGTCTGTCTGTACCAATGACAATGAAAGAGCTATAATGAACGTTACTGTAGGTTAAACACACAGTCATGGCTGCAGCTCCAGCCTGCAGCTGTTCTCAGGTCAGTTTATCAGTTGGTGACGTCACCATGTTGCATGCAGTGTTGCATTTTGTCGACTAAAACTATGACGAAAAATGTTGGTTGACTGTATACCTTTTTACACCGACGAAAACTACATAAAAACTAAGCTATGATGACTATGACTAACAACTATGACTAAATGTATCCGATTTCATCAACAAATAAAAACGAGACTATAATGTTAGTGAGGGACCTAGTGGAGAAGAGATCCAGTAGAACTAAGACTAGTGGAGAAGAGATCCAGTAGAACTAAGACTAGAGGAGAAGAGATCCAGTAGAACTAAGACTAGTGGAGAAGAGATCCAGTAGAATTAAGACTAGTGGAGAAGAGATCCAGTAGAACTAAGACTAGTGGAGAAGCGATCCAGTAGAACTAAGACTAGTGGAGAAGAGATCCAGTAGAACTAAGACTAGTGGAGAAGAGATCCAGTAGAACTAAGACTAGTGGAGAAGCGATCCAGTAGAACTAAGACTAGTGGAGAAGAGATCCAGTAGAACTAAGACTAGTGGAGAAGAGATCCAGTAGAACTAAGACTAGTGGAGAAGAGATCCAGTAGAACTAAGACTAGTGGAGAAGAGATCCAGTAGAACTAAGACTAGAGGAGAAGAGATCCAGTAGAACTAAGACTAGTGGAGAAGAGATCCAGTAGAACTAAGACTAGTGGAGAAGAGATCCAGTAGAACTAAGACTAGTGGAGAAGAGATCCAGTAGAACTAAGACTAGTGGAGAAGAGATCCAGTAGAACTAAGACTAGTGGAGAAGAGATCCAGTAGAACTAAGACTAGAGGAGAAGAGATCCAGTAGAACTAAGACTAGAGGAGAAGAGATCCAGTAGAACTAAGACTAGTGGAGCAGAGATCCAGTAGAACTAAGACTAGAGGAGAAGAGATCCAGTAGAACTAAGACTAGTGGAGCAGAGATCCAGTAGAACTAAGACTAGAGGAGAAGAGATCCAGTAGAACTAAGACTAGAGGAGAAGAGATCCAGTAGAACTAAGACTAGAGGAGAAGAGATCCAGTAGAACTAAAAGACAAGTCACGTTATGTTTGGTTGCGCTCGGGTGTTGCGCTCTGAAAATAGCAGATCTACAAGCTTTGCACCAATTACTCCACAACTGGCAGAAGATCTACTACCTCAAAGACATAACCTAAAGACCAGGAGTGATGCAACTCTGATGATGCAGAGGGCCACTACATTTCCACACTCACTCCAGAGGGCCACGTTGCACATATACTGTCGGGCAGACACCTCTTATCTCCGTATTATTTTCGTACTTTAATGCCATACTTCGTCATTCTATGTCACACCAAAGTAGCAAAAATAGCCGATCTACAAGCTCAAAACGTGTCGCGGTGCGACGCGTTTTGAGCTTGTAGATCGGCTATTTTTTGAATTGGAATCCTGAAAGGTTACATTTTATTGGAAATGTTTTGTCCCAGGGACCACCCCAGAAGAGAGGAAAATAATAATAATCATTTATAATGATAATAAAAATAATAATATTCAAAATGTTCAATTTGTACAACATATAAATGGATGAAGTGGTTAAAATGGTTGTGATGCCATGTTAACTACTTTAGCTGGGGACGCCCTGGATGACAGTTTTCTGAAAACCTTACATTGCCAGTAGCAGATCTACAAGCTCGAAACGTGTCGCTTCGCGCCACGTTTCGAGCTTGTAGATCTGCTACTTTTTCTACTTCTGTGTGACGCTGTAGTGTGATCAAGTAACGTGTTAATTTACACAAAAACCCCCCACAAATAGTTAGAATATGTAGAGAAGAGGTTTCTGCTCACCAGCAACAATATAATAGATCTATAAAATCTAAAATAACACGGATGCTTTGACACGGATTGAATAGGTTAAGGGTTATAAAACCCTAGGGACAGATCGGTGAACCAATGGGATCAGGCGCATTCTCTCCCCGCTGATTTTAAACCCGCCCCCAGCCCCCCACTAGACCAGAAATCAGGAAGGCTAGGGCAGCCTACTGTAGGTCAGCCTACTGTAGGGCAGCCTACTGTAGGTCAGCCTACTGTAGGTCAGCCTACTGTAGGGCAGCCTACTGTAGGTCAGCCTACTGTAGGTCAGCCTACTGTAGGGCAGCCTACTGTAGGGCAGCCTACTGTAGGGCAGCCTACTGTAGGTCAGCCTACTGTAGGTCAGGACGCCAACAGCCTTTTCCCATGTTGTTGAAGTGCAAGGGGGCGGCGCGGGGGGGGGGGGGGGGGCGGCGGGGGGGGGTGGGAGAGCGTCAGCGCACTGAAGTCAAGGCACAGACGGCTGTGTTGTTGACGGACAGCGGATGCACGCATATGAGATAACAACACAAATAAAACCTGGTGACACAGTTTGCGTGCATTATAGCTCAAGATGAGGATAAAGTAAACATTCAGTCTAAATGTACAGTTTGATAATTCACGACTACTAGGCTACTACTTTTGTATTTGAAACTTTACATTTATTCAAATATTATAAACTTTCAGGACAGCCTACAAACAGTACAAATATCATTTATGTAAAGGCTACTATAGGCTACAGTGAAGTCGGACTGAATAATGACTGAAACGTTTTTTTCTTTTTTTTACTCTCTTGGTGAGGGGATTATCTGGCACAGTAGTTGTGAATTATCAAACTGTACATTTAGACTGAATGTTTCCTTTATCCTCGCAACCACTCCCTCCCTCCCTCCCTCCCTCCCACAGTGCATCACAAGGTCAGCCCGAGGTCACGCCTCCAGTCCTCACACCACCAGCAGAACTCAGCGTGCTCAGGAGCACGTGGTCGTGGTGGCACTCGCAACCCTTTAAGGCCAGGAACACATCTGTGACATTTTTTAGATTTCTTTGGCTATTGAAAAATAGCAGATCTGCAAGCTCATAGCGCGGCACCGAGTGCCGCGCTATGAGCTTGTAGATCTGCTATTTTTTTTTTTATCGTGAAAATATATGCAAATCTTTGAATATATATATTTTTTTATATATATATATATATATATATATAAAAAAAAATATATATATATATTTTTTTCAAATTAGTAACTCAAATCTTTGCTTCTGGGGGGTTCTACAAATGTCTTCTAAATCATAACATTTTTTTGAAAAAAACGTATGTTGCTATAAGCAGTGGTTCTCAAACTTTTCCATGTCAAGGACCGCCAAAATGACATGTATTTGGCTGCGGACCCCCATCTCAAAATATGTTGTTCCAGGGACCCCCAGAAGCAAAGATTTGAGTTAAAAATGTTCGCTCATAAAAGTACTCATTATGCAGAATGTCCCATTTCACACGTTTTCACAAGTTTTCAAATAAATCTTTTGAAAATAGCAGATCTACAAGCTCACGATGCGTCACTCACAATTGCGTGAGCTTGTAGATCGGCTATTTTCAAATGGCCGAAATGTATATAGGGCTGAAGTGGTTAATGTATGTTTTGTAATAATAATCTAAATCTTCAAAGTAACAAGCAATTAACACTTTCAAATAATTGTAATAGGGTAAAAGTACAATATTTGTCTCTGAGATGTAATGGAGTAGAAGTGAAAGTACTGAAAATTGGAAATACTCCAGTAGAGTAAAACATCTCAAAACTATGCTTATACAGTACTTGTACAGTACTTGTAAAACTATACTTAAGTACAGTACTTGAGTAAATGTACTTAGTTACTTTACACCACTGCACAGGAGAATAATAAATCCCCAAAAATGGGCCCAGGGCCCCACGACGCCCACCAGTAAACTAATTACTGCAGGGTCACTTTATACCAATACAACGTTTATTACCAGTGTTGCCAAGTACACTTTTTTTACTGCGACTTTTGTCTTGTTTTGTTCCAGAGTTTCAGGGGGAAAATTACGGGATGTGGTTTTTCTGAGTTTGTTTTAAAAAATGCTGTGGATTCTTTGGCAAATCTAACAAGCCAACATTTCTTACTATAATTCCCCATAATAGGTTTGGGGAGGAGTGTGAATCACATTGAGTGACAGAATCGGTCTGGTGTCTCTACTTATTAAGCCCTGTGGCTCAAGTATGTTATAATAAATAACCAAAACAGAACTTATTATAGACCTACAGTACATATAGTCATTATAATGATATCTAATATTTTTTTATTCAGAATATATGCCAATATTATTGGGCTTGCTTTGGCTTGTTTGTTTTTCGAGGTGAGATTTGGCTTGTTTCTCTCGCAAGATTTGGCTCGTTTTTGGCCTGTTTTTGGAGGTGGGTTGGCTTGTTTCTCTCACGAGGGTTGGCAACACTGTTTATTACTGGCCCCTCACCACCACAGTATCAATAACCGAGGGGGAAATGAGCGTGTTGATCTGCTATTTTTGAAAAAATCATGGAAATTTGTGCAAATCTTTTAAAAAATCTTCAAAATCCAAAAAAAAAAAAACGTATGTTTCTATATCAGTGGTGCTCAAACTTGTTAATGCCAAGGACCCCCAAAATTATATGCAATTGGCCGCGGACCCCCATCTCAAAATATGTTGTTCCAGGGACCCCCAGAAGCCCAGACTTGAGTTAAAAATGTTCACTTAATTTTTTTTAATAAATTCAAAGATTTGCATAAATGTGTTCACGAGTTAAAAAAAAAATAGCAGATCTACAAGCTCATAGCGCGGCACAAAGTGATGCGCTATGAGCTTGTAGATCTGCTATTTTTGAATAGCTCAAATCTAAAGGTGTATCTCCTACACATACATACACAGGGTTTGAATAGTAAAGGGGGGGGGTCTTAACCACAAGTCCTAAATAATTCATACGACAAATAGCAAAAATAGCCGATCTACAAGCTCACAACGCTTCGCATTGCGACGCGCTGATGTGATTAAAAGAAATGATTTAGAAAGATTTTGACAAATTTAGAAAATTTGCCCCAAATAAGGATGCCAGATTATAATGTGGTTACACATTCTTTTTAATTAAATTGTGATATTATTATCACACATAAATATCAAAGATATCAGACAGTCTACGTGTTCCCTAAAGGAAATACATGTATTTAAAGGGATAGTTCACCCCCAAAATGACTTTTTTTCTAAGTCAATAATTTGATGACCGGCAGCGGTTCCGGTAGGAGACACAAAGAGTCTCCTTTGTGTCTCCTACCGGAACCGCTGCCTACCGGTCCGCTGGTCATCACATTTTAGTGAAAAAATGTATAAAAAATATCCATGAATTCAAGTCTCTGGGGTGACTAATCAATAGAAAAAAAAGTCATTTTGGGGGTGAACTATCCCTTTAATTCTGCCTGAACAGAAGCATGGATAAAACATTATCCACGCCAGCCATAAAAATCCCTGTTTGAACAGAAGACAAGATAATAGTTGTTGCGTAATAACCACATGAAATGAAAATAAGCACCAGGTTGTTTTGGGTATTTCCTACAAGCTGCAGGACATGCATCATCATCCAGTATTTACTACACTGTTTCTCAAAGTGAAACTTTGAGAAACGTTTAGGAATAAAGTTAGGTTTAGACATAGTTTTACTGAGGTTAAGGTTAGGAATAAGGTTAGGTTTAGACATAGTTTTACTGAGGTTAAGGTTAGGAATAAGGTTAGGTTTAGACATAGTTTTACTGAGGTTAAGGTTAGGAATAAGGTTAGGTTTAGGCATAGTTTTACTGAGGTTAAGGTTAGGAATAAGGTTAGGTTTAGGCATAGTTTTACTGAGGTTAAGGTTAGGAATAAGGTTAGGTTTAGACATAGTTTTACTGAGGTTAAGTTTAGGAATAAGGTTAGGTTTAGGCATAGTTTTACTGAGGTTAAGGTTAGGAATAAGGTTAGGTTTAGACAAATACCTGACAGGTGAAAGCATGGCAACAAAGGTGGTCAAAGGAGTAAACCAGAGAACCAGATTTATGGGCAGAGTTTCCTCTTTTGTCAACCCTCAGGCCCTCAGGACCCTCTCAGGGGCCCTGATTCAGCCCCTTTTTGACTATGCTAGCTCCTCTTGGTACTCCAACACCTCAGTGTCACTGCAGACTAAGCTTCAAACCTCCCAAAACAAACTGATCCGACTACTTCTCGGACTGGGGCCCATGACCCACCTCTCTCCCACTCACTTTGCCAGCCTAGGCTGGCTCAGGGTGGAAGACAGGGTTAAACAACAAAAAATGGGTCTGGTCTTCAAAATTGTAAATGCAGATTTGCCCGATATGCCCCCTATACCCGCATATCTGTATAAATACCTCGAAAACGTTAGTGACACCCACAGCCACGAAACTAGAGGGAGCGTAAACAACAATCTGGTACCACCCACCCATAAAACAAACATGGGCAAATTCTCCTTCTATAGCACAGCCACCAAGGAATGGAATAGTCTAACCCCATCCCTCAAAAAATGCAGTTCGCTGGGCTCATTCAAAACAGCCCTAAAAACCCATCTTTCTGGAGGCCGAAAGAGGAGCTAGTACCAGTTTCCCTGTAGACAGACGACCCCCCCCCCCTCCTCTTTTTGTACATATTTTGTATTTCCTCATGCTTTTTTTGTATATAATTTTTATTTTTCCATGCCCCCCCCCCCCTTTTTTTGTACATATATTTTTTAAATGCTTTTTTTGTACATAGTGGTATTTTTTCTGTATTATCTGTATTTTCATGTTGATTTTTGAACTGTTTGGTTGCTACTATATATGTCTATGAAATTAACTCAAGGACCCCAACGGAAACAAGTCCGCAAGGACTTTTTTGGCCGGACCTTTTAGACAAAAGCATTATAAAATGTAACTGTGTTGTTTTACATTCTTTTGCCTAATAAAATTTTCAATCAATCAAAAAAACAGTTTTATTGAGGTTAAGGTTAGGAATAAGGTTAGGTTTAGACATAGTTTTACTGAGGTTAAGTTTAGGAATAAGGTTAGGTTTAGGCATCGTTTTACTGAGGTTAAGGTTAGGAATAAGGTTAGGTTTAGACATAGTTTTACTGAGGTTAAGGTTAGGAATAAGGTTAGGTTTATACATAGTTTTACTGAGGTTAAGGTTAGGAATAAGGTTAGGTTTAGACATAGTTTTACTGAGGTTAAGGTTAGGAATAAGGTTAGGTTTAGACATAGTTTTACTGAGGTTAAGGTTAGGAATAAGGTTAGGTTTAGACATAGTTTTACTGAGGTTAAGGTTAGGAATAAGGTTAGGTTTAGGCATAGTTTTACTGAGGTTAAGGTTAGGAATAAGGTTAGGTTTAGGCATAGTTTTACTGAGGTTAAGGTTAGGAATAAGGTTAGGTTTAGACATAGTTTTACTGAGGTTAAGGTTAGGAATAAGGTTAGGTTTAGGCATAGTTTTACTGAGGTTAAGGTTAGGAATAAGGTTAGGTTTAGACATAGTTTTACTGAGGTTAAGTTTAGGAATAAGGTTAGGTTTAGGCATAGTTTTACTGAGGTTAAGGTTAGGAATAAGGTTAGGTTTAGACATAGTTTTACTGAGGTTAAGGTTAGGAATAAGGTTAGGTTTAGACATAGTTTTACTGAGGTTAAGTTTAGGAATAAGGTTAGGTTTAGGCATAGTTTTACTGAGGTTAAGGTTAGGAAAAAGGTTAGGTTTAGACATAGTTTTACTGAGGTTAAGGTTAGGAATAAGGTTAGGTTTAGACATAGTTTTACTGAGGTTAAGGTTAGGAATAAGGTTAGGTTTAGACATAGTTTTACTGAGGTTAAGGTTAGGAATAAGGTTAGGTTTAGACATAGTTTTACTGAGGTTAAGTTTAGGAATAAGGTTAGGTTTAGGCATAGTTTTACTGAGGTTAAGGTTAGGAATAAGGTTAGGTTTAGACAAATACCTGACAGGTGAAAGCATGGCAACAAAGGTGGTCAAAGGAGTAAACCAGAGAACCAGATTTATGGGCAGAGTTTCCTCTTTTGTCAACCCTCAGGCCCTCAGGACCCTCTCAGGGGCCCTGATTCAGCCCCTTTTTGACTATGCTAGCTCCTCTTGGTACTCCAACACCTCAGTGTCACTGCAGACTAAGCTTCAAACCTCCCAAAACAAACTGATCCGACTACTTCTCGGACTGGGGCCCATGACCCACCTCTCTCCCACTCACTTTGCCAGCCTAGGCTGGCTCAGGGTGGAAGACAGGGTTAAACAACAAAAAATGGGTCTGGTCTTCAAAATTGTAAATGCAGATTTGCCCGATATGCCCCCTATACCCGCATATCTGTATAAATACCTCGAAAACGTTAGTGACACCCACAGCCACGAAACTAGAGGGAGCGTAAACAACAATCTGGTACCACCCACCCATAAAACAAACATGGGCAAATTCTCCTTCTATAGCACAGCCACCAAGGAATGGAATAGTCTAACCACATCCCTCAAAAAATGCAGTTCGCTGGGCTCATTCAAAACAGCCCTAAAAACCCATCTTTCTGGAGGCCGAAAGAGGAGCTAGTACCAGTTTCCCTGTAGACAGACGACCCCCCCCCCCTCCTCTTTTTGTACATATTTTGTATTTCCTCATGCTTTTTTTGTATATAATTTTTATTTTTCCATGCCCCCCCCCCCCTTTTTTTGTACATATATTTTTTAAATGCTTTTTTTGTACATAGTGGTATTGTTTCTGTATTATCTGTATTTTCATGTTGATTTTTGAACTGTTTGGTTGCTACTATATATGTCTATGAAATTAACTCAAGGACCCCAACGGAAACAAGTCCGCAAGGACTTTTTTGGCCGGACCTTTTAGACAAAAGCATTATAAAATTTAACTGTGTTGTTTTACATTCTTTTGCCTAATAAAATTTTCAATCAATCAAAAAACATAGTTTTACTGAGGTTAAGGTTAGGAATAAGGTTAGGTTTAGACATAGTTTTACTGAGGTTAAGTTTAGGAATAAGGTTAGGTTTAGGCATCGTTTTACTGAGGTTAAGGTTAGGAATAAGGTTAGGTTTAGACATAGTTTTACTGAGGTTAAGGTTAGGAATAAGGTTAGGTTTATACATAGTTTTACTGAGGTTAAGGTTAGGAATAAGGTTAGGTTTAGACATAGTTTTACTGAGGTTAAGGTTAGGAATAAGGTTAGGTTTAGACATAGTTTTACTGAGGTTAAGGTTAGGAATAAGGTTAGGTTTAGACATAGTTTTACTGAGGTTAAGTTTTGGAATAAGGTTAGGTTTAGACATAGTTTTACTGAGGTTAAGGTTAGGAATAAGGTTAGGTTTAGACATAGTTTTACTGAGGTTAAGGTTAGGAATAAGGTTAGGTTTAGACATAGTTTTACTGAGGTTAAGGTTAGGAATAAGGTTAGGTTTAGACATAGTTTTACTGAGGTTAAGGTTAGGAATAAGGTTAGGTTTAGGCATAGTTTTACTGAGGTTAAGGTTAGGAATAAGGTTAGGTTTAGACATAGTTTTACTGAGGTTAAGGTTAGGAATAAGGTTAGGTTTAGGCATAGTTTTACTGAGGTTAAGGTTAGGAATAAGGTTAGGTTTAGACATAGTTTTACTGAGGTTACGTTCAGGAATAAGGTTAGGTTTAGACATAGCTTTACTGAGGTTAAGGTCAGTTTGGTCCCAGATGACAGTGAAGTGAATTTAAGGACTTTTAAGACCTTTTTAATAAACAAAAAAAACATCACTGCATCAAAAGTAATCAGCAAACTATAAACTATACTATAAACATTCAAACATTGGCCAAATTGTCAAATAATATAAGACAGAGGCATACATTGTGAAGATAGCCGATCTGCAAGTGGTGCGAGGCGTTGTGAGCTTGTAGATCTACAAGCTATTTTCAAAATATTTAAATTTAATGCCTCAACTCCTACAATTCCAAGTGTTTTCGGTGGGGGGGGGGGGGGTCCCCAGTTCACATATGATTATTTTGGGGGGTCGCGGCCTGAAAAAGGCTGAGACCCACTGCTCTGCAGTAGAGGTGAAGAACAAAGTCCTTTCCTCAGCTGTATTTACTGTCCATAATGTAGTCTTATTGACCAGATCAGAACGCTTGAATGTTTGAAAACAAAACGGGTATTTCCCCGGGAAGAACGTCTATGGACGTTTTCACAACACAATATAAAACATATATATATAAAACATAGATCTACAAGCTCATAGCGCGGCACCGAGTGCCGTGCTATGAGCTTGTATATCTGCTATTTTTTTTTTTAATCGTGAAAATGTGTGCAAATATTTAAAAAAAATATTCTTTTAAGCGAACGTTTGTAGAAATATGTTGTTCCAGGGACCCCCCCAGAAGCAAAGATTTGAGTTACAAATGTTTGCTTTAAAAATATATATATTCAAAGATTTGCACACATTTTCACGATTTTTCAAAAATAGCAGATCTACAAGCTCGGTGCCGCGCTATGAGCTTGTAGATCTGCTATTTTCGAATAGCCAAAGAAATCTAAAATGACACAGATGCGTTTCCGGATTGAATGTGTTTAAGCTATAACTAGGCTAAGTTTGAACTTAAGTGTGAGGTGGTGCAACAAGTGTCCTGTACGTGCAGAAATAAGGTGAATGAATAATAATAATACTGCTGCCGGCGTTATTTTTTTTTTTTGGTGGTGATGAGGTCATATACCGTCATGATTCACTGAGTCATCATCAAAGTATGACTCATCACTTTATGACTCAGTACGGCTGCTTTGATGATAAGATTAAATAGTGCCTTGTAGATCTGCAAGCTATTTTCAAAATATTTAAATTTAATGCCTCAACTCCTACAATTCCAAGTGTTTTCGGTGGGGGGGGGGGGTCCCCAGTTCACATATGATTATTTTGGGGGGTCGCACCATAGTGCCCTCCAGGCTAGATGGCAAGCTCCGGGACCTGGGCCTGAATACATCACTGTGCGACTGGATACTGGACTTCCTGACGGACCGCCCCCAGTCGGTGAGAGTGGCTGGTCGGACCTCCTCCACACTGAGTCTCAGTATAGGGGCACCACAGGGCTGTGTCCTCAGCCCTCTCCTATACTCCCTGTACACCTATGACTGCGTAGCGACACAGACATCAAACCATGTCGTGAAGTTTGCTGACGACACAGCAGTGGTGGGTCTGATTTCCGGCGGCGACGAATCGGCCTACAGGGAGGAGGTGGCCACCTTGGAGCAGTGGTGCATGGACAATCACCTCTCTCTAAATGTTAAGAAAACAAAGGAGATTGTGGTGGACTACAGAAAGAAGAAGGATGAGCTCCAACCAGTTCACATCAATGGCTCAGCGGTGGAGAGGGTGGACACCTTTAAGTATCTGGGAGTGAATATTGAGAAGGACCTGACCTGGGACTGCCATGTTACCGCAGTCGTAAAAAAGGCCCAACAGCGCCTGTACGGGCTCAGGCGCCTGAAGCAATTCGGCCTGAGACCCAACACCATCAGGGACTTCTACAGAGGCACAATAGAGAGCCTCCTAACAAGCAGCTTTACATCCTGGTACGGCAGTTGCACGGACAGAAACCGAAAGGCGCTGAGGAGGGTTGTTCGTACTGCAGAGAAAATCACCGGGTGTGAGCTGCCCAGTATGGAGGACCTCTACACCCAGCGCTGCCTAAACAAATCACTGAGGATCATTAAAGACCCCACCCACCCCCATAAAATACTATTTTCCCCACTAAAATCAAGAAGGGTAAAGGGATACAAGATCCTCTCAGCACGTACCAGCAGGCTGAGGAACAGTTTCTTCCCACAGGCCATCAGGCTGTTAAATGACAGTGGAAAATGAAATGTGCAATAACTGTACTCTGCACTATGCACTTTCCTTAAACTGATTTGCCTGTGTTTGTTTATTTATTGCTTATGAGCGTTTTAGGTTGTTTTATTATTGGAGCTTCCGAGCGTAAGTTTTTCACATGTATGTACCTGTGCATCTAAGTGACAATAAAAGGGTTTGGGCTATTCAAAAATAGCAGCTCTACAAGCTCATGGCGCGGCACCGAGTGCTGCTATGAGCTTGTATATCTGTTATTTTTATTTATTTTTTATCATGAAAATGTGTGCACATTTTTTAATATATATTTTGTACAGTTTTTTTGGAAGAACGTATGTTGCTATAATATCAGTGGTTCTCAAACTTTGCCATGTCGAGGACCACCAAAAATTATATGTATTTGGCCACGCACACCCCCTTCTAAAAAATATTTTGTTCCAGGGACCCCCCCAGAAGTAGATATTTTAATTTAAACAATTTAAACATTTAAAAATTGTATGTATATAAAAATATTCAAATTATACCCATTTTCACAATAAATTTTGTTGTTGTTGTTGCAGATCTACAAGCTCATAGCACAGCACGCAAATCTTCAAATAAAAAATGACATAAACCACTTGAACCCCTACAGTATATTCTGGGTAAAACGTTGCACACAAACTGTGTGTTTGTAGATCGGCTGTTTTATAGAGCCCTAAATGAGACCCCGGTCTACTACTAAACCCTAACAGTGCAGACTTACAGTAAAGGGCAGGGGTCATATCAACATTTTTCATTTTGTGAAAAAGTATGCAAGGAGCCCTCCGTCCACACTAATGCTATTGTTTCTTAAACAATGAACACAATGTGTAACATTATGATGTTCTATTAACATTGTTCCTGCTGTTCTACATACTGCCAAGTAACCAGATGAAGAAATCACAGATTCAAGCTTTAACCTTTACTTTCATATGAAATATCAGAGACAGACTATGACGATTTTATGGAAGATGCTTCTGAACATGTTGCTAGTTTGAGCACTTCAAAAGATCTAATCTTAAAAAAACTACAGATAATAGCCGATCTACAAACTAATCTACAATCTACAAGCTAATCTACAAGCTCTCAATGCGTCACAGACACATTGAGAGCTTGTAGATCGGCCTGTAGATTGTAGCTTGTACTGATTTATGTGGGATCCAAATAACTGAAATCAGCCGTGGCGACTGAGAACTTTAATCCTTTGGAATAAGGTTTAAGCATAGTTTTACTGAGGTTAAGGTTAGGAATAAGGTTAGGTTTAGACATAGTTTTACTGAGGTTAAGGTTAGGAATAAGGTTAGGTTTAGACATAGTTTTACTGATGTTAAGGTTAGGAATAAGGTTAGGTTTAGACATAGTTTTACTGAGGTTAAGGTTAGGAATAAGGTTAGGTTTAGACATAGTTTTACTGAGGTTAAGGTTAGGAATAAGGTTAGGTTTAGACATAGTTTTACTGATGTTAAGGTTAGGAATAAGGTTAGGTTTAGACATAGTTTTACTGAGGTTAAGGTTAGGAATAAGGTTAGGTTTAGACATAGTTTTACTGAGGTTAAGGTTAGGAATAAGGTTAGGTTTAGACATAGTTTTACTGAGGTTAAGGTTAGGAATAAGGTTAGGTTTAGACATAGTTTTACTGATGTTAAGGTTATGAATAAGGTTAGGTTTAGACATAGTTTTACTGAGGTTAAGGTTAGGAATAAGGTTAGGTTTAGACATAGTTTTACTGATGTTAAGGTTAGGAATAAGGTTAGGTTTAGACATAGTTTTACTGAGGTTAAGGTTATGAATAAGGTTAGGTTTAGACATAGTTTTACTGATGTTAAGGTTAGGAATAAGGTTAGGTTTAGACATAGTTTTACTGAGGTTAAGGTTAGGAATAAGGTTAGGTTTAGACATAGTTTTACTGATGTTAAGGTTATGAATAAGGTTAGGTTTAGGCATAGTTTTACTGAGTTTAAGGTTAGGAATAAGGTTAGGTTTGGGCAGGAATACCTGGTGGCGACCGTTCCGAGTTGGCCGGATTTGACCCGGGGCGAGCGAGCGTGTTTTGGGGCGAGCCTTCTTGTATTCCCAGCAAGCTGCTGTCTTTCAACACCATGTCGTGCCTACAGTATATATTTTGAGCTTGTCAGTCATTATCAAAGAGGTTAGTAATTAGTTCACTACTCAGCCACAGTGCTAGGAAACATTCAGCGCCCTGGAACTCTTGTTTTGAAAGAGCACCTCATGACTAAAGTGTTTGTTTACCTTTTGAGGAACAATTAACACAACAACAAAAAAATCTGTGTCACGTTTGAGCCTACAGCTGTTTTACAATTTCCTTTCCTGTGGAAACTATGACTACTGATGCCTGCAGTGGTGTAACGTAACTAAGTACATTTACTCGAGTACTGTACTTAAGTCCAAATTTGAGGTATTTATTGCTACACTTGAGTATTTCCAATTTTCTGATTTTTGATACTTTTACTTAAGTATAAAATGTGAGTATACTTCTTCCACCACTGCCATGTTGTAACTGCTGCTGAGAATCAGTTTTGTAATCTCTCTCCAGGCTGTAGTACTGTCCATGCTGCTTGTTTACTGCATAACACAATGCTTCAATGGAACAAAGACACTGTCCCTTCAAGGAAAGATGATACTGATCTGTCTGTCTGTCTGTCTGTCTGTCTGTCCATTTCACAAGTAGTGTGTGTAGGGCTGAGAGAGAGACAGTCTTACATTCCAAACATTTTCTAATCCTTTCAACACATTCTAGTAAAGTTTAGACCCCAGCTTACAGTACATTCATTCAGTTGCACACACACACACACACACACACGCACACGCACACGCACACGCACGCACACAAAATGAGTGAATGAATTTGATCCAGTCTTTTTGCATTATATTGCTCCATTATAAAGTATGTTCCTCTCTTCTCTTCACAGGACATGAAAGGAGGCAGTGAAGAGTGAACCTGGCTGGAGTTCAGTGTTGCCAGGTTTTGTAAGAGAAACAAGCAACCAGGTCTATGAAAACAAGCCCAAAAGAAGTGACTATATAGGCTACTGTGTACATGATGAGCCCTTTGAGCCTATTATGCGTCGGCCATTTGAAAATAGCAGATCTACAAGCTCGAGCTTGTAGATCTGCTATTTTCAAAAAAAAAGTCTTTAAGAAGATGTGAAAAAAATGTGGAATACCTTTGAAACATTTTAACAACACAAATCTTGTATGGGGGTCCCTGTATGGCATAAAATATTTTCAGATGGGGGTCCGACACATATTAACTTAGGGGGTCCTTGACATGAAAATGTTTGAAAACCACTGTTTTAAAGAACATTAGACAGAAAGCCCCAAAACAAGCAACTACACTTTTCGGAACAAGCCCCCCCCCCAAAAACAAACAAACAAACAAAAAAACAAAAAAACGTAACCCGTAACTACCAATATTTACAAGTGACTTGTAGAAAAACAAACCCACAAAGTTGCTTATCATAAGCAGACGTGGCAACACTGCTCAGGGGGCCGAGCAGCCAGCTGCACATACCATACCTCTGTGTGTGTGTGTGTGTGTGTGTGTGTGTGTGTGTGTGTGTGTGTGTGTGTGTGTGTGTGTGTGTGTGTGTGTGTGTGTGTGTGTGTATGCAAAGCGTGGGAGAGGGAAGTCACACAGAGTGATTGTATAGTAGTAACTGTGTAACAATGGAACAAAAACATGCATGAATCAGCTCTCTCTCTCTCTCTCTCTCTTTCTGCTTACCTTCAGCACACAGACCCAGGTTTCAGACGTCTGACTCCAGTGGTTCCTCTCTACTCCCTCTGCATGGTTCTGTAGTGAAGGAAGGGGAGGAGGAATGGAAGACAGTACAGTCAAAACCTTCAGAGTTAACAGTAAAAGTCAGTCAGGAAGGACTTGTCTTCTCTTCCTCCTATCTCTCTATCTTCACCTCCCCAGTCATCTGCAGGCTCCACCTCCTTCCTCTTTTTTTCTTTCCTTTTTTTTAAATACAACTTTTCTTAGGGGAAATCTTTTCTTTTTTTTGGTTTTACACCACACTTGCTGCATAGTGGCCATTTCCATGTTGAAAAGATTAGCATATTTAAACTAAAGCATACGTTTGGTAGCCTTGAATAGGAATATTTATCAGTATTTATCAAAATACATTTACAATGCTTTGATTCCAGCTAATTCTGTGTCTTATTATCAACAGTTAAAAATGTACAGAAAAGAGGTACACATGTGTAAATAAAAGCATACATAGCCTATATATGTTGTAAATAGAAGCATACATAGCCTATATCTGTTGTAAATAGAAGCATACATAGCCTATATCTGTTGTAAATAGAAGCATACATAGCCTATATCTGTTGTAAATAGAAGCATACATAGCCTATATATGTTGTAAATAGAAGCATACATAGCCTATATCTGTTGTAAATAGAAGCATACATAGCCTATATCTGTTGTAAATAGAAGCATACATAGCCTATATCTGTTGTAAATAGAAGCATACATAGTCTATATCTGTTGTAAATAGAAGCATACATAGTCTATATCTGTTGTAAATAGAAGCATACATAGCCTATATCTGTTGTAAATAGAAGCATACATAGCCTATATATGTTGTAAATAGAAGCATACATAGCCTATATCTGTTGTAAATAGAAGCATACATAGCCTATATATGTTGTAAATAGAAGCATACATAGCCTATATATGTTGTAAATAGAAGCATGCATAGCCTATATCTGTTGTAAATAGAAGCATACATAGTCTATATCTGTTGTAAATAGAAGCATGCATAGCCTATATCTGTTGTAAATAGAAGCATACATAGCCTATATATGTTGTAAATAGAAGCATACATAGTCTATATCTGTTGTAAATAGAAGCATACATAGCCTATATCTGTTGTAAATAGAAGCATACATAGTCTATATCTGTTGTAAATAGAAGCATACATAGCCTATATCTGTTGTAAATAGAAGCATACATAGCCTATATCTGTTGTAAATAGAAGCATACATAGTCTATATCTGTTGTAAATAGAAGCATACATAGTCACATAATGTGCTATGGATGTATATGGATGTATATGGGTATATACGTAGCCTACTTGTTCTAGCGGAGAAAACTGCGGTATGGCAAATATTTGCATATTATGTGTTCCATTTGCCTATAAGACCAAAGAAGTATCCACTTCCCCTACACAGTGACTGAACAGATATCTATTGTGACAGCCAGTATATGTGGTCGCATTAGATCACATGAAGGTTTTACACACACATACTTATCCTGTCAAATCACATTCTTGTGTGCAGTCATTCCTAGTTAACTGTTAGTTGAACCACATGGCAGGTTTCAGGTGTGTTCTTATAAACACTTCAACCCCAGCATGCATGCCTATTCTGGGGGAGGAACATTCGCCAAAAAAATAGCAGATCTACAAGCTCAGGATATAGGAAGTTAGAGAGGAAGAGTGTCATAGCGTATAGTACTATGTAAGCAGTGAAATAAATTAAAAGAAGAGTGTCATAGTGTATAGTACTAGGTAAGCAGTGAAATAAATTAAAAGAAGAGTGTCATAGTGTATAGTACAAGGCCAAATTTGCTTATAATAAGCAGACATGGCAACACTGGTAATTTTGGGCTTCATGAGTTTTTCTTTCTTTATTATTAAATATAAAAAATAGAACCATTCATACACTGGTGCAGGTGTGTAACAGATTAAAAGTTAAAAATAACAGACAACTTCAGACATTAATTATACTAGTCCATACCTAGACGACAATATTGACTTTTTAATAATCATTATATGGAAATGACCTAAAATGAGAAGGTTCCCCATAACTGCTGAAAAAGCTGTGTGGCAAAAGAAGAATCATGCAATGACCGGCTATAGGTGGATAACATCACATGTTGACATTTTTAATCTGTACATAGCCATATCACAATAAGGGCTTTTTATTTTAAACTGTATTCACATTCCTCATCCAGATACGTTAGTGAGTTCCTTGGACTTACTCTTTTTGCAGTTCGGTCCTTTTCCCCCAATGATCTTCAGCCCACTTTTGTACTCACTATAGAGAGCCAATCAGAATCCTTTGCTGCTGTATCTGCAAGACAGTTGGACAATTGCGCTTCATTGTTACATCTTGTGTACCGGTACATAAGAGTTCAACTTAATAATAATAATAATAATAATAATAATAATAATAATAATAATAAACTCTCTCACTGCCAGACTTATTTCTGGCCGTGTTTGCCCACTGCCAGCGATTTTTCGATTTTCTTACCCTTTTCAAGTAGTCACAGAATATTTATCGTTCTTGGCAGCCAGGGCATTCAGAAAAATACTTGCGATAACTCGTTCTTGGCAGCCAGAGAGTTAAACACCGTAAAAAATATAAAAAAAAGAAAGCAAGAGAGCGCAAACAAAGAGAGAACATCTGTGTATGTACAGTACACGTGCATTTGAGCTTGACATATTATATACCAACAGCATTTTTCAGTAGCTGCCACATTTCTTTATGTAAACAACTTCACAGTATCTTCTATATACAGCAGTTTAGGTAGGAACAGCTCAAGCATATTAAAGTGCAATAAAAGGAGGCTCCACCACTAAGACCATCGGTAGAGCCAGGGGGTTGGGGGGGGCTTAAAGAATTCCACTACACTTCATAGGAAGAATGAATCCAGTTTCAAGTAACGGTGCAAAACAAGTAGGAGCGCGTACCATCATGGAAATGAGGCTATACAGTTACAGTAAGCCTTCCTGGAGCCATGGGGCCCGGGTTTGAATCTGACCCCAGGGTCTTTGCTGCATGTCAACCCCACCCCCACCCGTCTCTCTCTCTCTCCAGAAATAAAGCAGAGAATGCTTTCAGGTAGGGGGAGGGGCCAAGCGCCCCAATGTGCCGGGGGGGGGGGGGTCCAAGGGGTCCCCACAAAAGTAGATAATAATTTTAACCACTTTTATCCATTTATAGGTTCAAAAATAGCAGATATACGAGCTTGTACATCTGCTATTTTTGAAAACCTTTTTGAAAAATCTTGAAAACGTTCTCAGATGGGGGGCCAAATATATATATGAATTTTGTGGGTCCTTGCCATGAACATTTTTGAGAACCATCAAAGTAAGGCATACGAGATAATTATGTGAATAATCATAGCTTACAAACAGGAACGTCAAACATCCATGTCATTTTAGACTTCTTTGGCCATTCCAAAAACATTTGTAACTCAAATCTTTACTTCATGTGGGGGTCCCTGGAACAACACATTTTGAGATGGGGGTTCTTTAGCAAAATACATATGGAAAATCTAAATCCTAAGAGTATGTTGCTATATCAGTGGTGCTCCAACTTTTCCATGTCAAGGACCCCCAAAATGATATGCATTTGGCCACGGACCCCCATTTCAAAATATGTTGTTCCAGGGACCCCCCAGAAGCAAAGATTTGAGTAAAAAAAATTCCCTTTAAAAATATATATACAGTAATTACTGTCAGGCAGAAACGTATGTCCTGTTTCTTTACAGGAAATGTAAAAAAGAACCATGTGCTCCAGTGTATCCAATTATTTAGTTTATAGATTATTTCAATCTGGCCTGTCATTATACGCAAATGTTTTTTTATTTTCTATTTTTTACATTCTTTCAAAAATAGCTGATCTACAAGCTCACAACATGCGTTGTGGGGGGGTCCCCAGTAAAAGTATAGTTAATGTAGCATCACTGTCATTTTAACCACTTGGCCATATTCTTGTGTACAGCTGTCTAATAAGGGGTTGCTAGGGGCTAACTTGTGGTCGCTAGGGTAAAACACATGGTTGCTAGGGTAAAACAGTGGTCTTAATAGGCAGTTGCTAGGGTCCAATATGGAGGTGCTAGAGTGTTATAGGCGGTTGCTAGGGTAAATATCTGGCTGATATGGTAAAACAGTGGTTGCTAGGGTCTAATAGGCTGTTGCTATAGGGTCTAAAAGGTGGTTGTTAGGGTCTAATAGGTGGTTGCTAGGGTACAACTGTGGTTGCTAAGGTAAACCTGGTTGTTACTAAGGTGGGATTAGTGGTTGCTAAGGAAAAACAGGGGTTGCTATGGTAAACGTGAATGAGGAATACCTTTTGAGTGTACTGTGCCTTTAAGAGAGTGACCCAATTTAACATTTGTCCATATACGGGCATGCAATGGACAAAGGTAGACAGATAGTTAGATAGATGTGTTGTTTTTAATTCATCCAAGAAATGCTGCTGATGATGAAGATGATGATGAAGATGAACAACACTGATCATGCTGATCTATACTTCATAAATAAACCGCTGTTGTTGGGCAGAAACCTCTTATCTCCATATTCGAACTTTTTGTGTTTTAACGTCACTATGACAACATTACGTCATGTCAACATGACATAACCATATAAGGAGCTCCCAATGCAGCTACGCCCAAATATGGAGTGTGTTGTCTGACCTCCATGTGTCGTCATGCATCAGCCGCAAACAAATCGGTCAGCTCCAAATATGGGCACAAAAGGGGGTTGCCCATTTACTGATGACATCAGCGATCTCCATATATGGGCATAAAATGGACAGGGACAAGGACTGACCAATCTGGTTGTCCAGATCCGACCGCTATGCCCATATATGGTCATGTGCATATATGGGACCGACCGACTTCAAACTCGCCGTGTGAATCGGCAAGGACTGGAGGGAGTGCGTCGCCCGCCGTCGACTAGTTTGGATTATACAGTTATTATACAGAACTGCCAATCCAACCAATATGCCCATATATGGGCATATAGTTTTATATTGATGACATCACGGATTTCCATATATGGGGTTAAAAGGGGACAAGGACTGACAGATAAAGGGACACAGGTAGACAGACAGAAACAGACGTCTCCATATATGGGCACAAAAGGGATACAGACAGACGGGTACAAGGGGTACTCTGACACAAAGCCCCCGACACTATGGCTCAGATATATTGATTGGATCGGTGGAGCGACGCCCGAACCTCACGTGTTTTATATTTTGGTGAATTCATAATCTCACATTTAAATACATATTTCACAGTTTAAAGAAATAGTTCACATAAAAAATATCCATTACTCACCCCCATGGAGAATTGAATTCATGGATATTTTTGGTTTTTTGTCGCATTCCTAAGCCAATAATTTGACCCCTAGGACAGGGGTCTTCAACAGGGGGTCCGGGACCCCTAGGGGGTCCCCAGAGTTACTACAGGGGGGCCGCCAAATCTTTGTGTGATAGGATCATGTTTTTACATGAACCACTTGAACCCCAGCATCCCTATTCTGAGTGGAACATTAGCCACAAATAGCAGATCTACAAGCTCGCAGCGCGAGGCGTTGTGAGCTTTGCTTGTAGATCTGCTATTTTTGGAAAAGAGGTTTGGTGTAGAGGGAAAAAAAGACTACATATTGACAATTCAAGTGGTTAAATGTCTGAAAATACACATTAATCGAACATACACTGACGATAGTGCTGTCAAAGTCTATGAAGCTGTCTCAGAAATCTATGAAAATTTTTAATTTACAACATAATTTTATACAATATGTAGTGGGGATCCCTGCTTCTTCTATCTCTCAGCCAAGGGGTCCTTTGCCTGAAAACGTTGAAGACCCCTGCTCTAGGAGACGAGCCATCTATAAGAGGGTTCGCTAAGATCATCATTCAATTTAAATCGTACAAGGCCGATGCTAGTGGGGAACACATGCCCTCTGGTTGTGTCTGTGTCCCTTTGATGTAAAAAGAAGGGAACGTGATAAATTACTGCTCTCCCATGTTTATATTTCATTAACCAATAAGAACAAGGTCTGGCCCAAGCCAGGCCTTCATCAGGTTACAGGAGTATGGTCTGTTCTAACAATAAGTAGCTCAGTCAATGAGCGTCATCACTCAATCCATTAACCAATAGGTAGGCTATCTAAGTGAGGTTCACCTCCCATGAAAGGGATAGAGATGTATCTATGTTATGCCCATATATGCATATCTCTGTAATCTGTCTGTCTGTCTTGCCATGACTCTTTTATGAGATAGTCCCGTCTGTCTTTTGCTGTGTCCCTTTTATGCCCATATTTAGAGATCTCTGTATCTGTTTTGAGAACAAATCTTGTGTTTTTCAAGTGGTTTTCATACTCTTGAAAAAGTCCAGGAATGCAGCAAACCATCGGTGTGGTGGAGATACTAAGCTTCCATTTCGAATCCTCTTTTCCGACCTGATGTTATGTGGGAGTTCAGACTGCTTCAGACCGTACTGAATAACTGCCAGCTTGCATAACGTCTTCAGACTAGGACTTAAGTCTAATATGTACAGTTCATCAGGTCTATGTCCTCCAAAGAAGATGATACGATTCCCCACCATGCAACAGCACATCCTAGACATCGGACCCTTGAAGTACCCTTGGGCCCAAGGGGACGCTTCCCCGTTGGGCTCAACCTTCGTCCAGGAGAAGGTCCCTGGATTGTATTTCCAAAAATCATCGAAGTGCCGGAACATGTTTTGTCCACCAAATACGTAGAAATCTCCATTGTAGGCAAAGGCTGAATGACCCCAACGTCTTTCCGGTAGAAGCTGTGCAGGTGTGGTCTCCCAGCAGTTGGTCTCTGTGTCAAACACTCCGCAGTTGTTGCCAAAGTAGTTGTAGCTGTAGCCCCCGAATACAAACATCTTTGTCCCGATGATGGTGGCAGAGTGTTCCTGTGAACCAGGTGCCGGAGTTCCTTCGGTGTCGATTAAAGACCAGACCATCGTGGTGGTGTCCAACTTGTGGATGTCGTTGTAACTGCATCCGGGTCCTCCAGATCCTCCAAAGATGTACATGTACTTCCCCAAGACACAGGCTGAGTGCTGCCACCTGGCCTCTGGAACGTTCCCAGATATCTTGGGCTTGAACCATGTGTGGGTGTTGACGTCAAAGGCATAAAGCTCGTTGCTGTGCTCGTCGGAGTACTGCCCTGTGTAAGTACGCCCGCCCCAGATGTAGATGGTATCTTCTATCAGAACAGCTGTGTGACCATAGCGCCTTGAGGGAACCACCTCAAGGGCGTCGTTCTCCTCTTCTCCAGCTGTCACTACTGGGGGCAACGTCACCCAGCGCAGAGACACTGTGTTGAATACATTCACATCAATCTGACCCATGTGGGTCTCCTCCCACTTACATAACCCTCCAAAGGAGAACACTTTGTGCCCCACTGCCACCACAGCATGGTAGTCCCTCTTAAAGCCTCCTTTCTGATGCAATGTCCACTGAAACATTTCACACATCTTCTTGAAGATAGATAGAGTCTTGGAGGTCTGTATTGAAGGGTCCTAAGAGCCGAGCACTGTGGTCTTCGTAGTGGGTAATGTGAGCTTTCACTGAGACCGTGGTGGCTTATAACCTCTCCGGCAGTGACATCATCACTCAGCCATGCCCAAATATGGCTGAGTTGGGTCTGTGATGTCAGACAACAGCGGTAACCATAGCAACGTTGTACACAAGTGTGCATCAACAGCGGTAACCATAGCAACGTGGTACAGAAACATTGCGTAACCATGGCGACTTGATATCAACAAACCTGGATGCAGCACTCGGGCACAGTGGTAAAGTCCCTGCCCACTATGGAGGTTGTTGGTTCGAATCCACGTGGTGCATCCGGCTTTGACTGGCGTCTATGCAAACACAATTGGCCCATGTTCGAGGGAGGGGCGCCGGGCGGGGAGGGTGATGTGTGTCACCACATGTAACCCTACGGGCTGGGGGGGGCACCTGTCAGCATGGAGTGTTGGGCGGGAGGAGAAGCACGAAGGCTCTACGTCTTCCGGTGGGGGCTCCTCACTGGCAGGTGAGTCAGTAGGATACGACAGCAGTGACAACACAGACATGTGTGTGGGGAGGAATTAATTGGCATAACGACAAAATTGGGGAGAAAAAAAGGGGTGTAAATAATTGGCTACTCTAAAAAATTTTTTTTAAATAAATAATAAATAATAACAACAACAACAACAAACCTGAATGCAGTGAAATAATTTTTGAAGCCAAAGATTGTTGGTAGAGTTTGGGGTTTTGTATCAAAATCAGGCTTGAACAGCAGTTTGCACTCACACAGTGAATGGTTGGTGACTCTTGACTATGTCAAGAAGTTTACCAACTGTACCTTGGAAGTCTGGTAAGTAAATCTACCAGACTATTAAGTAAAGACAATGCAACACAAAAAGACATTAGGTGAAGGCTCGGGAAGGCTCATGGTGCTTATAGTGGGATAGCTTAACAAGATAATCGAAACGAAGCGGATAAAAGCGCCAAATTTATATAAATAAAATATTATAAATATTTTTTTCCCTGGACTCCTTGGATCATGACGCAACTTCCCATATAGGTCCCGCCCCTTTTCCGATTTAAAAATGTTACGACATTTTGCGCTATCTTCAAAACACATATTTTGCTATTACTCTTACAAATTAAATCCAAAATTCACACAAATCGGCACACACTGTGTCTTTGGTTATGTGATGTAGATGTATCAGTCCGATTTCTCATATTCCCCTCAGATTGGCTACGATTGGCTTCTAAAATTTGTGGGAGGGTCCGTTTGGCAAAAAATGGCACAAATCATTAACACAGCCTCCTATCTTTCCAAATTCGTATCATTGATGGGCCACTAATAAACACAGAGCCAATGCTATTTCACTTCCACCCATAGGGGGCGCAACTAATTCTACAAATATCACTGTTTTTGCACCAAATTAAGTACAAATTGTCTTGTGAGTCAAACATTTGCAATTGCAAAGTGGTGAACAGTCCAAATTTGATTTGCCACATTTGCAGGTGGAACAGTCCCCTTTACAAGAGCATCTGATCAGCTCTCTGCATGCTCTGGAGACTTCTGGAATTGTCATCCAAA
Source organism: Gymnoscopelus braueri (assembly GCF_963280865.1). NCBI lineage: Eukaryota > Metazoa > Chordata > Actinopteri > Myctophiformes > Myctophidae > Gymnoscopelus > Gymnoscopelus braueri. Next base: position 44,540,287 of record NC_137624.1, on the reverse strand, counting down.
CTGGCACCCATGCCTCCGATTCCTTGGTCCATCCATATTCATGTGGGGAAGGAAAACTTGTTCTGTTTGTAGGCTGGTCGCCCAGATGCCTGCTTGATAAACTGCCCGCTTAACATGCTGAAGTAGTGCATCTTGGGTGGGTGGCAGTTTCTCCATCGACCTATTCCCATGACAGAAGAGATCTTTTCTAGTCTGGTTGATGGAGATCAAAGGACTGGATTTGTCATACAGGATAACTGTCAGTCTCTCAAGCTTCTGGAACTGCTGACTGTCAACATTCAGCAGCTGGAAGGGATGTTTGGCCAGACTGACAAGTATCTCTGTGACATCATCATAGGCTTGCCAGGCATGCCAAGCTGACTTTTTGCCCTTACTGTGGAAAGCAGATGTTGTGTCACAACCTGACAATGCATGGAACATGGCAGAGCACAAGATTTTGGCTCCCCCAGAGATTTACACATGATGTTGATGTGGTAAAATCTGTATTTTTTTGCCCATACCAAAAGCCACCCAGATGTCAGCCAAAGATTGAATCGAAACTAAATCATGGAACAAGCCTGCAAGGATCACTATGACATCAGTGTCCACAGTACGCACTAGGATCGTTTTTGCTCCTTGCTCCAGTGCATGCCGTACATGAACTAGAATCCTGGTGTCTGCCTCTTCATGATTGCAACAGGTCATGGTACTACTGGAACAAAAAGACGACACAGCTTGCCCTGATGTGAGATACACAGCTTTGGATGGTGGCCAGTTGAACTTTTCAGTTCTGGAAGTCCAAAAGGCAAACAGCTCCCTCTTATTTGTTGGGTCACGAAGAAAATCCATCCAATTGCCTGGTAGCTTTGTCTGACCTGACACTTTCATGCAAACACCTTGTCCTCTCTTTTTGCAGATGGACTCCTTCAAACTATCTGGGATATATGTGTCCCATAAAACATCCAACCGCTTGGTTTCCTACAGCTGCTTCAGCAGATAAAAGGGATGAAAACGTCATCTGCATACTCATCAAATGCTTTTTCTTTGAAGCCAATTACAGGCAAACAGTATGGAATATCAAAAGCCTGTTGGACGGTCATTGTCACATGACTCACAAGACCATTTGTATTTAATTTGGTGCAAAAACAGTGAAATTTGTAGAATTTGTTGCGCCCCCTATGGGTGGAAGTGAAATCGCATTGGCTCTGCGTTTATTAGTGGCCCCTCAATGATAAACATTTGGGACAGATAGGATGCTGTGTTCATGATTTATGCCATTTTTGCCAAACGGACACTCCCACAAATTGCAGAAGCCAATCGTAGCCAATCCGAAGGGAATATGAAAAATCTGACTGATAAATCTTGATCACATGACCAAAGACAAAGAGCGTGTGCCGATTTGTGTGAGTTTTGGACCAAATTTGTAGGAGTAATAGCAAAATATGTGTTTTGAAGATAACGCAAAATGGCGAAAAATCTTGAAATCGGAAATGGGCGGGACCTATATGGGAAGTTGCGTCATGATCCAAGGAGTCCAGGGAAAAAAGAGTTTTGATGCTATGACCTATGGTCCAAGAGTTATAGGCCAAAAAGTGAATCGGCCTGTTTTTTGTATGGATAGATATGGATAATTGTATGGATACTTTTCAAAATAAAGTTTGGTAGGCAAGGCTAGAATCCATCAGTAGGTCCTAAAGAAGCCTCATAAAAGATTCTGCACTTTTATCCGCTTCGTTTCAATAATGTAAAAAAATGGGGTTAAGCTAATCTAGACTATTAACTGTGGATTGGCAACCCATGTTTGGGTCGTGCAAGCATTTGTATGGACAGCAAGTAAATATTGTTGAGAATCTCTGTCTTACAGAGCCACATTGTAATTAAGTGCTACCACAAAATCCCTTTAGTTTGAATGGGAAAATGCCATTGAGCTACACAGTAGGGCCAGCTGAAATCATAAAAATGTTGACAAATGTTCGTAAACTCACTACGCCCCCACATTTGTTTGACTACAGATATATTCTATACAATTTTTTTTTCAAACAACACAAAATGTAATCATCTAAGCTGTGCTATTTATACTTTTGACCATTTGAACAGACTCATGTTCTTCTACACTGTAACCTACTAATCAAATCCCAGAAATTAACTACACCTGCTACTTTTACAAGAGTAAAATTGGGTCACTCTCTTAAAGGGTAAGACCACTTTGGTAGAGGTTTGGGTTGTGTAGTTACCTTGCCATGATGTAACCCCAAAGGTGGGCAAGAAATAAAAAATAATTGCTCCATTGATTAGAAATTGATAATTAAAAAAATGCTCCTCATTGACTTACATTGTACGCTGAAACAGCTCTCAAAGTAACTGTTTTAGCACATAAATGAACCCAAACATAGCTGATTCAGGCAATATAGAGCATCACCAAACCCAGTACTAAAAATAAAAATGTCAACTTCCTGTTGATTTTACTATTTGAAGATCTGGATCCGGATCCAGTCCAGGTTTTCTACTTATAAAAAATGGCAAAATGGTTTTGCCATTGGTTCTATATTGTCTGAATCAACTTTGTTTAGGTTCGTTTATGTGCTAAAAGAGTGACTCTGAGAGCTGTTTCACCGTACAATGTAAGTCAATGAGGAGCATATTTTTAATTATCAATTTCTAATCAATGGAGCAATTATTTTTTATTTCTTGCCCACCTTTGGAGTTACATCATGGCAAGGTAACTACACAACCCAAACCTCTACCAAAGTGGTCTTACCCTTTAAAGACACAGTACACTCAAAAGGTATTCCTCATTAATGTTTACCATAGCAACCACTGGTTGTACCCTAACAACCTCCCATTAGACCCTAACAACCACCTATAAGTATCTAGCAACCTCAAATTATACCCTAGCAACCACTGTTTTACCATAGCAATCACTTGTTTTACCCTAGCAACCCCATATTAAACCCTAGCAACAGCCCATTTGTTTGTTTGTTTGTTTGTTTGTTTATTAAGGATCCCCATTAGTCTACACCTTAGTGGAGACTATTCTTCCTGGGGTCCAATTAGACCCATTAGAGTAGACCCTAGCAACCACTGTTTTGTCTTTCGACCTTCCTCAGAGTCATAGGTGGCAGCATCAAGGTAGACGATTATATACAGAGGTGAGCATGGGCTGTGCTCTCAATAAACCAATGGTGCATGGCCCTCTGTTTAGTGGTAATTACCTAGTACTGCATGTCACAATCTCAAGGTTGCGCCTATCAGTAATGATTAGGCTTAGTTCTGGGCATGTGGAATATTTAGCATATTACAAGAATTACAAAATAGTCTACACATATAATGCCTTGGTAAGGTTAGTTTAAAACAGTGTACAAGTAGAAAGAGGGGCCAAGCAAAGTTAGGCCAATGCAAAAACGCTTTAAACACATCCATACGAGGGTCTGCCTGCCATGATCAACATTTAACTTAAACTGTACAAGGCTGATGCCCTCTGGTTATGCAGTATGTTGTACCCGTTGTACACATCTGTCTGTCTGTGTACCTTTTATGTAAAAAGAAGAGAATGTCCGCACATGATGAATTACTGCTCTCCCATGTTTTATTTCAACAAGAACAACGTTTGTTCTAGAACAATTAAGTAGGTCAGTCAATGGGTGTCATCACCCAAACAATTCATTAACCAATAGGTAGGCTATCTAAGAGACATTCCCCTCCCATGAAAAGGATAGAAATGTGTCCCTTTCATGCCCATAATATGGGCATGAAAGGGACACATTTCTCTCCATATATTATATGGAGATCTCTGTAATATGTCTGTCTGTCTGTCTTGTCCCTATTTGCAAGCAGAGAGATCTGTCTCTTGCCTGTGTCCCTTTTATGCCCATATATTGAAATCTTTTGCTCGTCGACTGGCTTTCATACTCTTGAAAAAGTCCAGGAATGCAGAAAACCATCGGTGTGATGGAGATACTAAGCTTCCATTTCGAATCCTCTTTTCTGTTTTTCTGTTTCCGCTGTTGGTTGTCATGACTGCCAGTTCCAACCTGATGTTATGTGGGAGTTCGGACTGCTCCAGACCGTACTGAATAACTGCCAGCTTGCATAATGTCTTAAGACTAGGACTTAAGTCTAATATGTACAGTTCATCAGGTCTATGTCCCCCAAAGAAGATGATACGATTCCCCACCATGCAACAGCACATCCTAGTCATCAGACCGTTGACGTACCCTTGGGCCCAAGGGGACCCTTTCCTGTTGAGCTCAACCTTCGTCCAGGAGAAGGTCCCTGGATTGTATTTCCAAAGATCCTGTACTGTAAAGTGCCTGAACATGTTTTTCCCACCAAATACGTAGAGCTCTCCATTGTAGGCAAAGGCTGAATGACCCCAACGTCTTTCCGGTAGAAGCTGTGCAGGTGTGGTCTCCCAGCAGTTGGTCTCTGTGTCAAACACTCCGCAGTTGTTGCCAAAGTAGTCGTAGCTGTAGCCCCCGAATACAAACATCTTTGTCCCGATGATGGTGGCAGAGTGTTCAGATGCCGGAGTTCCTTCGGTGTTGATTAAAGACCAGACCATTGTGGCGGTGTCCAATTTGTGGATGTCATTGAAGTTGTGTCCAGATCCGCCAGATCCTCCAAAGATGTACATGTCCTTCCCCAAGACACAGGCTGAGTGCTGCCACCTGGCCTCTGGAACGTTCCCAGATATCTTGGGCTTGAACCATGTGTGGGTGTTGACGTCAAAGGCATAAAGCTTGTTGCTGTGTTCGTCGGAGTACTGCCCTGTGTAAGTACGCCCGCCCCAGATGTAGATGGTATCTTCTATCAGAACAGCTGTGTGACCATAGCGCCTTGAGGGAACCACCTCAAGGGCGTCGTTCTCCTCTTCTCCAGCTGTCACTACTGGGGGCAACGTCACCCAGAGCAGAGACACTGTGTTGAATACATGCACATCAATCTGACCCATGTGGGTCTCCTCCCACTTACATAACCCTCCAAAGGAGAACACTTTGTGCCCCACTGCCACCGCAGCATGGTAGTCCCTCTCAAAGCCTCCTTTCTGATGCAATGTCCACTGAAACATTTCACACAGCAACCAGCGTGGAGCTTCTTGAAGATAAGAGTCTTGGAAGTCGGTATTGAAGAGTATTGAGAGCCGAGCACTGTTGGAGATCTGTGGGCTTCGTAGTGGGTTATCTGATCTTTGACTGAGACCGCGGTGGCTTATAACCTCTCCGGCAGTGACATCATCACTCAGTGACATCATCACTTGCTGTACACAAAGATGTTGTGTACAGCAACAGGGGTTACCATAGCAACGTGGTCCACAAACATTCTGTACAGAAAGAGCGGTAACCACAGCAACGTGGTACACAAACATATTGCGTAACATAGAACTCAAGTGCTTAATTCGTGAAGTATTTGTGTACGCCCCGACAGGGTTTCCTGGGTGCCACAGGCGCACCATTGCTCCGCCCCCTCTGTGTTCCTATTGGCTAGGCTTTAAACAGCCGTAAGTCCAGTTCCCAGCATGCTAAACTTTCGAAACTTGCTAGGTGCACTTAGACGGCCAACAGGGACAGGCTGTAACTGCTTAAGCCCCACCCCCTCTGTGTTCCTATTGGCTGGCCTTTAAACAGCCATAACTCCAGTTCCCAGCATGCTAAACTTTCGAAACTTGCTAGGTGCACCTAGACGGCCAATAGGGACAGGTTGTAATTTCTTAAGCCCCGCCACCTCTGTGTTCCTATTGGCTGGCCTTTACACAGCCATAACTCCAGTTCCCAACATGCTGAACTTCCGAAACTTGCTAGGTGCACTTAGACGGCCAATAGGAACAGGCTGGAATTGCTTAAGCCCCGCCCCCTCTGTGTTCCTATTGGCTGGGCTTTAAACAACTACAAATCCACTTTTCCAGCATGCTAAACTTCCGAAACTTGCTAGGTGCTCTTAGATGGCCAATAGGGACAGGCTGTAATTGCTTACACCCCGCCCCCTCTGTGTTCCTGTTGAGCAGCCTTGAAATGAATGGACAGGGATTTAACATGGTTCCTCTGGTTCATATAGCTTAAATTAACAATCAAACAATCAAAGGCACCACTCACTTCACACTGGGTGTGATTTTTATGCCTTTGTTATAGATAGGAAATGGAAATGGTGAGAGAGATGGGGGGTGACATGCAGCAAAGGCCGCCGGGATTGGGACTCGAACCCGCGACACGCTGTCAGGCTACATTGTAGCCTAGGTGCTTGGATCCCTACGCAGTCCAGGCCCCAAAAGAGAAATTTGATGTCTTCCCCAGGACCTAAACTAGTGGAAATAGCCGATCGATCTACAAGCTCACAACATGTCGCTTCTCCTGAGGGAGGCGGTTGTCCAGAACAGCCATATGCCCATATATGGAGATCTCTGTATCTGTGTGTCATGATGACATCATAGACTGGCCTCCAAGTACTATGATAAAGGGTACAGCTACTAAGCACTCTGACAACGGTTACAACGGGTATTGCATAACGGAAGACAGGATCGGCCTAGTAATATGAAATTAATTCATTTAGGGATTTCATAATATCAAACAATGTTCATCAACATGGGGTTTGGGGTCTTTGTATACATCCTATATTAAAATTGGCTTAACCCTTTCAATACGGGAACGCGTGTGTGTCATTTTACGATTCCTTTGGCTATTCAAAAATAGCAGATATACAAGTTCATAGCGCAGCACCGAGCTATGAGCTTGTAGATCTGCTATTTTTGAAAAATCGTCAAAAAGTTTGGAAATCGAAACATCATGAAAGAGTTTGGGAGCCACTGATATGATATGTATTTGGCTGCAAAATATGTTGTTCCAGGGACCCCCCCCCCCCCAGAAGCAAAGATTTGAGTTACAAATGTTCACTTTAGAAAGATATATATTCAAAGATTTGCACACATTTTCACGATTTTTCAAAAACAGCATGAGCTTGTGGATCTGCTGTTTTTAGAAATCTAAAATGACACAGATGCGTTCCCGGATTGAACGGGTGGCGGCCGGCGCCGGCCGGCGGGCGGACCACGGCCACATCACTCTGACTCAGACATAACCATAAACAAACCCGATACGCCCATATACAGGCATGTCACTATGACTCAGACATAACCATAAACAAACCCGATACGCCCATATATAGGCATGTCCCTATGACTCAGACATAACCATAAACAAACCCGATACGCCCATATATAGGCATGTCCCTATGACTCAGACATAACCATAAACAAACCCGATACGCCCATATATAGGCATGTCTCTATGACTCAGACATAACCATAAACAAAACGGATACGCCCATATACAGGCATGTCACTTTGACTCAGACATAACCATAAACAAACCCGATCCGCCCATATATAGGCATGTCCCTATGACTCAGACATAACCATAAACAAACCCGATACGCCCATATATAGGCATGTCCCTATGACTCAGACATGGTTACAAAGTCACTCATATGCCCATATAAGGACATGGCAACTAATATGTCCATATATGGACATACATTATGAGTCATTCATATGCCCATATAAGGACATGGAAACTGGTATGTCCATATATGGACATATAAGTCACTCATATGCCCTCATGAGGACATGGTCGTTCATACGCCCTTATAAGGACATGTCAACTCATATCAAGTCTGCCACGTCAATCAGGTTTGTTTACAGTGGGTCGTCATAGTTACTCACTATGTTTGAGTGAGTCCTGGTTGCTATGGTTACCACTGCTGCTGGTCTGACGTAAGTTTAACAGAGTCCATGTTTGGTTAACGGATGAGTCATCGTGACATCACCCAGTACACAGAGCCGGACAGTATAAAAGCAGTCTACCTTTATCAGGCACCTACTCACTCTCTATGGTACTGACCTCCACAGCTCAATCTCAAACCTATCTCACAGAGCTTTTAACAGTGACCTCTCTATCAGTACATAAGAATCAGTGCAGAATGGGAACCGAAGACGAGGCCAATCGGACTCTCTTTGTCGGAAACCTGGACCAGAGAGTGACGGAAGAGCTTTTATTCGAGCTGTTCTTACAGGCGGGACCTCTGGTCAGAACCACGATCCCCAGAGACAACAGCGCCGGCGAGGGGAAACGGAAGCCGAACTTCGGCTTTGTGCTATACAAAGACAAAGCGTCCGTGCCGTACGCCGTGACGCTGCTGGACGGAACGTGGCTGTTTGGAAGGAGCATCCACGTTCAGCTGGACTCGGGAAGCACCGCGGACGCTCGGGACGTCAGCGCGACCGCGGACGCTCCCAATCCACACGGCCACGTGAACTGGCCACACCACGGCGCCTAACCACAGCCGCCAGACAGCCGGCCGATGGCAGAGTGGGTTAGGGCGCGTAGGCCGCTGCCTACCACACAGTGGTGGAAAAAAGTATTCACATGTTTTACTTAAGTAAAAGCATCAATACTGCAAAGTTTTCAAATGTATAGAAATCTTTTGAAAATAGCCGATCTACAAGCTCACAATGCATCGTATTGCGACACATTGTGAGCCCAAAAACAAATCTTTAAAAATGTAAATAAAATATAAATAAAATAAAAGCATTCAAACACATGCCCCCTGAAATTGTAGCCATTCAGCCATTTTCAACCCTATCTTCATATAACTTTACTTTATTTGTTTATTTAGACAGGACAGAGCATATTAATGAACGTCACATGAACGTAAATACACCGGATTTAGCAAAGATGCTAATTTTCATCCGCAGTCCTCACACAAAACATTGGTTTTCAAGCAACCATCTTTTCACATTGAATTTAAAAGATGGAAATGTAGCACAATCCCTTATACGTAGAGGAAGGCCATTCCATGCTACACAACCCTGTACTGAGAGGACATTTTGACCGAAGGTTGTTTGCCGGTGCGGCACTTCACAATCTCCTCGAGTGGTTGCTCTGGTACTGATTCCTCTTTCAGGCTTCCTTTTAATGAATTCACTTAGGGGGGGGCGGGCACAGACCATGTAAGGTCTTGTATATGACCCCAACCTGTTTGAACTTTTTGAAATTGTCGAAGCAAAAAAGATTGCGCCTCCTGAGTATGTTACAATGATGATAAGAGTGAGGCTTCCTGTCAAACACTTTGAGCGCACTTTTGTAGAGCTGTTCAATGGGTTTTAGAATCGTCACGCCTGTGCAAGACCAGTTTGTAAAACAGTATTCAATGTGTGATATGATCGTACAGTGAAGATACGATCTGGCAGCTCCAACTGTCAGGAATAGTCTGTGAGCCAGGGGGGTTGGTCATTACCATCTGAGGGGATTAATGCTCATAGTGATTTTTGTCAAGGTATGCATGTCTAGAGTTAGAAAATATGTGATAGCCTTGCACCAATGGTAGCTTTATGGGTGCTATCATGTATTTTATGTTATAACACTAGGCGAAAATTACATGGGTCAATATATGAAAACATACTATTAACCCCCCCCAAAAAAATATACAAAAGGTTTTTCAATTGGTTCTGGTACATCTAGGCATGCTTAAGAACATACAAAAAAATCTAGGAAATTATATTTCTCGTAAAGCCATCATTTTCAAGATGGCGTCCAATATGACTGCCAGGAGCTTAAATGGCTTTATGATACTGTTCAACCTAGAAAGGTGGTTTTGGTGTCTAAAACTAGGTCTTAGGGTTCAAGAAATATGGCTGAATCAGTGAAATTACCATCAGTTAATTTTGTATTGCCAAATCAAAGATGGTGTCCATCCCATGGTGATGTTCCATTGTACTAAATTATGTTAAAAACAACAAAATATTGCAGTTGTGTGAGGGAATCTGTGAACTTCGTGAACGTGATTCATATGGGGACCTGGGGGGGGGGCATTCATAGGTGTAGAATCTATTTCTAATGTTATATTTTGACTTGCTGGTCAGTCTTTGGCCTATGTGCTAAAGGTCAGGTCAAGGTCTCTCTCGCACCTTATCGTCCAACCAGGTGTCCAAGCAGGCAGCAGATATGGTCACTGGTTGACATGTACAGCAGGCCCTATTCACCTCACAATTGACATGGAGCCGTTTGTTGACACCTTGCAGGTATATAAGCATCTTATATTCTTCAGCTGCATTGCAAAACTGATGCAAGGTTCAGCACTGGAAGTGGAAATGCATGTGGTTGCAGAACATGACAGGCAAGTTCAGTGGTCAGTCCTGAGTGTATCAGCAGCACTCTGAAGTGGTTTCTATCAACTTGGCCAAAGACATTTGAACAGATACAGCAGTAGCCTACCTGGACACTGCACATCTCCATCCTACTGGCTGACAGTGGGTAGACAACTTCTTCCTACACTTCACATCCACCAGTTTGAATGCGCAGGGAGACACATTGACATTAACTTCACCTTTTCTCTCATGAAGCACATGACTGAAGCACTTCTTCCATGCTGGCCATGTGCAGTGTGCTTGATATATAACCCAGTGCCTGCTGAAGATGCATGTGCTCCATGCCATAGCATAGAGGCTAAGCTAGACCTTGTCTGTCGGCACCATGATGGATTCTGGATCACTGTCTCTGCTGACCAGTCTGGGGAGCAGACTGCCATAACGATCAGGAAAGATGCTGTCATGATGCATGTGAGTGGAGTGGACTGAAGCCTTCCCCAAAATGTGCAGAAACAGAGGGAGAGTTGAAGCACTGGTGTGTCTTGGTCATAAAATATTGGGGTGTAGGATTCCTCACACACAGAAAGATCATCTCTTCAATCCCATCCTTGGCTAATTTGCCCCCATGCTGTTGTGAATAGTAATGTCCTTTACCCACATGAGATGTCATCATGAAGAGTAAGAACATTAAGCAGAAGCCGTTGAGCATGTTGTACACCTTCAGTGCTGACGATAGATACTCCATTTAGTCATGATGAGGCAGACATCACCATGAGTTCCTATATCCCTGATGCAGCCATCTCTGGAAAGGGTGTGATACACATGCTCAGTGATTACACTGATGTTCTTGTCCTGTTGTATGCTGTGTATTGGGGTGTATCAGGTGGACCTACAGTGTAAAGTATAGATGGAGCATTGGGATGGGACAGTCTTATATGTATGACAAAGGCAAGATCAGAGCACACTACACTTTGCTGGCAGGGAACTTCCCAGGCTACCCTGATGTGCTGGGTGAGGTGGGTGCCACAAGTCAATGGCCCTTCCTCCAACACCGACCAACCTGTTGCACCACATGTGGGCTCATTTATTTACAAGTGATGTTGTGGAAAGTGGCAGACCACCAAGCCCCACCTGACAAGTCGTTTGATGTCACAAAATTTGGATAGGAGATCTAGGATATTCTTGTTCCTGTCATTGCTAAGGGTGACCCCACCGTCAGAGCTATGTGACATGGTGCAATATCAATTTAGGGCACAGAGAGTGAGAAGTACATCACTGATGTACTGTAACTGCTCTGGTGAAGATGGTTACTGATGATATGTTCAAGCTACAGATGAGGAGTGATGTTAATAAGGAGGATACTTGTAAGGATGAGGTAGAACAGGATGTGGGTTGGATAATACAAATGTAGTTGCAAAAGATAGATATTTGACATTAGATTATATCATTTTACATTCATGTTATTATGAATACCAATTCTTGTGACATGTTAATGACACTTTTCACAAAACAAAATCATGAATAGTGAACCATGAATGTTCATCAAGTTGTTTCCATTTGTTGTTCTCCCAGAGGTCAATTTTAACCTTGACCTGACCTTTGACATGATTGACCTGATATTAAAAAAATAACATCAGGAATGGATTCTACATATGAAAACCCTAAAAAAGAGGTATTAAAACAGGTATTCTAAGACAAGCGGATTAAAAGTAAAAAATTGCCAGGCGTGTGTTTAGTGGCCATTTTGGATATTTTCTTACCCATTGCACTATATTCTGTTTATTGAATTTCATAATACATTTCCTTAGAATCTATGTATGTAAACATGGTTTTAAATCTATAGGTAATTTACAAAGGAACCCTTTGTGTTCCATCTTTCATTAAAACCAAAGTACATCTTATGTCACATAGTCACTATGTTGTCACTGCCTGTAATAGAAAAATATTCTAGATATGCAAATTTTAACAACCTTTCTGGACAATATATAGTCTGAGCTTTATCCCAACCATTTTTCAGAGAGAGAGGGTCAATAATAAGAGAGAACCATCAGTTTGAAGTAGAATGCTTCATTCGGATTTTGAAAACTGTGTTTTGGCTTGTGGTTATAAAAGGAGTGATAACACACAGATAGCTACCACCGATGCAAGGCTATCACATTTTTTCTAGCTCTAGGGGTGTATACCTACCCAAAAATCACTATGAGAATTAATCCCCCCAGATGGTAATGATGACCCAATTTTTGGGGTCCTGGCTCACGGACTAGAAGGGTCTAATTTGTTTTAAATTTTGAAGGTTGAATTTAATCGTATTTGTGACTTTCTTCACATGTTTTTTTAAAGTTAGGGTTGAGTCTAGTATGACTCCGAGGTACTTGAACTCTGGGACAAGTTCAAGTTCCTCCCCACCCAGAAACACATTTGAGGACTCCAACACAACTGGTCTTTTGGAGAAGGCCATGCAGACTGTCTTTTTGGCATTCAAGAGCAGACATGAATCTATAAGCCAGTCTTGAATGCTTGTCAGAGCTGAGGTTAAGATTATTGACACCTCTGCATAGCTTTTACCATGGGCAAGTACAACGGCATCATCTGCATACATCTGGACATGTAGATTATTACATACTTCAGGTAGGTCATTTATGTACAGTGAGAACAGAATTGGACCTAGTATTGAGCCCTGGGGGACACCGACCAAACAGGTGTGGTAGGGGGATTTAACACTGTTTACACTTACACACTGTTTTCTGGTGGATAGATAGGAACTAAACCATTGTATAGCTTCTGGAGAAAAAATGAATGTGTCAATTTGGACAGGAGGACCCGGTGACAGACGGTGTCGAACGCCTTCTTGAAGTCCAGGAACACCGCCATTGCACAGGGAGCTCTGTTCAAAGCACACTTCAATTTTTCTACGAATAGGCAGTTTGCTGATTCAGTGGAGTGAAAGGCCCGAAACCCAAACTGCATGGGATGCAGTGGGGTGTGGCCTTTGTCTAGATGTTTGATGATAGATTTGACAATCCACTTTTCAGCCACCTTTGATATAATTGGTAGGATGCTTATGGGTCTATAGTTTGATATTTCAGTTTTAGCGCCAGATTTGTATAGATTGGTGTCATTACAGCAACTTTCCATTGAGGAGGAACAGTGAGTTGTCTGATGGACAGATTTACCAGATGTGTGATCGGTGCCACCAGAGAATCTGCATTTGTTTTTAAAAAGTTTGTATCGAGCCCATTGGCATCCTTGGCTTTGGATGCTTTCAGTGATTTGATGATGTTTGCCACCTCGGTTTCCGTAATTTCCTCCAGATTAAAGATGGGGAGGTCTTTTTGGACAGGGCGGGGTACAAACTTTTAGGGATTAAACATTTGTGTTATTTCTTTAACAGAGTTTAGAAAAAACATAATTACAAACTAGCAAGGGTTTGGGGATCTTTCACCAGGCCGTTGTCTATTTTTAGTTCTAAGCTATTGTTGTTTTGTTTGTAATATTTCCCTGTCAGTTTGTTAATGCACTCCCAGACTTTCTTACCATTTCCTTTAGCACTCTCTATGATATAGATATAACATTTTGCTTTCGCCTTCCTTAGGAATTGGGTGACACTGTACATGGGCAAATTTCTGCCTGTCAGTTGTTAAACCAGATTTTAATGACTGTTTAAGCAGTACATCTCTTTTTTTCATGAGAGCTCTACAAGTTTCATCAACCCAGGGTAGGGTAATTTTTTGCCCTTTCCTTTGTCTCCTCCTCCTGGTGAAAGATTCCATCACACTTTGTATTTTGGACAATAAAAATTGCATCCAACCTCAATATCATCACCACATGTGTAGATGTCATCCCACTCAACCCTTTTTTAGGGCAACCTCAAAGCTGTGTTGTAGATTCTTTGGGATGGTGCTGACCATTGGTTGGGGCTGGGTTTTACTGAACCGTTGTTTTGAAAGTTTTCTGGCAAAAAACATTATATTATGGTCTGACAGACCTGTTAGGAAATTATATGTTTTGGTGATTCTTTCCACTTTGTTGGAAAACAGTAAATCAATTCTAGTTGCTGAGTGGCTAGGGATCCTCGTAGGCTGCTCTATCATTTGAGTGAGATTGTAGTAATCTGTTATTTGTTTGAGATTTTTCCTAATCTTCTTGTCATCCCAATTTACATGTATGTCACCTATCAATATGACCTCTTTGTTAAAGTCACAGGCTGTCAGAATAGATTTTAGTTGCTCATAGACTTCTACCTTGGCTGATGGTTGGCGGTATAAACAGATTAAGGTAAAAGACATCTCGGCTGAGAGTGTGATTTCCACACCGACACACTCTGCCTTGATCTCATTAGGCCATGTAATCTGTCTACACTCCAAGCTGCTTTTTACATAAAGCAGGGCCCCCCCACCCTTCCCTGTTGTACCTCTGTCCCGTCGGAAGACATTGTACCCGGGCATGCTTACTAGAGCATCTGGGGATGATTGGTTCAACCAAGTTTCCGTCAGTCCCAAACAGTCAATGTTTGAATTTACAAGCAGGTTTTCAATTTAACTTTTTTTGTTCTTCATGCTACGAATGTTTAAGTGTCCGCAAAACAGCCCTTTTGGTTTGCACCGGGGGGTCCCACACAGTTTTAGCTTGATTTAGTGTCTGAAAAATATTGGTGGATTGGTGCTTTTTGAATACCGGGTTCCTGTGTTTTACCTTGGTGGGAGGTTTTGACGTGGGGGGAGGGGGGGTTGGGGCTTGGGGTGTTATGCCTTGGTCCCGGGGGGATGGGGGGGGTGTAGGCCCGGTGTCCAGCGGCCCAGCTCCGCAGCAGAGACTCCTGGGCTCGACGGTCCCAGTCCCTGGTAGTGGTGTAATTGGTCCTCCTCACAAATGCTCATAAAAAGACAGCACAATTTCCCTCTTCTCACTCAGTACTGGTATAGTAAATAAATACAGTATATATTCCAAACGTTTTGTATGGGTATATATTGCGCTAATATAAGTATTGGCTGACACAAATAAAATACCAAGGCAAACCTGGACTAGTCTCACTGCAGCGCACCGCTTACAAACCACTGGAAGATGACAGACATCCTAGATGCGTGCGATGGACTTCAACATGAACCAGAACAACCAAGAACATTTCTTTCATTTTGTTTCTGCGCCTCACGTTTCCAAAGTAGCCACGACCTGGATAACTGAAATACGCCTAACAATAATAACAATAATAATATTATCGCTGCAGTCGGGGCAGAATCCTCTCATCTCCCAAGTTCTTCATAAATTAACCCCGTACTTGTTCATACTACAGCGACAGCGTCACACGAAAGCATTGCGACGCGTTTCAAGCTTGTAGATCTGCTGCTTTTGAATTTGAATCCTGAAAAGTTGCAGTTTTAGACACAGGGGCGCAGCCATGGGTGGATCGATTTTGCAAAAAAATAAATAAAAATGATTTTTTTAAATGTATAATTAATTTTTTGATAAAAAAAAAAAATCGGTAAAATCAGCCAAAAATAAGAATTATAATAACATAACCCTAACCTACCCCTAACCCTTAAACCGAAATAAAGTAACAAAAAAACGCCCAATATCCGCACATTTTCGCGCACGGGGTCGGGGACGCATGCACGTGCATGCATGCGTCCCCACCCGCTACCGCCTAGGCCCAGCCTATACTAGCGTTCTGGCTGCGCCACTGTTTAGACATAATGAGGTTTCCACCCGACAGAGACCAAGTGCTGTTTTGGTCTGTGAGATCATTCAAAAGGTTGCCAGTTTTACAACATGAAGACATTTCCTATTTGTCCATTCTGCAGGTCAGCGCTTTGTCATTAACCCATTAAAGACCTGGAACGCATCTGTGTCACTTTTTCATTTGAGCTAAAAGGCATTATTTTACACTTTGGCTATTCAAAAAACAGCAGATCTACAAGCACATAGCGCGGCACCGAGTGCCGCGCTATGTGCTTGTAGATCTGGTATTTTTGAAAAATCGTGAAAATGTGTGCAAATCTTTTTTACAAGTTTTCTGAAATTGTATATTCAAATATGCAAATTAGGCATAGGAAAATATGCCCAAATTTGCATAACTTTCCAGAATCAACATTGGACAAAGCCAGAGTCAACATACTTATTTCATTTTGTTAAGATGTTGGAGTCAAAGGTTTTTAACGAGGGAATATTCAATATCTGCTCAATTTTGGGGCTCTGGCTCATGGACTAAATGCCTAATTTGCATATTTAAATATACAATTTCAGAAAACTTGTAATACGATAAATCATTGTCTTCATGTAAGTAATCAACTCAGGAAGTTTCATTATGATAACTCTTTTTTAAATTTTGTCATTTTTTCACCAGTCATGTACGTATGGGGAAAATAACAAAATGTGTGATAACCATGAAAAAGCTGCTCCTGTGGAGAGGTTATCATATATTTATTTACTCGTATTGACCCTATGAACAATTTAATATAGGTTTGGTTTTGCCCACTCTTTCGATAATTTTTGCTCAATTTTGGGGCTCTGGCTCATGGACTATAATGATGATGTCACTGGCAGACAGATTTCTGGACTATCCAGAGTCCTCCTATGAGACACAGACCAATAGAAAAAAATACCATTTTATCATGAGCATTAGTGAGGACCAATTATATGAAGATAGGTTGAAAATCTGTGAAGTCGTCCTTTAATCCATTAGGACCGGGAACGCATCGGTGTCAATTTTTAGATTTCTTTGGCCTATTCAAAAATAGCAGATCTACAAGCTCATCGTGCGATGAGCTTGTAGATCTGCTATTTTTGTAACATTCTGAACATTTGTGCAAATCATGAAATCTGAATATACTGTATATATATATATTTATTTTAAAGCGAACATTTGTAACTCAAATCTTTGCTTCTGGGGGGGGGTCCCTGGAACAACATATTTTGAGATGGGGGTCCGCGGCCAAATACATATCATTTTGGGGGTCCTTGACATGAAACTGAACCACTGATTATAGCAATATAAGTTTTTAAAAAGAAAGGATGGTTAGGATTTAGAAGACATTGTCCCCCAGAAGCAAAGATTTGAGTTACAAATGTTAGTTTTTAAAAATAAATATTCAAAGATTTGCGGCACTCTGTGCCGCGCTGTGAGCTTGTATATCTGCTTTTTTTTAATGGATAATTCTTAAAATGACACAGAGGCGTTCCCCGGTATTAACTCTCTCAGTGCCAATGAAATAAAAAAATATGTTCATACTGTTTCAAAGTAAAAAAAAAAAAGTGCTTAGGAAGCGAGATACAGCCTTTTTCAGTTATACATTAAACAAGGAGTGGATGGAGCTGCAAATCTTGAGATAATGATATCTTGGGTTCTGAACATAAAAAAAATAAAAAAAAATAAAAAAAAATAAAATACATTTTATTTTTATTTTTTAAACTCGGGATAACTCGTTCCGGCACTGAGAGAGTTAATGGCTCAAACCCGAGAAACCAAACCAAACTGTTCATGTCCTCATGGCACTGAGAGAGTTAATGGCTCAAACCCGAGAAACCAAACCAAACTGTTCATGTCCTCCAAAGTCTGCTGCACTAAACGCAAAGAAAAAACCCAAAAACAAAAGATGATTGAGAGTCACGGAATGTGGCTGAAGAATTGTAATGTTTAATGTCCAGTAGGCATAACGCTACAGCTGGGCTCAACAGTGCAAAGTTACAAAGGACTTTGATTTAAACACACAGCAAGCTGCAGTGCACACCGAGCACTATCGCTGTTGTCAGGCAGAACACCTCTCATCTCCATATTCTTTTTGTGGTGTTTTTATCGTAAATTTAACGCCCTACTTGAGTCCCACTATATCGTCACGCAAACGCATCAAAAGCAGCAGATCTACAAGCTCGAAACGCGGCGCGAAGCGACGCGTTTCGAGCTTGTAGATCTGCTGCTTTTGCCATTTTTTTATTTGAATCATGTTTTGGACAAATGAGGTTTTCACCCGACAGAGGCGCTATGTAGACCTGTATGTGTGTGTGGTCAATTAAGGTTTTTCTTACATTTCTTAAAATCTTAAAATGTATATAAGTAGATTTTTTTTTATGTTTCTCCACATTTGAGCTGTTCATTATCATTTTTGCCCACAGGCTATGGGATCTGTGTCAAGTCCGCACATAAAAAGCTTGGCTGTGCATGCGCATCCTCCCCGGGTATGGGACTTGTAGTTATTAATCTTTATAATAATGTTCTCGACGGGTTTGGAATGTTGCAGTAATGAGGTTTTCTAAAAAGGACAATGTGGATTATTTACGTTATTTTATAAACCTTCTGAAATGAAACTTTCTCAGTAAAGCCTCAGTCCTCGTTTTGTTTTTTTGCTTCCAGAAAACGATTTGTTTTTAATATATATATATATATATATATATATATCGTCTCTGTCGGGTGGAAACCACATAAATGTCCAAAACGGTTAGCGTCAAAAGTAGCAGATCTGGCCCGGACGGCTGCCGTAGCGGTCTGGGCACCTAGGGCTCAACGTAGCCCGTCGGCGCGTCGTGGGTTCGAGTCCCGATCCAGACGTGTCATTCCCCATCTCTCTCTCCCCATTTAGTGTTAAACTACTGTCCTATATCAATGAAGGCATAAAAAGACAGAAAATAAATTAAAAAAGTAGCAGATCTACAGCTTGTCGATCTGCTACTTTTGATTCTCTTGTGTGACGCTGTAGTATGATCAAGCAGTGTCGTTAATTTACGGGGAGAAAAAAACAGAAAGTTAGAATTATGGAGATATGAGGTTTCTGCCCGACAACAACGATGTGTCTGCCTTATATGACAGGTTTCACGCTGGAAAACGTCTTTCAACCAGGATTTGGTGAGAATGACACGATATATGCATGTGAGTCCATTCATTCACCCACAGATACTTGTCATTCAACATGTTTTATACATATTTCATACACACACACACACACACACACACACACACACATATATATAAACCACCTAACTCCAGTTCCTCTTCATCTGGTTCACAAAGGAAGGTGCTCCTCTTTCACTCTTTCTTTCTTCTACAAAAGGACTGTTTTGTTTTGTCCTCATGTTGTTCTCGTCCATGTTGACCGTTTGGCGATCGATCCTCCTCGAAGTACAATCTGAAGAACCTGAAATATTATAAACAATACTCTTCCAGAACAGAGTGGGCGGGGGCGCACGCCACCGAATAAGGCTCCATCCAGACCTAGCTGTCGCACGGTGTCCGACTTAAGAGTATACGACGCCCGGAAACAGCCGATCTACAAGCTTGCAGGTATTTATTTTATTAGCTTAGTTTTAACCCATTAAAACTAGGAGGGCATCTTTGTCATTTAGATTTTAGATACATATAGCACATTGGTTCTCAAAGTTTAAGCATTATTTTATACTTTGGCTATTCAAAAATAGCAGATCTACAAGCTCATAGCGCGGCACAAAGTGCCGCGCTATGAGCTTGTAGATCTGCTATTTTTTTTAAATGTATGCAAGTCTTTTGAATACATATTCATCAAGCCAACATTTTTAACTAAAATCTTTGCTTCTGGGGGTCCCTGGAACTAAATATTTTGAGATGGGGGTCCGCGGCCAAATACATATGACGTGAAAAGGTTTGAGCATCCCTGATATCTAACATATGTTTTTTAGAAAACTGTTCTTCAGGTCTTTAATGGGTTAAATTCTGTTTATTTTTCTTTACCCATCATCACCTGTGAAATAATATTATGGATGTGTGTGTGTGAAGCTCTTGGATTATTTTCCATCTTCAAATGAAACGTGGGAAATGGAAAGAGTGTCTGTGCCGATGTGTGGGGCCTCACAGAGCAGTGTTGCCACATTCTGCGAGAGAAATAAGCAGCCAGGTCTATGAGAACAGACTACAATAGGCCATGTGAGCACTTTAAACCTACATGCGTCGGCTATTTGAAAACGGCAGATCTACAAGCTCGCAACGTGCCGCGCTGCGAGCTTGCATATCTGCTAATTTTCAAAAGAATCAAAAATGTTCGGAACATGTTGAATAATGTTGATACTTTTTAAAAATAAAATTCCTCTTCTGGGGGTCCCTGGCAAAACCTTTTCTGATAGGGGTCCGCAGCCAATCCATACGAAGCTGTACCATTAATCGATACATTTAAATTGGGTAAATTCTTAACGGCAATCAATCGATAATAGATTAATTGTTAACATCCCTGGTTGTGAAGCTTCTACATCGGCTATTTTCCGGGCCGTGTGCCACCGGGCATTGAACATAGTATATAAACCAGGTCCCAAACAAAGCCATACATAATATATATATATACGTGTCCATGAACAGCCTGGGGAGAGTCTGAAAGCCTCTTCCTTCTAGCCTGGTAAACGCCTCCCTCCGGACATCTCATTTGGATTTGATTTCAGGAGTGAGTCTGGCCTGCAGGCCTGTGTGGGCGTTTCTGGGGAGTTCATAACATGAACTCTCCAATCAGCGTCCTCGCTCATTGTTCTGTGATTGACAGCGGAGGTTGGCCAATCAGGTGGAACCCGAGTGAACCCGAATGGAGCCGAGTGCAGCCGACCAAAATTGTTACGGCGGCCATTTAAACTTTGTCCGCTGTTTTGCACGGAATTTACTTTAAAGGGACTACACCATGAATTTTAACTTTTCCTTCTTTTTTGTGTGTTTTTGGTCTCCCCTACCTCTCCCAAAAAATACCCCAGTTTGAGCACTCAGGCTTTCAGAGCATATCTGGGGTTTTATGTAAATTGGTCTCAAAACAGGCCAAACTGATTTGGCTCCGAAAGTGATGTCAGTCACTAGCGGTAAAATCCCTCCCGTTGTTCAGTTCCAACTTAGAACTCAGAACCAGGAGATAACACGCATACAAACTCGTAAGTCTCAATAGCGCCAGGTGCAAATCAGGACAATGTGGTATTGCAGGTGAAAGTGCTTTATAAGCCAGAGAGAAGTTAGTTGGAATGAGTATATCTGAGGCTTGATTTAGCCTCAAACCTTTTGAAAAACGTTTGCGGGACATAAACAATATGATATTAAATATATATATATATATATTTTTTTTAAATTCATGGTGTAGATCCTTTAAAGATATTTTTCGGATAGCATTTAGTGGTTTCACTTCATATATGTGGTCAATTAAATCATGACAGAGCCTATTTAAAAATAGACATTCAGAGAACCGGCAGGGACGGGCAGCGGTAGTTATGTATCCGTATAAAGCAACCTATTTTCGGCTTGGCCCTTTCAAATGTCCCCTTGCGTCACCGTTGCTCTGGTGGTGGTGGTGAACGCACTGCTGATTGGCTGAAGGGCTTGTCAGTCAACGGTACTAATCCCGCCCAGCTCCCGGCCACAGAAGAAAAAGCAAACAGGCCTGCATGCCAGACTCACTGCTGAAATTAAATACAAATGAGATTTCCGGAGGGAGGGGTTTACCAGGCTATCTTAACTTCCTCCCAGTCTTTTTTATTTCCTCCTCTTGGCGCGGCCCCTCCTGCCTCGGACAGAGGAGGGCCCCTCCCCCGCCATACCCAGGCCGCCCTCCAGGGGGCTGGCGCCGATGTTTATCTGTCCCTCCTGGATCTCGGTGCGGGCCTCCGGAGGCAGGTGCTCTATCTGCTGCTGGGCCTCCAGGTAGAACATCACGTCCCTCAGCTGCTCCTGGAGGTCCGCTATCGTCCCGTCCTTGCGCTCTCCTGGGAACAGAGTTGATTTTGACAGCAAATTTAGATTTAGTCGTAGTCTTTTGAATACAATTCCATTTAGTTTTAGTCATATTTTAGTCACCTGAAATGTTTTAGTTTTTGTCTAGTTTCAGTGGACTAAACATCATAAGATTACAGTCGACTAAATCTACAGTTGATTTAGTCGACTAAAATGTATGTTGGCGGTGCCTTGATGGTGGTGTAATGGCTGATTTTACACTTGGTTGCATTCTGAAAATAGCCGATCTACAAGCTCACAACGCGTCGCGCTGCGACGCGTTGTGAAGCTTGTAGATCTGCTATTTTCAGAGCGTAACACCCGAGCGCAACCAAACATAAAATAACTTGTCTTAGTTCTACTGGATCTCTTCTCCACTAAACCCTCACTAAAATGTTAGTCTAGTTTTGTATCTGCTGACGAAATAGTCATTATATTTAGTCTCAGCTTTAGTCATCATAGCTTAGTTTTTATTTAGTCTTTATTTAGTTTTCGTCAGTGTAAAAAGGTAGTCGACGAACATTTTTCGTCATAGTTTTAGTCGACGAACTCAACACTACGAAATGAAGACAATAAGACACTAGTCTCACGTGGCCAGACTGTTGCCTCCCACAATGTTACAATGTTTCCGGTCATACAGTCTGGGACTCAGAAGCTCTGATCATGATTAAAATATAAAGCGGATGTGAAGCCTCCTCCCCACTTCTGTTTCGTCTTTACAGTCGTGCAAATTTAAATCAAACTCATCTAAGCATATTTAGCTTTCTGCTAAGCAAGAATGGAAATTAGAAAATAAAATGTAAAGATATTTTAAAATATATTTTCGTGAACGGAGAGTGCCAGCTTCCTGACTCGGATTTCGGGAGGCGTAGTTCCAGACTCTATATCAGGGTTTCTCAAAGTGGGTGCTGTGGCACCCTAGGGTGCCGTGACACAAGTCCAGGGGTGCCGCAGAATACTTTAATAATTGTTTGGGAATGTATCAATATCACTTCAGTTTAACCACTTTTAGACCCTCTATACTTGTGTATAGATGTTTTTTGTCCATCTACAGTGTAGATGACAAAAAACATCTATACACAAGTACACAACACCCTAGTTTGACCCCTCACATGCTACTTAAAACAGAATTAAAATTTGATTTGTTTTTTCCTGCATGGAAATGCAGGGAAATGGTGGGTACCCCAACTTTCAGCAGCTGTCAAAAATTCTCCTAGGGAAACTGAATTTCAGTCTTTGTGAGATGTGTTACTAGACACCTTTACAAACACATTGGTGAAGATTTTTTTTGGTAAGGAATTTATTCCAAGATTGGAAATCTTTCTGCTAATATCCCCTGACTATTAGTTTTTATTTAGTTTTCGTCAGTGTAAAAAGGTATTCGACGAACGTTTTTCGTCATAGTTTTAGTCGACGAAATCAGCACTACGAAACGAAGACAATAAGACACTAGTCTCGCGTGTCCAGACTGTTGCCTCCCACAATGTTCCAATGTTTCCGGCCATACAGTCTGGGACACGGAAGCTCAATATATTTAGTCATAGGCACTCGGTGCCGAGCTATGAGCTTGTAAATCTGCTGTTTTTGAATAGCCAAAGTTTAAAAAAAAAATGGTTATAGCTCAAAATCTAAAATGACACACAGATCTTAATGGATGAAATGACTGGGTCTCGGTGCCTTATTGGCGTTTGAAGCCGGCCGTCTCACCGGTCTCCCTGGCCTTGCGCTCCTCCTCGGCCAGCTGGGCCTGCAGCTCCACCTGGTTGGAGCGCAGACAGCGGTTCATCTCCTGCTCCTCCTTCAGCTCCTGGCTCATCTTGCTCATACGAGTGTTCAGCTGGGTGTATCTGGGGAGGTGGAAGCACATAGTGTTCAGCACATAGTGTTCAGCTGGGTGTATCTGGGGAGGTGGAAGCACATAGTGTTCAGCACATAGTGTTCAGCTGGGTGTATCTGGGGAGGTGGAAGCACATAGTGTTCAGCACATAGTGTTCAGCACATAGTGTTCAGCTGGGTGTATCTGGGGAGGTGGAAGCACATAGTGTTCAGCACATAGTGTTCAGCACATAGTGTTCAGCTGGGTGTATCTGGGGAGGTGGAAGCACATAGTGTTCAGCACATAGTGTTCAGCTGGGTGTATCTGGGGAGGTGGAAGCACATAGTGTTCAGCACATAGTGTTCAGCTGGGTGTATCTGGGGAGGTGGAAGCACATAGTGTTCAGCACATAGTGTTCAGCTGGGTGTATCTGGGGAGGTGGAAGCACATAGTGTTCAGCACATAGTGTTCAGCTGGGTGTATCTGGGGAGGTGGAAGCACATCAGTCAGTGTTGATTTTGACAGCAAGGTTTGATTTAGTTTTAGTCATGGTCTTTTTTTAATACAATTCTGTGTGGTTTTAGTCACATTTTAGTCACCTGAAATGTTTTACTTTTATTTTATTCTAGTTTTAGTTGACTAAATATCATAATATTTTAGTCGACTAAAATCTACAGTTGATTTAGTCGACTAAAACAGATTCTTGGCGGGGCCGTGATGGCGCCGAAATGGCAAATCTTCACTTAGCTGTATGCCGAAAATAGCCGATCTACAAGCTCACAACACGTCGTGAGCTTGTAGATTGGCTATTTTCGGTCTGTGACACCCATGTGCACCCATGATGACTTTCTTTTAGTTCCACTGGATCTCTTCTCCACTAGATCCCTCCATAACATTTTAGTCTAGTTTTTATTTGTTGATGAAATTGTCCATATATTTAGTCATAGTTTTAATCATCACAGCTTAGTTTTTATTTAGTTTTTATTTAGTTTTCGTCAGTGTAAAAAGGTAGTCCACAGACATTTTTCGTTATAGTTTTAGTCGACGAAATCAACACTGACAGTCAACTTTATGTGTGTCCTGTTGTAGAGTCAGGGTCCATTCAAAAACAAACATAAAAACACTATACTTAGGGGTGGAAGTAAGTAAGTAAGTACATCTTATTTGTATAGCACTTTTCAGAGAGGTCTCACAAAGTGCTTTACATACAACAGAAATAAGAGTGTACAAATGGAACCAAATGGACCCGTTAAGTTCCATTTTGGTTCCATTTGTACACTCTCAGAGTTAAATTAACATTGATTTTACAATATAAATTGGGGTCCCAGAGATAGAAATGCCATTGAATGGGGGTCCGTAGCCTAAATGCATGTCAAACTGGGGGGGGGTCCATGAAATTAAAATGGTTGAGAATCACTGCTAGATCCGCAAAAATCTTCTCTTATGGGGGTCCCTATGGCATATCTTTTCAAATGGGGTTTCGTGGGCTAATAAGTGTCAATTTGGGGGTCCTTGACATTAAATAGGTTTGAGAAGCACTGCTTTATACAACCCCTGGCACCCCAACAACAACAACAACACTGTAAAGCTGTTTGTGTGACAGCAGGATAACTTACTTCTTGTCCATGCCCTGTTTGTCTTTGCTCAGCTCTCCCAGCCGTCGCTCCAGGTTATCACAGCGTTCCAGAGTCTCCTTAAACTTAGCCTTCATGTTAGTAATCTAACATACAGAGAGATAAAATGAAGAAAAAAAATAGTATGGGACCAGTTATTAAATGACAGTGTCATTTCCAGTACACAGGATGTGATGTAAACTCCCTCGTTGTCATTTAGGCACGTGCCATTTATGTAGCAGAAGGTCATTCACTCCGGGAACGCATCTGTGTCATTCTAGATTTCTTTGGCTATTCACAAATAGCAGATCTACAAGCTCAATTGAGAGACAAATTGTGAAAATCTTTGAATATATATATTTTTAAAGCAAACATTTTTAACTCAAATCTTTGCTTCTGGGGGATTCTACAAATGTCTTCTAAATCAGTTTTAGAACTTTGAAAAAAAACTCCCGTTGCTATAATCAGTGGTTCTCAACCTTTTTCATGTCAAGGACCTCCAACATTATATGTATTTGGCCGCGGACCCCCATCTCAAAATATGTTGCTCCAGGGACCCCCCAGAAGCACAGATTTTAGTTAAAAAATATATATATTCAAACTAAGATTTGCATGACACAGAGTGCCGCGCTACGAGCTCATAGATCTGCTATTTTGTTTAAATCTTGAAGATTTGTGCAAATCTTTGCTTCTGGGGGGGGTGGGGGGGTTCCATGGAACAAAACATTTTGAGATGGGGGGTCCGCGGCCAAATACATGGCCTAAAAATGATTTCTAAATCCTAACAGTATGTTGCTTTAATAATATTAAAGCAACATACTGTTAGGATTTAGAAACACATGTCCTTGACATGAAAAAGTTGGAGCACCACTGATATTATCAGTGGTGCTCCAACTTTTTCATGTCAAGGACCCCCAAAATTATGTGTTTGGCCGCGGACCGCCCATCTCAAAACTATTTTGTGCCAGAGACCCCCTCACAGAAGAAAAGACTCGAGTTACAAATGTTCACTTTAAAAAAAATAATATTAAAAGACTTGCACAAATAAAAAATAGCTGATCTACAGCTTGTATATCTGCTATTTTTGAATAGCCAAAGTATAAAATAATGATTTAAAGGACAACTTTGTTTTTTTACAACCAAGGGTTATGTTTTAGATTGTAATTAAAGTAAATAAAAGATGTGTTAAAATGTTTTAATTTAATGCTTTCTATAGTTTTAGCTATTTTCGCGATCTTTTTTACAGTGGGCGGGGGGGCATTCTGTCCGGTGGCTAAATATGTCTTTTTTTACACAATAACCCGGCATTTTTTTTATTATTATTTACAGTACAGTGTAGCTCTTCTAGCCCCCAATAACTCACATCTGGCCATCAAAGACCACAGGACCTTTTTTATTGTGTAAAAAAAGGCATATTTAGCCACCGGACAGAATGCCCCCGCCCACTGTAAAAAATATCGCGAAAATTGCTAATACTATAGAAAGCAGTAAATGAAAAGAAAATAACACTCATCTTTTATTTACTTTAATTACAAGCTAAAACATAAACCTTGGTTGTAAAAAAACAAAGTTGTCCTTTAAGTGGTAAGTGGTTAGATGTGTTGCCGGTTTTTAATGTGTTAAGGGTTGATGAAGTGGTCATCTCAGACGGTTCGCTATAAAATGAGCATCTTTGCCTTTGCTGCCGTCTCTGAATAAAACTAGTGAAAGTAGTGAACGGGCCGCATGCCATTATGTCTCATACCTCCTCTGCAGTGTCCTTCTCCAGATGAACTATCTTGTTCTCCCAGTAGATCCGTTGGGACTCCAGCTGACTCGTCAGCAGGTAGGAATACTGTAGACAAAGAGAACAGCCTTAGTTAAAAGCACATTTCTAACTGCATGGAACCCCACACTCCACTCTCTTTGTTGTCTATAATCAGTGGTTCTCAAGCCTTTTCATGTCAAGGACCACCCAAAATTATATGCATTTGGCCGCGGACCCCCATCTCAAAATATTTTGTTCTAGGGACCCCCCCAGAAGCAAAGATTTGAGTTACAAATGTTCGCTTTAAAATATATATGCATATTCAAAGATTTTCACGATTTTTCAAAAATGGCAGATCTACAAGTTCATAGCGTGGCACTCGGTGCCGCGCTATGAACTTGTTATTGTTTTGGCTATTTTTGAATAGCCAAACCATAAAATATGGTTAAAATGATTGTGACTCTAAATGATTGTGACACTAAATGATTGTGACACTAAATGATTGTGACTCTAAATGATTGTGACAGTATTACCTCTTTCTTTTTTTTACCCCTCCAAGGACCCCTGGGGGTCCCCGGACCCCACTTTGGGAACCAATGGTCT
This sequence comes from Gymnoscopelus braueri, assembly GCF_963280865.1. NCBI lineage: Eukaryota > Metazoa > Chordata > Actinopteri > Myctophiformes > Myctophidae > Gymnoscopelus > Gymnoscopelus braueri. The sequence goes on along the minus strand of NC_137624.1, from coordinate 44,512,705 downwards.
ATTAGGCAAAAGTACCTGGTAGTTAGTTTTTATGGCATCACCTCCTTTGAGGTTCCAAGCGAGCTGAAGTGATACTAAAAGGTTAGGGTCATTACATCACCAGAGACTCTCCTATACTGCATGGAGGCTCCTGAACAGTGTTGGGCAGTAACACGTTACTTTTAATACATTTATTATTATTTTACCCAGCTATGAGCTTGTAGATCTGCTATTTTTGAAAAATCGTGAACATTTGTGAAAATCTTTGGAATATATATATTTTTTCAAGCGAACATGTTCAACTAAAATCTTTGCTTCTGGGGGGTCCCTGGAACAACTTGTTTTCAAATAAATATCATTTTGGGGGTCCTTGAAAAAACCACTGATATTATAGCAACATAAGTTTTTCAGAAAACTGTTAGGATTTAGAAGACATTTGTAGAATCCCCAGAAGCAAAGATTTGAGTTACAAATGTTCGCTTAAACACACACACACACACACACACACACACACACACACACACACACACACACACACACACACACACACACACACACACACTCGTTGGGACATTGAAAAGGTATGCTTGTTTTTAGTCGCGAGGCGGGGCTTTGATGCGAGGCGGAGGAGCGCTGAAAATAAAATGGATAATATGAGAGACATATTCTATGACAGGTTGGATAATGAAGCGGTTAGCCAAACTGAGCAGAGTAACGCTGTGTTTTTAACTCGCGAGACGGTGATAATAGTTATTGTCCATGACGGAGGCGCGCCGACTCAGCAGACCTTGAGGCCGAGGAGGCGCGCCCGAGCGCCTCCAGGCGTGAGTGCCCGCGCCGACCGGCCGATGGTCTGCTAGTCGACTCAGTGCCGTCCCGAGTTGTAAACCGATAGGGGGGGAATAGATCTTTTCATGGGTTACTATCCACGACACTCTGTAATTAGTGTGCATGCGTGCACAAGGTGTGTTGATTAGATAGACAGATTAACGTCACCAGTCGCAATCAAAGTGAATCGATAACAGAGGGGGAAGCAAGGGGGGGTGAAAACGAGCGCTCCTTTTCCAATTTCCCTGTAACATAGATATTCAAAGATTTGCACAAATCTTCAAGATTTGTCAAAATAAATCTAAAAAGACACACATACGTTCCCAGACTTAAAGGGTTAAGGGTTAACAACAACAAAGGAAAGCTCACCTCTAACTGCAGTGCGTCTATCTTCTCGTCGTGGCATGTGTCTCCTTCGCACTCATACTGCACCATCTTTCCATCCGTCTTACTGGCCACCAGGCGATGGACGTAGTTATCTGGAATATAGAAGAATAATACCCATCATCACATGGTCAGAGTGTTACAACCCAGGTTTCACAGGCAGAACTACAGTATCGCTAACCGTAACACTCGCCCCCAAAACACACTCGCCCCCATGTTTTTCACAGACCGCTCAACCCCACAGCGGTTTGTGTATTCTTGTATTAGTTTTACTGAGGTTAAGGTTAGGAATAAGGTTAGGTTTAGACATAGTTTTACTGAGGTTAAGTTCAGGAATAAGGTTAGGTTTAGACATAGTTTTACTGAGGTTAAGTTCAGGAATGAGGTTAGGTTTAGACATAGTTTTACTGAGGTTACATTTAGGAATAAGGTTAGGTTTAGACATAGTTTTACTGAGGTTAAGGTTAGGTTTAGACATAGTGGTTAAGGTTAGGTTTAGACAGTTTTACTGAGGTTAAGGTTAGGTTTAGACATAGTTTTACTGAGGTTAAGGTTAGGTTTAGACAGTTTTACTGAGGTTAAGTTCAGGAATAAGGTTAGGTTTAGACAATAGTTTTACTGAGGTTACATTTAGGAATAAGGTTAGGTTTAGACATAGTTTTACTGAGGTTAAGTTCAGGAATAAGGTTAGGTTTAGACAATAGTTTTACTGAGGTTACATTTAGGAATAAGGTTAGGTTTAGACATAGTTTTACTGAGGTTAAGGTTAGGTTTAGACATAGTGGTTAAGGTTAGGTTTATAAAGTTCATAAAAAGGAATACCAGCACTCACTTAAGTCCATTTAGGCTCTTATTTATTTAGGTCATAGCTCCCCAGCAACAGCGTCAAACCGGACGTTTCGGCCCAGAGGCCTTCTTCAGCGTATAATGACATCACACTGTTTTTGTGTCACTTATAAAGGGACCTTGGTGCCACGCACAGAGCGGTCCGGGTAACAACAAAATAAGAGTCATTTTTTAACATGAAGGGTCACCATAAAACAGAAAATACATATACAGAAAAAAAGAAAAATAATTATTACCTAGAACACTATTTTTTTTGCAGTAAAGCGCCAGTTTTACAACCTTAGTCTGTGCGAGTCCCTCAGTACTCCTTCATAAAGACAGACTCAGATTTCATTCAAGACTTGCACATTTGTAAAAAATGCAAAACACATTTTTTAAATACCGAAGTATACACAGTGTCACTTGAAAAAGAGGCATTAATCATTCATTGTCACATCATCAATTCATTGCTCTAAAAAATAAACTCATTTCACTCTCAAGTGGTATGCTCTGTCTGTTTTACACACAATAAATACTATAGGAAACAACCTAGTAAAAGTTCTTCATTTAGACCTTTAGGGTGTTCTGTTTGGAGAGAGTGTATCCACCATGCCTCTCGTTGCAATAGAAGTTTTTCACGATCCCCACCTCTTTTTAAGGCCATATTGCCTCAATACCCTGAAACCTTAAAGCACAGACTTCATGTCCCACCGCATTAAAATGTCTAGCAACAGGTGATTTTTCATCCTTGTTTCTAATATTACTTTTATGTTCTGAAATTCTAACTTTAAGTTCTCTTTTGGTTCTACCCACATAACAAAAGGCCACAAGGGCATTTTAGCAGATAAACCACAAACTTAGTTTTACAGGTGATGATGCTTTTAACATCAATCTTTTTTCCTGAATGTGGATGTAATACATGATTCCCTCTGATCATTGCATTGCAATGAACACAGTTGTAACACGGAAAGTTGCCCGTAGGCAAATCGGACATAAAATGCTGTGGTGGAACATAACAGTCTGCCCTCACTAAAGAGTCCCTCACATTTTTGGCACGTTTGTGTGCAAAGATGGGGGGCTCCTTGAATACATGACCCACATTAGGATCACTCGATAACACATACCAGAATTTTTGAACAGAATTCTTAATATCAATGCACAAAGGGGAATAGGTTGTGGACAAAACTATCTTTGACTCCCCTGCACGACAGTTTTTTCTTATAGTATTTATTGTGTGTAAAACAGACAGAGCATACCACTTGAGAGTGAAATGAGTTTATTTTTTAGAGCAATGAATTGATGATGTGACAATGAATGATTAATGCCTCTTTTTCAAGTGACACTGTGTATACTTCGGTATTTAAAAAATGTGTTTTGCATTTTTTACAAATGTGCAAGTCTTGAATGAAATCTGAGTCTGTCTTTATGAAGGAGTACTGAGGGACTCGCACAGACTAAGGTTGTAAAACTGGCGCTTTACTGCTAAAAAAAATGTGTTCTAGGTAATAATTATTTTTCTTTTTTTCTGTATATGTATTTTCTGTTTTATGGTGACCCTTCGTGTTAAAAAATGACTGTCTTATTTTGTTGTTACCCGGACCGCTCTGTGCGTGGCACCAAGGTCCCTTTATAAGTGACACAAAAACAGTGTGATGTCATTATACGCTGAAGAAGGCCTCTGGGCCAAAACGTCCGGTTTGACGCTGTTGCTGGGGAGCTATGACCTAAATAAATAAGAGCCTAAATGGACTTAAGTGAGTGCTGGTATTCCTTTCTATGAACTTTATCTGCCTGAACCGTGCACCCTGTACATTGGTACTTCGAAAACTCATCTCATGAGTGCTTTCTTCCTTCCTTTTTAAGGTTAGGTTTAGACATAGTTTTACTGAGGTTAAGGTTAGGTTTAGACATAGTTTTACTGAGGTTAAGGTTAGGTTTAGACATAGTTTTACTGAGGTTAAAGTTAGGAATAAGGTTAGGTTTAGCCATAGTTTTACTGAGGTTAAGGTTAGGAATAAGGTTAGGTTTAGACATAGTTTTACTGAGGTTAAGGTTAGGAATAAGGTTAGGTTTAGCCATAGTTTTACTGAGGTTAAGGTTAGGTTTAGACATAGTTTTACTGAGGTTAAAGTTAGGAATAAGGTTAGGTTTAGCCATAGTTTTACTGAGGTTAAGGTTAGGTTTAGACATAGTTTTACTGAGGTTAAGGTTAGGAATAAGGTTAGGTTTAGCCATAGTTTTACTGAGGTTAAGGTTAGGAATAAGGTTAGGTTTAGCCATAGTTTTACTGAGGTTAAGTTTAGGTTTAGACATAGTTTTACTGAGGTTAAGGTTAGGAATAAGGTTAGGTTTAGCCATAGTTTTACTGAGGTTAAGGTTAGGTTTAGACATAGTTTTACTGAGGTTAAGGTTAGGAATAAGGTTAGGTTTAGACATAGTTTTACTGAGGTTAAGGTTAGGAATAAGGTTAGGTTTAGACATAGTTTTACTGAGGTTAAGGTTAGGAATAAGGTTAGGTTTAGCCATAGTTTTACTGAGGTTAAGGTTAGGTTTAGACATAGTTTTACTGAGGTTAAGGTTAGGAATAAGGTTAGGTTTAGACATAGTTTTACTGAGGTTAAGGTTAGGAATAAGGTTAGGTTTAGACATAGTTTTACTGAGGTTAAGGTTAGGAATAAGCTTAGGTTTAGACATAGTTTTACTGAGGTTAAGTTTAGGAATACCTGGTGGCGACTGCTCCAAGGTGGCCCGATTTGACCTGGTGCGAGCGTGTTTTGGACTGTTTTAGAGTGTACTTGTAATCACATTATCTACACCTCCTTTTACACCTTCTGTTATACGTTTCCATTATAACCAGAGCCACCACCGAAGGGGGAAGTAAGTCATTTACCCAAAAAATTATAAAAGAAGTGAAACTAGCAGATCTACAAGCTCGCTATTTTTTAATATTATTGAAAGTATACGTTTTGGGCTCCCAGAACTCAGGGTTAATACCACCTCCTGAGTGAGCAAAGGGCCCAAATTAGCTTCCTAGAACCTCATTGTCTCTGTCAAAATATTGTGTGCCAGGGACCCCCCATACAAGATTTGTGTTGTCAAAAAAATGTTTTACCCAATATCTTTTTTTGAAAATAGCAGATCTACAAGTTCACAACATGTTGCGATGTGTCACACGTTGTGAGCTTGTAGATCTGCCATTTTATTTTTGTAAAGTGGTCAAACTTTTCCCCTAGTTGGTTTCATAAACGCTTGGGGTTTCTCTTGCAAAACACATGCAACACACTGATAACCTGCATTACACCTGCAGCCTGTTAGGGAGGAAGTGACCAGGCATTGACTGAAGAACAAGGTGAATTACGAACCTCCTGCGTAGTCCCAGACGCGGTGGTTGGTGAGCTGCATGGCGTACGTATGCTGGGTCTCCTCAAAGTGCTTGTAGGCGTGGCGACTGACGTAGCGCCCGCAGCCGATGTGACCGCAGATCAAACAGATCCACAGGTTCTAACCGATAGAAGAAGAAAGGTATGGGGGCGATATTAACCCATTAAGACCTGAGGCCGCGTCTAAAAAAATCAAAATCCTAACAATTTTTCGGAAAAAAATATAAAAAAATAATTTTCACGATTTTTTAAAAATAGCAGATCTACGAGTGCCGCGCTATGAGCTTGTAGATCTGCTATTTTTGAATAGCCAAAGACATCTAAAGTGACACAGATGCGTTCCAGGTATCAATGGGTTAAAAGTGGGTGGAAGTGATATATTTTTTGTAAAAGTATATTCTGAGATGAATCACTGCAATAGAGTGTTTGTTCAGTAACAGGGGGTCTTCCCTGTCTCTTTAGTAAAGCTCTTCAGTAAACAGAAGGAAAAAAATGAAATAATTTGAACAAAATAAAATAATTTGCTCCGATTATGCTGTCGGGGACCATTTTTGGTATATTATATTACACTAGACCATACACGGTGAAGTGTGCAGGCGAAAGTAGCTGCAAACGTGGGGTTATTGCACGTCCCGTTGCCACACACACACACACACACACACACACACACACACACACACACACACACACACACACAGAGATCTGTAAGAATGTTTTCTGTGTACACGCTCGTAAATGAAAGTCCTTTAAGTTTAAGCACGGTGTGTGTGTGTGTGTGTGTGTGTGTGTGTGCGCGCGGCAGGCGAGGCAGGCAGCCTCAACACTGTAACAGAGTGGGTGTGTGGATTCGACGCATGCGCAGTTTGATCTCCCGTTGTTTTTTAAAACGCTAATAAACAGCTGAGATTTGATGAAATTGAAAAACAGGCTTCGCAGTTGCGTTCAGATCGTAATGGTCAATGGCCGTGTGCAAATTCAGATCAATTGCTCCAGCCAGTGAGGAGAACCGGGCACACAGTTTTGCTGACACGACGGTCGGTCACAGAGGTTTGTCAAATTATAGGAGGATATTACTTTTGCCCCCCATCCGCAAAAATAAAATAAGAAAAAAGAGACAACACAGTCTGTTTAGCCAGCTCCTTTTAGAACTGAATCCAAAGTTTTGGAATAATAATAATAATTTGAGTCACCAATCAGCCCGATCTGATGGAGATCAGGCTTTGATTGCCGAGGTTTTGCTCGCTGTGTGTGAAAGGCTCAGCGAGAGGATCGGAGCACGATAATAGCGCTCTGCGATGCCTTCCCGAGCGTTAATAATATTCGTATCTTGTAGCACGGTGCGGGATTTTGCTGGGCCTTTTCCAGACCGCAAATGGCCTATTTAAATACCACCCGCGGCCGCAAGATTTGCGTTGGAACCTGCGGGTACCGCGGGATCCTGCTGCTGTTGCAGAGTCCTGTGAAATATCCTGCAGTGTGTGATCCCTTGTCGGCGATCAATCTTATAGTGTGAAAACAATATATGACAGCCCATTTCAAGAAAGAGACTTGTGTAGTGTGAAAACCTTAACGATCAGTTAAGACTCGCCGACCACTTTAAAAGTCCTACAGCGTGTACCTGCCCTTAGCCTTACCTCCTGCACTCCACACTCAAAGCACTTGTTCTCCTCCACAGGTTCCGGTGTTTGACAGTACCTACACACAGGACACCTGAAACACACACACACCCACCCACACAGTCATCAACACACATTGCTGACCAAAGAAAGCAGCTGTATACAATGTAGTGTATACAGCTGTTACGCATATGGCAATGTAATGTTATTTCCTTTTTACAGAACACAATGATGACATGCAAAACAGAAAACACAAACAAAAACGTGGGGTCTGGGGACCTCTTGGTGGTCCTTGAGGAGCTGCGAGGGGGTCCCCAGCTAAGTGATTGAGAGAGCTACATATATATCAATTGTTATCAAATGGGGGTCTGTGGCTTAATATATAATAAACTGGGCTTCAATTCTCGATTCAAAACATAGGATTTCAGGATCTACTCCTGTCTGCTGGCATGAAAGCACAGTACATTTACATAGCTTTTATAATTGTAAAGGTTTTAACAACTGATAATTATGTAAAACACAAAGGTAAATCCAAGATCCCCCCCAAAATAAAGTTTTTAAAAAAAGTATCGCATTAGTATCGCGATTCGAATACGAATCGATTTTTTCCCCACACCCCTAATTATGTGTATGGGTGTTAGTGTTGATTTTGATGGCAAAATTCAGTTTTAATTCTAGACTTTTGAAGCAAATTCCATTTAGTTTTAGTCATATTTTAGTCATTTTAACACATTGGGTGCCAAAACCGTATATATACTTCTTTTCAAAAACTGACGTTGAGTGCCAAAACCGTATATATACTGTTTTTGAAAAAAAAAATAAAAAAATGAAAAAAATATTTTTTTTCTTCTTTTTTTCCTTCACAGCACCAGGAGATATAATTTTTCGAAGATTTAGACTCCAATCCACTTCCTGGTTAACCTGTATCTCGGCTCCTGTGTACTTTTTTTTTTTACAATGTATTTTTAACTATTTTCAACTGGCTGCAACTATGGAACGGATTACCGAATGTTTTTAATTTTTTTCCCCCGATTGTACGAGACCTCTATGTGTGTAATGAGGGGATCACCGTGAGGACGGTGATCACTGAAAATATTTTGTGACTACTTGAAAAAGGTTCAAAAATGGTTAAAAATCCTGGCACTCAACGTATAATATTTTAATAAACCTCTGGCACCCAATGTGTTAAATGTTTTACTGTTAGTCTAGTTTTAGTCGACTAAATATCATACAATTATAGTCGACTAAATCTACAGTTGATTTAGTCGACTATAATGTGTTTTGGCGGTGCCTCGATGGCGTCGTAACGGCTGATTTTAGACTTGGTTGGATGCTGAAAATAGCCGATCTACAAGCTCACTGTAGATCTGCTATTTTCAGAGCACAACACCCGAGCACAACCAAACATAAAATTACTTATAGTTCTACTGGATCTCTTCTCCACTATAATCCCTCACTAACATTTTAGTCTAGTTTTTATTTGCTGACGAAATTGTCAATATATTTAGTCTTAGTTTTAGTCATCATAGCTTAGTTTGTATTTAGTTTTTAATTAGTTTTCGTCAGCGAAAAAAGGAAGTCGACCAACATCTTTCGTCATAGTTTTAGTGGAGGAAATCAACACTAGTGTGCGTTATGTGTATGGGTATGTGTTATGTGTGTGGTGGGTATGTGTTACGTGTATGGGTATGTGGTGGTGGGGGGTGGAGGAGGGTGTGGTACTGACGAGGCGTCCTCCCAGCGCTGCAGACACTGGCTGTGGAAGCTGTGGTTGCACAGGGTGGTGAGAACACCGTTCACAGACTCATCCATCCTCTCCAGGCACACGGTGCACTTAGGAAGCTCCGTCAGCTGCATCACCGGCAGACTGGCTCCCTGTGGCACCGCCGGGCCAGGAAACAGGAAGAGGGGGGGGGGGGGGGAGAGAACCATACGCTTAACAATAAGACAAGCTCCACAAAATCCACTAATTCATGGATTAACCCATTCAATCCAGGAACATATACCGTGTCATTTTAGATTAGTTTTTTAGCTATAACCATTATTTTATACTTGGGATATTCAAAAATAGCAGATCTACAAGCTCGTATATCTGCTATTTTTTGCACATTTTTAATATATGTTTTTTAAAGCGAAATGTTTTTACTCAAATCTTTGCTTCTGGGGGATTCTACAAATGTCTTCTAAATTATTTTTTTTTAATATATATTTTGTACAGTTTTTTTTGGAAGAATGTATGTTGCTATAATATCAGTGCTTCTCAAACTTGTTCCACATCAAGGAAAAAAGAGTGACTTTGAGAACTCTTCCACCGTACAATGTAAGTCAATGAGGAGCATATTTTGAATCATCAATTTCTAATCAATGGAGCAATTATTTTTGATTTCTTGTCCACCTTTGGAGTTACATCATGGCAAGGAAACCCAAACCTCTACCAAAGTGGTCTAGCCCTTTAACACAATATGTACAATTATGATGTTTTAGTGATATTTGTTCCTGCTGTTCTACATACTGCCAACCAGGTGAAGAGATCACTGATTGAGGCTTTTACCTTTGCTTTTATGAAATATCTGAGACCATTAGGGTGCTTCTGAAGATATTGCTAGTTTGACCACTTCAAATGCTCTATAATCTTAAAATAAGAACCGAAAATAGCCGATCTACAAGCTCTCAATGCGTCTGTGACGCATTGAGAGCTTGTAGATCGGCTATTTTCGCTGCGCAACATGCTTCCATAGGAGACGTGCCGGCTTCTATGTGACTGAGAACTTTAATCCATGCAGTATTCATTTAAATGCAATATTCTCTGGAGAAAGTCTAAATGCGGTTATTTTTTAAAAATAATAAGATCATAAAACAAAGTGAGAAATATGAAGTGGACATACTTTACTGTACTGTGGGGGGGGGGGGGGGGCTACCTGTTCAGACTTGATGACTTCAGCCCTCTCCACATAAACCACTTGGCACACGGCTTCCTCTATGGAGTTGAACTGGCGGCCGTTGCATGTGGTGTAGAAGCTGTCTGCATCCGCCTGGACGACCACACAGAGACAAGAGAGAGAGCAAAACATTAACTCTTTCATTGCCAGACTTATTTCAGGCTGTGTCGTCCCAGTGCCGGGAAAATGTGATTTTTTTCCCCCTCCGTTTATATTTTAACATTGAAGTGAATGGAGCAGCAACTTTTGGGATAGCGTTATCTCCTAGTTCCTTTGAGATAAACAAAAAAAAAAACAAGACCAAAAAATATATATATACCGGTATATTAAATATATATATATATAAATCTTTTTTTTTATTTTATTCCGTCATTTCCGTCCTTGGCCATGAGAGCCATAGTAGAATCGGACGGGAATTCCCGTTTTTGGCAATAAAAGAGTTAAGGGGGGCTGCCTGCCACTGCCTCTGCCCACAGCTATAACCACACTATAATGATAACCGTATTGTAGACATGTAACGATTTATCGTAAATCGATTCAAATCGGTTCAAACTGGTGACAATTTAAATCGATTTAATAAGAAAATGTAGCGCGATGCAAACAGTAGAGGAGGCGTTATATGAAAAGAGAAGAAACTAAAAAAGTGCTCCTCGGAGCACAGGTCTCCGCCAGGTCAGGTACGTTATCGTGGCCTCCTGGTGGCGCTATAATAGGCCAATGTGCAAAGGGTGGACTTTTCAACTTAGGCCTTTCACGGCAATCGGACACTGCATTCATGATTTGAGGCATTTTGTTCCAAAAATTTGTTTTGCTAAATTAGACCTGGTGGTGGCGCTATAACAGGCCAACGTGAAAGGGGTGGCATTTCTTCCTGGGCCTAGTGGGAATGTGCGTGTGAAATTTCACGGAAATCGCAAGCTGCGTTCATGATTTGAGGCATTTTGTTCAAAACAAACCAATCCTGCAAACTTTGGAAGCCAATGAGGATGGAATATGGGAAAATCGGACAGCCTTTCGGCCTGGCGGAGACGATTACAGGATCTTTGTAAGAGAATTGCTTAAAAAAAGAGTTTGTTATTTGCTACTGAATTGAAAAGAGGATAAGAGAAAACACAGTATTGTAAAAAAGAGAAGAAAATACTGGATTTGTGTAAGAGAAATAAAATAGACAGTGAACAACACTATCACGGGGATCAGTTTTAGGGTTGATTTGCTGAATGATAGAAAAAAACACTTGACAGCCGATCCAAGTCCATTTGAATGGAATTTAGAGGGAGTGGCGTTCCAACGTGTTTACCCAACGTTATGGTTCATCAGTGTGAACGGATGCTCACATCATTACATCGTTAGTGCTATAGGTATCATTCTTGGTGTGGACAGCCCTTAACAGATACATAAAACAGTCCATTGCTGGTTGTGTTCAGACTCTTACCTGGGTGCTGAACTTGATCAGCACCATGTACTGGTTAGGGGTGGAGTCACGGATGATCTTCATGTGCTCCATGACATCATTAAAAGGCGCCACCAGCTTCATGAGGTCGTGGGAGGTCATGGTCGCCGGGACGGTGAGGATGCAGAGCATGGCGCTTCGCCTGACGTCCTCGGTGAGCGACGTCATTTTACTGAAACAAACACCAATTAAAACCCATTAAGACCGGGAATGCATCCGTGTCATTTTTAGATTGATTTGGCTATTAAAAAATAGCAGATATACAAGCTCATAGCGCGGCACCGAGTGAGCTTGTAGATCTGCTATTTTTGGAAAATCTTGACAATTTGTGCAAATCTTTGAATATACATATTTTCTTTTAAGCGAACATTTTTAACTCCAATATTTGCTTCTGGGGGGGGGGGTCCCTGGAACAAAATATTTTGAGATAGGGGTCCGCGGCCAGGGGGTCCTTGAAATGGGAAAAGTTGGAGCACCACTGATATAGCAACCAAACAACAACATGTATTTGGACGCATCTCAAAATATGTTGTTCCAGGGACCCCCAGAAGCAAAGGTTTGTTTGATTTAAAAGAATACATATATATAAATCAAATATTTGCACACATTTTCACGATAAAAAGCAGATCTACAAGCTCGTATATCTGCTATTTTTTTGTCTGATTAATTAATAATACACCCGACTAGTGTAACAGCTGTGTCGCAGGACTAAAGACAGCCAAGATTTTGAGATTAAAAAAAAACAACACTTTATTTCCTAGTAGCTAAACAGTGCTGCTTGCATGGAATAAAAATAAATCAAATGACTGAAAATGTAATGATGACATTTTAGGTATCATCATTCTAAACCTAAATGTTGCTGCTGTTCTACATACAGCCCAACCAGATGGAAGAAATCACTGATTGAAGCTTTAACCTTTTGCTTTAATGACATTTTCTGAGGCCGTTCATGTTTCATGGAAGATGTTTCTTCTGAACATGTATTTTATCGGTAGTTCGGCAAACACTTCAAATACTCTTCTTTGATCTTAAAATGACTAAATAGCTGAAAATAGCTGATCTACAAGGTGAGAACACGTCGCGTGTTGTGAGCTGGTAGATGGGCTATTGATGAGCTATTGATGACCATAAGAAGTGAAGTGGTCAAAGAGTTTGACCACTTCAAATACTGCAATCTTAAAATAATAACCGAAAATAGCCAATCTATCAATGCGACGCATTGAGAGCTGCGCGACACGCTTCCATAGAAGACATGCAGACTTCTATGGAATCCAAATGACTGAAATCAGTCGTGGCGACTGAGAACTCTAATCCAGGGGTCTTCAACGTTTTCAGCCCAAGGACCCCCTAGCTGAGAGAGAGATGCAGAGAGATGCACCCCCTACTCTATATTGTATAAAATAGTGTTTCAGATAAGTTTTTTTTTTTACTTAGTCTGCTCTTTTTTCCCTCTACACCTATATATCTCTTTGCCAAAAATAGCCGATCTACAAGCTCACAACGCCTCGCGCTGCGAGGCGTTGTGAGCTTGTAGATCTGCTATTTTTGGCTAATGTTCCCCTCAGAAAAGGAATTCTAGGGTTCAAGTGGTTAATGTAAAAAAAACTAAATCATATCACCCAAAGATTTGGTGGACCCCCTATAGTAGCTCTGAGGACCCCCTAGGGGTCCCGGACCCCCTGTTGAAGACCCCTGCTCTAATCCTTACAAGCTCATGGAATAAAGTTCTCTCACATTCTGCCCGGACCCGACCCGAGACCAAAATATGTGCTAATTAGTCGGGCCGAGCCGAGCAAAAAAACATCAGAAAACAAAGAAATGTCAACTGCCCCTAGCGGCCGACCGGTAAGGCAGAGGGAAATGGCGGTGTACTGTATGTGTTGGATGCAGCTCAAAGTGGACTTTGATAGGGGATCTGGTTTGTCGCCGGCCGACCTTCCTAGCCCGTCTTATTAACCCATTAACACATTCCCTGCCAGAGGGTTTTTTTTATTTTACTTCCCCCAGTGCCAGTGTTTAATTTTTTTTTACACAGGAGCCAAGATACAGGATTTTAAAGGTATCATGACATTCATTTTCACTTTTTTTATTTTCAATGTTTTATTTGGGGTTTTATGACCTCAATTACACCCAAAAAACCTGAACTTAGAACATTCAGTGGATTTTCTGTGGTCTGGGGTTTTCTGAATAATTAGGCTGAAAAGTAATCTGAGCTTGGCCCTTCGACAGTGAGGTCACAGTCGATTAATCCCGCCCACTCTCCTCCTCGCCCCTCCCCTCCCCTATCCTTTCCTTTGGGGGGGGCGGAGCAGAGGCGATGATTGACAGGCAAAATCCCTCACCAGCGACACCCGCAGGCAAAGATTTCTTTTTTCATTGCAGTTGAAAAGTCTTTAGAAATGTGAGAGAAAAACACCTGCCATGGATCACTGGAATGGAATTTTCACTTAAAACTTTTTGTACACTTTTGAAGGACCAGGACAAAGACTTTGAATGTGGTGTAAAAGTGAATGTCATTAAACCTTTAAAGTAATAAGTTAACCAAGGAGCTAGAAATCTTTGGATCGTGATATCTCTGGTTCTGTGTGGATAAATTGAAAGAAAAAAAAGACCAAAAAAAAAAAAAAAAAACTTTTTTTTTTTTTTCTTGAAAAACGGTTATAGAGCGTCGCAGTTCCCGCCCACTTCCTGTTTTTTTGGTGCCGGAAGAAAAAACTCAATGCATTTTTCCATTGACATTTCCAAAAATATTTATATCTATTAATTTAAGCCTCGAATCAAGCCATCATGACCATAAAACGTTTTTTTTCTGTGATTTTTTTAAATTTTATATTTAATTATATGATATACTATATTTAATAAATACCCTTTGTTTTGCCGTTTTCAACAAAAAAAAAATCACAGAATCAAACGTTTATGGTCATGATTCATGTCATGTCATGATGGCTTGATTCGAGGCTTAAATTAATAGATATAAATATTTTTGGAAATGTCAATGGAAAAATGCATTGAGTTTTTTCTTCCGGCACCAAAAAAAACAGGAAGTGGGCGGGAACTGCGACGCTCTATACTCGTGGATGGATTTTTTTGGCAGTAAACGGGTGTATTTTTCATCAACGGTTATACTCGTGATTGGCAGGTAAAGTGTTAAGACCTGAAGCCGATTCTACAAATGTCTTCTAAATCCCAACAGTTTTCTGAAAAACGTATGTTTCTATATCAGTGGTGCTCAAACGTTTTCATGTCAAGGACCCCCAAAATGATATGTATTTGGCCGCCGAGCCCCATCTCATAATATGTTGTTCCAGGGACCCCCCCCAGAAGCAAAGAATAGAGTTAAAAATGTTGGCTTTAAAACAATATATATTCAAAGATTTGCACACATTTTCACGATTTTTCAAAAATAGCCAAAGTGTAAAATAATGCTTTTTAGCTCAAATCTAAAAGTGACACAGATGCTTTCCAGGTCTTAATGGGTTAAAAAAGAACTGGCCAAAATGGCCAAAAATCGGCGAAAGTGGACGTTTTCTATACGTTTTGGCCATTATCTCTGGAACAGAAGGTCCAATCTGCTCAGTTAAAAGCTTGTTGGATGCGTGACTTTGAGGACATTAAACACACAATGACACTTTATTTATTTTTTTCCGGGTTTTCGGGCCTAAAAGTATGTTAACTGTTCGGGCGGGGCCCAGTTAGGGCCGGGTCTTAATTCTCAGGCCCCGTTTGAGAACTCCAGTGAGGACGAACTCACTTGGTCTTGTAGAGGTGCATGATGCCGTGGACTATCCCTTTAACTCACTTGGTCTTGTAGAGGTGCATGATGCCGTGGACTATCCCTTTAACTCACTTGGTCTTGTAGAGGTGCATGATGCCGTGGACTATCCCTTTAACTCACTTGGTCTTGTAGAGGTGCATGATGCCGTGGACTATCCCTTTAACTCACTTGGTCTTGTAGAGGTGCATGATGCCGTGGACTATCCCTTTAACTCACTTGGTCTTGTAGAGGTGCATGATGCCGTGGACTATCCCTTTAACTCACTTGGTCTTGTAGAGGTGCATGATGCCGTGGACTATCCCTTTAACTCACTTGGTCTTGTAGAGGTGCATGATGCCGTGGACTATCCCTTTAACTCACTTGGTCTTGTAGAGGTGCATGATGCCGTGGACTATCCCTTTAACTCACTTGGTCTTGTAGAGGTGCATGATGCCGTGGACTATCCCTTTAACTCACTTGGTCTTGTAGAGGTGCATGATGCCGTGGACTATCCCTTTAACTCACTTGGTCTTGTAGAGGTGCATGATGCCGTGGACTATCCCTTTAACTCACTTGGTCTTGTAGAGGTGCATGATGCCGTGGACTATCCCTTTAACTCACTTGGTCTTGTAGAGGTGCATGATGCCGTGGACTATCCCTTTAACTCACTTGGTCTTGTAGAGGTGCATGATGCCGTGGACTATCCCTTTAACTCACTTGGTCTTGTAGAGGTGCATGATGCCGTGGACTATCCCTTTAACTCACTTGGTCTTGTAGAGGTGCATGATGCCGTGGACTATCCCTTTAACTCACTTGGTCTTGTAGAGGTGCATGATGCCGTGGACTATCCCTTTAACTCACTTGGTCTTGTAGAGGTGCATGATGCCGTGGACTATCCCTTTAACTCACTTGGTCTTGTAGAGGTGCATGATGCCGTGGACTATCCCTTTAACTCACTTGGTCTTGTAGAGGTGCATGATGCCGTGGACTATCCCTTTAACTCACTTGGTCTTGTAGAGGTGCATGATGCCGTGGACTATCTCCACCGAGGGGTTTCCACTGAAGAAGGAGATCTGGTCTGGGAGCTGCTTGGAGGGCGAGTCCGGAGCGCCATTGGTCTCTGTGCTGCCGTCGGCCGTGTCCGTGTCCTCACCGCGGGCCTCCTCCTCCTCACCGCGGGCCTCCTCCTTACCGTCCTCCTCAGCCTGCTGAGCCTCAGCGGTCTGCTCTTTAGTGTCCAGCCCCTCCTCCTCAACCCCTCCTGTGAATAGCAATCGACAAAGATGGTTGATTTTATTTTACCAGCGATACGATACGCATCACGATACATGGTTGACGATACCATACATGGACGATGTTGGTTCATTCATGGTGATACGATACGATTCAATGATTTAAAATCCATACAGTAACTATTTAGAAAAGACATTTTATCTGTGTGAAACGCGTGGATAGAGCAGGTTTTTTTAAAGGGAAAAAAAAGTATTATTATGGATATAGATAAGTAAACACAGTGATTCTCTGGTAAATACATGGACATTACATATGAACACATTATGGACAAACCCACACCTTGAACACAGAGATTACACACATTTATCAATAGACCAAGTGTAGCTATATGTAATGGAAAGGTAATTAAACCCTTCTTTCTCTTTTTTCTTCTTAAAATTGCTAAATACAACGCACAAGTACTTAGTGTCGATACAATGGATTATTTGCATTGCAAAACGATTCGATACGATACAAAGTCAAACCGTACAATATGTTGCTGTTTTGCATATCGATACAGTAGATCGTTGAAAATGTAAATCGATTTTTCGATGCAGTTACTAAATCGTTACACCTCTATAAACTACTGATTTAGGAAGATACTCCATCCTACTGGGAGGGGGGGGGGTGCCGTATCCCAACTGAGAGGGGATTCAACCCATGGAAATAAAATCACATGACTGAAAGTTCAATGATGATGTTTAGGTATTATCTTCTAAAACCTACAGTATGTACGTTGCTGTTCCAGGTGAAGGAATCACAGATGTGAGGCCTTAACCCTTTTGCTTTTATGACATTTCTGAGATGCTATCAATACTCTTTGATCTAAACCCTTTAAGACCTGAGGCCGAATTCTACATCTAATGTCTTCTAAATCCCAATAGTATTCAGAAAAAATCTTAAATGACAGATCCGTTGCCGGATTGAATGGGTTAAAATAGCTATTAACCGAAAATAGACGATCTACAAGCTTTCAACAACACGTCGCAGTAAATTAATTTCTGTGAAGAAATCACAGACTGACACTCGTCATTTATTGTGAATGTGATATCTCTCTATATGCCTCATAAAGTAATTAAAACCTCCCATTAACTGCTTTCCGTATGCAAAATAATTCTCCTACAATTTAGGTATTTTCGCAGACAATCCTCTTATCCAGTGCGACTTAAAATAGTGCTAGATCTGAGAAAATGACATGACAGGGTAAAATAACCATGTAAATAGAGTTCAAAGAAAAACTATATAGTGGTTCAAAGAGACTAGGATAGCAGGTAAGCATCAGTGCTAGCATCTGTCTAAACGACATGCATATCTAAATAGCCTAAATGTAGGGAAAGTGATATTTTTTGTTAACATGTTAAAGCCCTATATTGTGATAGTAATCATTGTTATATAGAGTGTTTGTTCAGTAACAGGAGTCTCTTGTCTCTTTGATGAACAGAAAATACATATTCGGGCAGGTGACAAAATGTCAGCCAATCAGGAGAGAGTATCCATTTATCAGCTTCATTTTTATAGTGTTCCAGTTCCAATTTATTCTGCTCATTTCTTTATATCATCACTTCAGACTTCACTTGTTTAATCTGTATCCTGAATGGATAAAATTGGTATCCTGACCTGAAAATGCATTTTCTGTTTAATAAAGAGCTGGAGGGACAGGGAGAGACTGAACAAACACTCTATAGCAATGATTACTATCAGAATGTAGAGCTATTTAACACTTATTTTAACCAAAGAAAATCACTTAAGCTATGTTTAACATTAGTGGTCAAGCTAAAACAAATCGTTAGCCTCATAGCATAATTGCCTAAGTAATTTTTTGGCCAAATTGACATTTTTGACCAGCTCTACTCTCCTAACACTGCTGCTTCATTGTGCCTTATTGCCTATGTCCTAAGCCAATCAGAACGCTTGTTACATTACAAAATGACTTAGGCAGAAAGTGCTTTTAAGCCAACTTTTTGACCTGGGCCGAGATGTTTTGTGGATTGTAACAAGCATTCTGATAGGCTAAGAACACAGGCAATAAGGCAGGATGAATCAGCAGTGTTATGAGAGTAGAGTTAGACAGGTATAAATAAAGGCAGATAAACATGATTTAGGCTAAATTTGTTTTTTTTACTCATGATTGCCTAAGTCATCTAGGTCAGTGGTTTTCAACCTTTTTCATGCCAGGGACCCCTAAATTGATATACATTTGGCCGCGGACCCCCATCTGAAAATGTTTTGTTCCAGGGACCCCCAGAAGCAAAGATTTGAGTTAAAAATGTTCTCTTTGAAAAATTAATATATTCAAAGATTTGCACACATTTTCACGATTTTTCAAAAATAGCAGATCTACAAGCTCATAGCGCGGCACTCGGTGCCGCGCTATGAGCTTGTAGATCTGCTATTTTTGAATAGCAAAAGCTAAGTGGTTAAAATTATTCTGAGGCTATGTTAACTAATTTAGCTGGGGACCCCCTGGTAGCCCCCCAAGGACCACTGGTTGAAAACCACTGATCTAGGTGACTAAGTCATCTAGGTGACTCAGGCAGAAAGTGATTAGTCTCTCCTGAAAACCTTAAAAATATGACTTAGGCGATTCTGCTATGAGGCTAACGAAATCTAAATCCACCTCAGCCCACCCCTCCACCCCCCCCCCCCCCACCTTACCTGGATTGGGTTCAAAGGTCTCAATGACCATGTCTCCCATGGCTCTGCTGCCGATGTGCTGGTGGAGCACGGAGGCCCGTTCTAGCTCCGTCTTCCCCGCCAGAGAGAGCTGGGCCAGACCCAGAGCCTTCTCCTGCATCTCCTCTTCTGACATGCCTTCCACTGCAGTGAACAACACAATAACACAACAAACAACACACTTTCTATGACTCTCTACTGTAAACCAACCTGTTACATTTCCAGCTCCCTCTCTTCTCTTCACTACACAATCACACACTCACATTGTCACCATAAATGACACAATACATTTTGTTCTGATTGTCTGTCGTTCCAATAATAACCCGACTGGAACAAACCAACCCAGTGGTGGCAGGTAACTAGGTACATTTACTCAAGCGCAATTTTGGGGTATTTCCAATTTTCAATACTTCTACTCCACTACATCTCAGGGGCAAATATTGTACTTTTCTTTATTCCACTACAATTATTTGAAAACTTCAGTTACTAGTTACTTTGTGGATTTTAATTATTATTACAAAAGAACATACATTAACCACTTCAGCCCTATTTAAACTTTGGCTATTTGAAAATAGCTGATCTACAAGCTGACAACGTGTCGCATTTTAATAAATGTTATACATAACATGATACCTTGTGAAACGAGACAGTCTGCATAATGAGTACTTTAACTTTTAGTAGTTTAAGTATATTTTCATGCCAACACTTTTGTAATTTTACTCAAGTATATTTTGGATTTCCACATTGCGGCATTGGTACTTTTACTTAAGTAAAAATGTAGTAGAGTACTTTTTCCACCACTGAACAAACCACAGGTTGACAGATGGTAATAAGAAGAAGAAGAAGGGACCAGTCCTATGATCCAGAGCCTGTCTGTCACAAAGCACTACAATTTAACCCATTAAAACCGGGAACGCATCTGTGTAACCACTTAAACCATTCTTTTATACTTTGGCTATTCAAAAATAGCAGATATACAAGCTCATAGCGCGACACCGAGTGCCACGCTATGAGCTTTTAGATCTGCTATTTTTGAAAAATCTGGAACATTTCTACAAATCTTTGAATATATATATATTTATGTTTTAAAGTGAAAATTTTTAACTCTTATTTTTAACTCTCTTGCTTTTGGGGGGTCCCTGGAACAACATATTTTGTGGACAAATACATATCATTTTGGGGGTCCCTGACATGAAAGAAGTTTGAGAACCACTGATATTATAGCAACATACAGTATGTTATTCAGAAAACTGTCTTTGTATTCTACAAAGACATTTGTAGAATACCCAGAAGCAAAGATTTGAGTTACAAATGTTCGCTTTAAAAAACATAATATATTCAAAGATTTGCAGATTTTGCACAGATTTTCACGATTTTTCAAAACATAGCAGATCTACAAGCTCATAGCGCGGCAGTCGGTGCCGCGCTATGAGCTTGTAGATCTGCTATTTTTTGAATAGCCAAAACAAAATCTAAAAATGACACAGATGCGTTCCCGGTCTTAATGGGTTAAGAAATGGGAAGACAGAACTCTCACACAACACTGAGTCACACACAAAGGCACCAGATGTCCTTCCTCACAAAAAGAGCATACAAGCTTTACCAGAAGAAACTGGTTTATTGTTTGATGTCTTTTGATGTTTGATGATTTTTTTTTTTTAATGTTATCTTAGAGCGGTCCTCTTGAATCTGTAAGAAACATCATCATTCATACTGTTATGCAACGATGTTTTCTAATAAAAACTTGAATGGTTTATGAGAATTACATGGCACCATTATTGTGGCAAAAATAATTGCGATTAACGACATCCATAAAAATATGCTTAAAAGGTAGGGTATGTGATTTACTTTGGTTAAAATAAGTGTTAAATAGCTCTATATGCTGATAGTAATCATTGCTATAGAGTGTTTGTTCAGTAAAAGGAGTCTCCATGTCTCTCCAGCTCTTCATTAATCAGAAAATGTATTTTCAGTGCTCTCTCCTGATTGGCTTAAAATTTGTCACCTACCTGAAAATGTATTATATTCTGTTTACTAAAGAGCTAGAGTGACCCCTGTGACCGAACAAACGCTCTGTAGCAATGATTACTATCACAATATAGTACTTTAACCTTTTAACAATAAAATTATTTACCAAAAAATATCACTTAACCTACCTTTAAAACTTTAACATGGCAATTTTGTTAAACCACTTGGAACACCCAGCGTCCCTATTCTGGTCGGGGAACGTTCACCAAAAATAGCCAATCTACAAGTTCACAACGCGTTGCGTTGCAACGCGTTGTGAGCTTGTAGATCTGCTATTTTTGGCGAATCGATTTGTGGAGTGAAAGGTCAGTTTTATCAAGTATAGAGGGTTTAAGTGGTACTGAATTTGCAGCTCAACAAAAGCCAATTCCTCCTAGTGCATGACGGAGGACAAGTTCACCATAGATTAAAATCTCCACGATACGATTATTGTGAGCGATTCTTTATCACGATGAACGATAATAACGACGATGGTCCCATCCCTATAGCTGGGGCCACTGGCTGCACACTAAATCCTCAGTGTTTTATTTATCCATGTGTAAGTGTGAATGTATGTAATGTAATGTAATGTAATGTAATGTAATGTAACCACAACATCTAACCAGTCAAAATGCACTCCCTGCGTGGCCGGGAGGGAGATGCAGTATGTGCATGGATTGACATGATTCCATAGATAGAACACATGCTGGCCTGTATGGAATCCAACATGACTGAAATCACTGGTGGCGACTGAGAACTTTAATCCATGCGTGTGCTTATGTACGAGCTTCAGACAGTACTACTACAGTAGGCGCCCTACACCCCGACACTCCCCGTTTACCAAAACAAACAGCAGTACAACGAGAGGACAAGGTGTTTCTGCAGGTGAACACCACCACACTGATCACTGCTGCTAGAGAGCCAGGGTTTACACATTTACAGGCCGTCACACACCTAAACAATCATTTATTTATTTTTTAACTAAATGTTTATCCCACGATTTTGTAACCCTATTTTTTACACCCAGTGCCAATTGTCTATGTAATCCTGGGCACTACCTTCCCTCTGCCAACCTGGGGAGGCCAGGGCCGAGCTCATGCCTCCTTCAATGCATGAGAGCCAACTGACCTTCTTGTCACCTGACAGGGGAGAGTTTCCCTGGTAGGACGTAGCGCGTGGAAGGAACACGTTATTCCAACCAGTTCCTTTCCCCTCCATCAGGCGCCCCGGCTGGCCAGGGGGAGGCAGTATAGAGACCAGGATTACTACATGCTTTTTGTGAGGGTACCTACCCTAGGAGACACGGGGAGAACATGCAAACTCCACACAGAAAGGCCCTTTCGCCATACCCCACCTAGGGTATGGGAACTGATGACGCGGAGGAGAGAACACGCCCCCAGCGCCCACAGTGTCCCCTGCGGGAATCGAACCCAGGACCTTCTAGCTGTGAGGCGACAGCGCTACCGACTGTGCTACCGTGCCCCCCACACCTAAATAATCATGTTTGAACTGGGGACCCCCCCCCCAAAAATAATCATATTTGAACTGGGGACCCCCCACCCTGACATGCACTTGGAATTGTAGGAGTTGAGGCATTACATTTAGTGTGACTCGGTTCCACAGATAAATATTGTGAAAATAGCCAAAGTGGGAGGCGTTGTGAGCTTGTAGATCGGCTATTTTCACAACGTTTGCCTGTTTCTTACCTAATATTTGACAATTTGGCCACTTTGGTATTAAAAAGGTCTTAAAGGTCCTTATATTGTAACTTTATAAATGTACAGATACCCTGTATACACTTATACTGTATGTTGGTTTGTTTACTGTTGAGTGAGAAAACAATGTTGCACATTAAGCTAATCATCTGTAGCCTGGTAAACCCTCCCTCCGGAAATCTCAATTCCATTTCATTTCAGGAGTGAGTCTGGCCTGATCCGCCTGTCTGCAATATTGGCTGTGCTGGAGTTGGGCGGGAGTAATACCGTTGACTGACAACCCCTTCAGCCAATGATAATTTTTCCCCTTCAGCCAATCAGCAGTTCACCAGTCTTAATGTGACGCGACGGGACTTTTGAGACAGCCATACCCAAAATGGGTTGCCTTTTTCGGGTACAATGGTGTCACTGCCCGCCCCTACCGGTTCTCTAATTATTATTTTTTAAATAGGCTTTGTCATGATTAATTGACCACATATATGAAGTTAAACAACTCAATTCTATCCAAACGATATCTTATAAGTAAATTCCGTGCCTCAAAATAGAAGTTAGAGAGCTTTTTGAAGTAAAAAAATAGCGGAGAAAACTGCCCACAGAAAAAGATGGCTGCCGTTCGTGTTTTGGGCTCACTCGAACTCGCCACCTGATTGGCCAACTGTCGCTGTCAATCACAGAACGATGTGCGACGACGCTGATAGGCGCGTCCGTTTGGCATACACAGCCAATATTGCAGAGAGGCGGTTCATGCCAGACTCACTCCAGGAATCAAATAGAAATTAGATTTCCGGAGGGAGGGTTTACCAGGCTAAATCATCTGGGGACCCCCCAAAATAATTTGTGGACCCTCAGTTTGGGAACCTTTGGTATAGAGGGAAATGATGGGTAAAAAACTATTTGTATTGTTTTGTCATGTGAACACAGTGAAAAGTGACACACTATTAGGCCCGTCGCAATTACTACATTATCGTCTGATCCAGGGGTCTTCAACAGGGGGTCCTCAGAGTTACTACAGGGGGTCCGCCAAATCTTTGTGTGATATGATTTATTTTTACCTTAACCACTTGAACCCTAGCATCCCTATTCCGGAGAACTTTAGCCCAAAAATAGCCGATCTACAAGCTCACAACGCCTCGCTTGTAGATCGGCTATTTTTGGCAAAAAGGTGTTTGGTGTAGAGGGGAAAAAGAGCAGACCAAGTAAACAAAAGAAGTTACAATTTTATACAACATAGGGGGGGTCCCTGCTTCATCTCTCTCTCAGCTAGGGGGTCCTTGGCCTGAAAACGTTAAGACCCCTCCCCTGGTCTAATCGCAATTATTTGAGATAATCGCAAATTTTTTTTGCATAATCATCATGTTTCCATGTAGAAAACTTTTCACACATTTTCAAATATTAAAAAAGCAGAAATAGCTGATCTACAAGTTCACAACGCCTCAGCTATTTCTGTTATTTTTACATGTATACAATTATTAACAGTGTTGGGCAATATTAGAACTGCACACACTGGCTGCAGCCTCTCAAAACTGAAACAATGAAGTAAACTTTTTGAACATTTCTTAACCTTTTCAACATATCTTACACCAGTCAATATTAATTAGCCAAAGTGCAAGGGGGCGAGAGAGGAGAGGAGATATAGAGCAGTGGTTCTCAAACTTTTTCATGTAAAGGACCCCCAAATTGACACTTATTAGCCCGCGGACCCCCATTTAAAAAGATATGCCAGGGACCCCCATAAGAGAAGATTTTTTTAAGGGCTCTAGCAGTGATTCTCAGCCATTTTAATTTCAAGAACCCACACTTTGACATGCATTAGGGCTACAGACCCCCATTTAATGGCATTTCTATCACTTGGACCGCAATTTATATTGTAAAATCTATGTCAATTTAACTCTGAGAGTGTACAAATGTAACCAAATGCACCCGTTTCCTCTCCTCCTCATCAGCAGTTCTTTTCCCCGACCACCAGACAAGTGACGCAGGGGGACTTCTGAAAGGTCCATGCCGAAAATAGGTTGCTTTATCCGGATACAATGCGTGTCACTGCCTGCCCCTACCGGTTCTCTGAATTTTTATTTTTAAATAGGCTCTGTCATGATTAATTGACCATACATATGAAGTTAAACAACTAAATTCTATCCGAACGATATCTTTTAAGTAAATTCCGTGCCTCAAAATAGAGGTTTGAGAGCTTTTAGAAGTTAAAAAACGGCGGAGAAATACACGACGCGATGTTCGCATACAGATCATGGGCTACATCCTAACTGTGCGCAGGCTGTGTGCTAAAAAGAACTGATCTGCAAGATAAAAAGCATCTCTGTTGACGTAGGTTGATAGCTTGTAGATCTACTCTATTTTTGCATGATGCGACAACTTGCCTCTACGAGAGACGGAGAGAGAGTACATAATAAATGAATGAATGAGCAAAAATGACGAGGCCTTTTTTGTCGGAGTAATATGGTATAATATTACTCTTTTGGCAGAATAATATCTTACTTTACTCGTTACTGGGAAAAGTAATAATATTACAGTAATATATTATTATTAATTCGTTACTGCCCAACACTGATTATTAAATATGTCAACGATTTCTTAGTATATTTCAGTTATTTGTCATAATCTGCCCTGTGAAATGTTTGATTATGAAGCCTAAAAACGTGCTTTCACACATTTTCAAATATCAAAAATAGCTGATCTACAAGCTTTCCAACGCCTCAGCTATTTCTACATGTATAAAATTATTAAATATGTCAACGATTTCTTAGTATATTTCAGTTATTTGTCATAATCTGCCCTGTGAAATGTTTGATTAGGAAGCCTAAAAGGCTTCATATGTTCCAATGCCAAACCATAGACTGTAAAATGAAATGGACAGAGTGAGGCCATTGGTTTTTACAGGCCGTAAATGAATCCTTTTTGTCAACCATTTCAAATCCGCCATCTTTCTATATCGCGTCATATCTAAGCAAGCGGGAAAGAATGCTATTGGTTGGGTAGCTTGTCAATCAAGTGCGGGGGGGACGGGGAATGAATACTATTGGTTGTGTAGCTTGTCAATCAAATCATCCCGCCGCTCCTAGAGCATAGCCTACTTTATCGTCAATTTTAAAATAGTTCACCAAAACGCACATCATGGTGATTGAAAGAAGACTTTAAACTAGTGACTGGAAGCATATAGTATTTATGACAATGTTTATTAAGGTAAGAAAATCAAGTCTAAAGTTCGCCAAAAACCCACCACCCACTTGTAATGGAGAAAAATTATTTCTGACACCAGCAGGGGTAAAACAGCGAACCTACAGGCCATTTTTACTTCCTATATAGACTCAATTTCAAAGCTGGAAGCTGGGCCTTTGTGCCAAACACACTATTAACACATTGTGTGCCAGAGGTTTATTAAAATATTATACGTTCAGTGCCTGCATATCTTCCATCCACTTACGTTGATATGTTTCGTGCTGTAGAAGCCCCGACGCGGACTTGCATGTAAACAAAGCGTGCGTGCGAGACGGCGGAGGGTCCCGACTAACGCCTGGAACAATAATATTTCCAACGCGATCCTCCATTGCAGTGTGATCGCCGATCGAAAACGTCTCGCTTCCGCCACGTTAAAAATAAATGGAGATATTAAGCTTTTAGTCAAGGAGTTAACATTGGAGCGGCCGACCGGAAGCATTTTTTACATGGATCCACATCCAGCCTCTCCTTCTCAGAAACTCCTTGGATGATCCCAAAGTTTCGTTTTAGCGCCCCACGTGGGCCCCACGTATAAAAATAAAATTGGGTCGGCACTCGATGTGTTAACCCATTAAGACCTGAGGCGATTCTTTAAAAAAAGATCTAAATCCTAACAGTTTTTGGAAAAAAATACCAAAAATATTTTTTCAAGATTTTTCAAAAATAGCAGATCTACAAGCTCGTAGCGCGGCACTCGGTGCCGCGCTATGAGCTTGTAGATCTGCTATTTTTGAATAGCCAAAGAAATCTAAAGTGACACAGATGTGACAATTAATCGTCAATTTAAATTTGTGATACAGCCCTACATACTATGACTTAAAATTGTGGATCTAGAAGCATCTATTGCTGACACACAGACCAGCTGGTTATAAGATCTACCCCAGTAGTTCTCAAACTTTTATCGTGCCCGAGGAGGACCCCCAAATTGATATACATTTTGGCCGTGGACCCCCAATCTGGAAATGTTTTGTGCCAGGGATATTTTCAATTTAAAGAATAGCCGATGTACAAGCTGGCACGCGCCGTGAGCTTGTACATCTGCTATTTTTAAATAGCCACGGTAACAAATGTATCTCGTATTTGAAAAAAAAAAATATCGTACACAGCCAAAAAATATATAAATTACAGGTGTAAATATGTAATTACACTAAATAAATTGCATATTTATTCAAGAAACCTACAAATGTCTTCTAAAAACAGTTTTCGGAAAAAAAACGTATGTTGCTATATCAGTGGTTCTCAAACTTTTTCATGTCAAGGACCCCCAAAATGATAAGAATTTGGCCGCGGACCCCATCTCAAAAAAAAATTGTTCCAGGGACCCCCCAGAAGCAAAGATTTGAGTTAAAGTTTGCTTTAAAAGTATATATATTCAAAGATTTGCACACATTTTCAAGTTTTTTCAAAAATATCAGATCTACAAGCTCGTAGCGTGGCACGCGGTGCCACCGTTCGGATTTTTTTGTTCGGAAAATGGCCACCGTTCGGATTTTTTCAATAAGAAGCATTCTAATCCGATCGCCGGCCATTTTCTCAAAATTTTCCCAGTTGCTTTCAACTATGCGACACTAAAGGTCCTTACACACCGGGGCGATTTTTTCGTGCGAATAATAAGCTTTTTTAAAAAACCTTATAAAGTCAATGCAAGCGTACATGGCGCGAAAAAGCGGAAAAGCGAAGCGAAAAAGCGTCTTTTAATTATTCGGAACGAGTCCGAATTTTGCGTATATTCGCACATTCGCCGGTGTGTAACCGCCTTAATGGTTGGGAGGTGTATTGCACTCTGATGATCGGATTACAATGCTTTTTATTGAACAATACGGGAGATACGGGTACTTATCGCTTAACGGATCAACTTTGTTACATCCGTGGCTCGGGGGTAAGCACTTTATATTTGAAATCTGAACATTTATGTACATGTGAGAGTTGGCAAAGTAAAAAAATTGAACACCACTCTAAACCAGGAACTCTCGGCTCCATGACTGTCATGGTATGACGGTCATGTTTCAGGGCTACACCAACAGCAACAGTGACAACAAACAATGACAATAACAACATGAACTGACCTGCAGAATAGTGGAATCCTTGAGGAAAAGGAGACTGGTCGGCTAGCTCCAGACGGATCACCACCAGAGACACACTCATGTGTTCTCCTTCAGATCACACCCTTCCTACAGAGGTGGAGAAAATACTCACATGTTTTACTTATACGTAAAAGTATTTAAGTATCAATACTGCAATGTAGAAAAATACTCTGTTTATTACAAGTAAAAGGCCCTGTGTTCAAAATGTTACTTGAGTAAAAGTTTAAAAAAAATATTGGCATCAAAATATACTTAAGGTATCAAAAGTAAAAGTACTAACATGTTTGAAAATAGCAGATCTACAAGCTCACAGCACGTCGCATCTTGTAGATCTGCTATTTTCAAATACACCATGTATAAAATGGGGCTAAATTGGGGTTAAAGTATGTTTTATAATATCATAATTTATATCTACAAAGTAACTAGTAATTAAAGTTACCAGTAAAAGTACTAACATGTATGTTATGTATGTGTTATAATATATATCAACAAAGTAACTAAAGTTGTCAAATAATTGTAGTGGAGTAAAAGTACAATATTTGCCTCTGAGATGTAGTGGAGTAGAAGTAAAAGTCCTGACAATTAGAAATACTCCAGTAAAGTAAAAACAATATGTCAAAATTGTACAAAATCAAGTACAGTACTTAGTTACTTTACACCACTGCTTCCTACTTTACACCACTGCTTCCTTTACACACAACAACAACAAACAGTCAGTCAGTCAGCAGCATCATGCTAATCAGAGAAGCTACACCTCTGTTAGCCCTGAAACATGACAGTCATGGCACAACTTCAACCTGGTTTTGGCATTTTCCTTATTTACAGCCCGTTCATCTACATAAAGGTTCATATTTCAGATATAAAGTGTTTACCTCATGACCACGGATGTTATGATTCACTTCGGGTGAGTATAAATACCCGTATCTTCCGTATTGTTCAATAAAAAAGCAATTTAATCCGATTAGTGGCCATTTTCTAAAGGAGTTATAATGTACCAGATGAGTGCAATACACCTCCCAACCGATAGGGTCGCGTAGTTGAAAACGTATAGAGGAAAAACAAAGAAAATGGCCACCGTTCGGATTAAAATGCTTTTTTATTGAACAGTACGGATGATACGGGTACTTACACCCTCCCGACGTGAATTATAACATCCGTGGCCGTGAGGTAAACACTTTATATCTGAAATATGAACCTTTACGTAGATGTACGGGCTGTAAATGGAGAAAGTGCTAAACAGCGGGTAGAAGTTCCGCCATGACAGAGCGTCATGTGAACCGTGGCTAACAGCCGGTGCTAGGCTAACGACAGTTAGCTTTCCAACATGAAGGAGTTTACCTGCTTTAAATGTGTGTTGTCTTCCTCTGGAGGAGTTAAACTACATCAACTACACGGCCCTCTGTCTGATAACAGCTTTAATGGAGATGTTTTATCATCATTAATGATGATAATTAACACTCATTACATCATAACATCTCCTCTCTTCTTCTTCTTCTTCTTCTTCTATGCGTTGTTGATAAAAAATATTGACTGCCAACTGTCTTCTTCGCGCGAGCTGTTCTTTGAGGCAGAGCCCCGTATTGCTGCCCCCTGTTGGCAAGGAATAGGTAAAGGCTCTGGGTAAAACCTAGCCATGGTTCACATGACGCTTGCCTTGTATACAAGCGTCATGGTGCCGAGTCCCCCTGGTCTAAAGTTGTGTTCGATTTTTTCACATTGCCATCTCTCACATAAATATAAACCTTCAGATTTCAAATATAAAGTGCTTACCACCGAGCCACGGATGTTACAAGGCGATGCGGACCGCGATGAGTACCCGTATCTCCCGTATTGTTCATTAAAAAGCATTTTAATCCCATCGCCGGCCATTTTCTCCAAATTGTCTCCGATACTTTCAACCATGCGACACTAATGGTTGGGAGGTGTATTGCACTCTGATACATTACCAAAAAATAAATAAAAAATGGCTGGCGATGGGATTAAAATGCTTTTTAATGAACAATACGGGAGATACGGGTACTCATCGCGGTCCGCATCGCCTTGTAACATCCGTGGCTCGGTGGTAAGCACTTTATATTTGAAATCTGAACGTTTATGTTTATGTGAGAGATGGCAATGTGAAAAAAATCGAACACAACTTTAGACCAGGGCGACTCGGCACCATGACTGTCATGGTATGACAGTCATGTTTCAGGGCTAGGTATTAAAACCTTACATTTATTAAAAAAGAGTGTAAAATGAATATTCTTTGAGAACAGTGGTGGAAAGTAAGTAACTATAGGTACATGTACTCAAGTACTGTACGTAAGTACAATTGAGGTATTTGTACTTTACTTGAGTATTTCCAATTTCCAATACTTTTACTTCTACTCCACTACATCTCAGAGGCAAATATTATACTTTTACTCCACTACAATTATTTGAAAAACTTTAGTTACTTACTAGTTACTTTGCAGATACAAATTATTACATTATAAAATGTATAGTAACGGCCCAGGGGCCAGTTGCACCACCTCACACTAAGTTCAAATTTAGCCTAGTTATAGCTTAAACACATTCAATCCGGGAATGTATCTGTGTCATTTTAGATTTATTTGGCTATTAAAAAATAGCAGATATACAAGCTCATAGATGAGCTTGTAGATCTGCTATTTTTTTTTTAAATCGTGAAAATGAGTGCAAATCTTTGAATATATATCTAAAAAATATATATATTTCCTCAATATATATAAAGAAATCTAAAAATGACACATACTTTCCCGGCTAAATGGGTTAAATGGCCTTTTTTAAAAGCCATTTAAGCTATAACTAGGCTAAGTTTGAACTTAGTGTGAGGTGGTGCAACTGGGCCCAGAAATGCACCACCTCGAACCCATGACCCACGGTTCATCAGCCTGGCCAACAACCCCTGCACTACTGAAACTAGCTCTATCAATGGAAGAAATTGTGGCTTCTTGGCGACGCTACGGGTTGGGGACGCTACAATACATTAACCACTTTAGCCTTTTTTTATACATAGGCTATTTGAAAGTAGCAGATCTACAAGCTCACAACGGGGTCGCACTTTGGCTATTTTCACAATATTTATCTGTTTTGTTTTGTTTTTTTGTTTTGTTTATTAGGATCCCCATTAGCTTTTGCCATGACAAAAGCTAGTCTTCCTGGGGTCCGACACAGACAAACATTTTAACAGAGACATTCCTTACATCAACTTTACAATCCCTATAATCTAAATAAAAATAGAAAATAAAAAACAAAAAGTACAATCAAGAAGTAAATTTAAAATAAAACGAAATCACTTATTACACATTAAACCCTGTGCGTCTGGGGATTAGTACAGGCATGTTTTCATCAGATGTTCTTTTAACTTTTTCTTAAAGGTGAATGTTGTGTTTGTATTAATTATGTACTTAGGCAATGAGTTCCATCCTATTACAGCTCTATAGATAGTAGAAGCTTTGAGAAGATCTGTTCTTGGTTTAAGTGTTACCATATCACCTGAACTGGCTTGTCTAGTCATATAGGTATGTTCATCTCTTCTGTATCCTACCTGGTCAAAGAAATACTGGGGTTTTTGGTCAGTTAAAACATTTCTGAAAAAGGTGAGAGTGCATGAATGCAATCTATTCTCAACAGTAAGACATGATAGATTTCTGTGCATTTCTACTACATGTGTGCTCCTAGAGCACTGGAGAGCTAATCTGGCAGCTTTGTTTTGAGCTGTTTGCAATTTCTGTATGTCTTTCTTCTTAGCGGATGACCAAATAAGGTGTGACAAGACTAAAAGCTTGAGTTACTACTTTCAGAGTTTTTAATGTAATATACTTGGAACATTTCCTGGTTATAGCGATGCTCCTTCCCATTTTAGTTACTATATTATCAATTTGCTTTGTCCAATTTAGTTTAGGATCTAATACAATTCCAAGCAGTTTAGCCTCCTTCACCTGTTCCACTGGCTTCCCGGCAAGTGATAGGCACAATTGAGGATCAGCATTGAGTATATCATTTAACCCACCTACTGTATGCTGTACTGTACATGGTTGAGTCATCTGCGTACATAACCACACTAGATTTATTTAATGCCAAAGGAAGGTCATTAGTGAATATCGAAAATAAAAGAGGACCTCGCACTGCATCTCCTTACTGTCAGAAAAACTTCCATTAAAATACACCCTCTGCTTTCTCTTTGACAGGTAACTCTCCATCCAGGCCAGAGCAACAGAATTAAAACCATAGCATTTACATTTTCCCAACAGCAAAGCATGATCAATAACATCGAAAGCAGCACTGAAGTCTAACAGTACCGCCCCTACCAGCCTTCTGTCATCCATGCTCTTTAGCCAATCATCAGTTATTGTGCCATTGCTGTACTTGTGGAGTGCCCTTGTCTATATGCATGTTGGCAGCTTGTTATTAGACCATTACTCGAGAGATAGTCTTGAATCTGAACATACACAATTTTTTCAAAAATCTTACTCAGCACTGGAAGAAGACTAATAGGGCGACTGTTTGGACCAGCGAAGGTGGATTTTTTGTCCTTGGGCAGTGGAATGACCTTAGCTTCCTTCCAAATCTCTGGGCAAACACCATACTCTAGGCATTTTTTGAATATGTGACATAAGGGCTTGGATATATATTTAGCAGCAATTCTGAGTAGTTTGCAGTCAAGATTGTCTGTACCTGGAGGTTTGTCATCAGATAAATGTAACAGCATTTTTTCTATGTTTTCTTCCACAACCTGGTGAAATCCAAACATGCACTCCTTTCCCTTCATGATACCGTCTTTAATGATGTCATGTGACCCGTTGTTATTCGTTGTACACATGATATTCCTCAACTTATCAACCTTATCTATAAAATAATTATTAAAATAGTTAGCAATTTCATATGGCTTTGTGATAAATGAACCTTCTGTCTCTATGAAGGAGGTATGCATGTTTGGATTCCTTCCCATTATGCTATTCAGAGTTCTCCACAGCTTCTTTCCATCATTCTTAGCATCATTTATTTTAAGCCTATATTCCCTTTTTTTAATAATTATTCAATTTTGTCACAGCATTTCTTAGTTTACATTAATGTTGCCTAACAGATAGAGAACCTGTTCTATCTGCATTTCTTTTTGCATCATTACATTGGGCCATTAATCTCCTTAATTCATCATCCAACCAGGGTGCACTTTTTGACCGAGCATTCCATTTTTTCATTGGAGCATGTTTATCGGCAATCTCCAAGAACAATTTCATAAATTCACTCAGTGCTTTTTCTGGATTTTCCTCACTCCATACATCCGACCATTGCACACTCCTCACCTCCCCCTCAAATAATGCCTGATTAAAACTTTTATACGACCTTCTATAATTAATTCTAGAGCCAGCTTTGGGCATACTGGTCTTTCTCACAATTGCAACCAAGTTGTGGTCACTGCAACCCAGGGTTACTGATATTGCTGTGGAACATTGCTTGGGCCTGTTAGTATAGATGTGATCAATACATGTTGTTGTTGTGACAGCAAACTTTGTTTGTGGCCGTTCTGGTTGCTGATGTTACTACCTGCGACAGGTTACATATTTTAGCAACCGACTTAATTTTCTTCCACATGGGGCAGTTCTCATTAAATGCATCTATATTCATATCTCCCAAATTTCATTATTATTATCAGCTGTCTTGTCCAACATTTCACAGTTCCAGATACTGTGTAAGCAAGTCAATGCATATAGCAGATTTAAATGGCATGTAGAATGGGGGCTCTCTCTACAATGTGCATTCACCCTCTAAAGTTGTTGTTACCACTTCAGGTGAAAAACTACGGCAGATTAAAAACATGTAAACTAGTAAGAGTAATTAATCACAGTGAGCTGGGATTGAACCCTAAGTTCCCGCTTGTCAGTCCAAAGTGTTACCAGTCAGCCCTATTGGCAGGGCTGTTCACACACGGTCCACTTCTCACAAATTTGACTGTGGGGGCTACACAAGCAACACAGCTGCACCAAACACATGAATAATGAGTGTTAGATTTTCCTAGGTGTGTCCAGAGCCTCAGCCACGCATGATAGACAGTATTAAAATGTAACATACCCATTATTCATTTGATTAGCTGCAGCTGTGTGTCTTACATCACTGTGTACTATTAGTACACAGTGGTTTTTACACTGCTGTAGGTTTTCACCTGGAGTGGAAATAGAGTGTAAATGTAATGCCCCTAGGAGAGCTCAAACACATACAATAAGTGCTGGTATTATACTAAATGAAATATAATTGATTTTCTCTTTAAATCCCAATCTCTAATCGAACCAACAACCCCCTGCGCTAAAGAAACTAGATCCCCCTGTGGAGGAAGTTGTGGGGGAATGGGGACACTACAGTATTACCCAAGAGGAAAATAGCAAGAGTCGCATTCTCCGGTTTACTTCCCGTTTCTCCTTGTTTCTGCGTGACGTAGGTGGACACCTTTTTAGGAGACAGGAAGCAAGTTGGAGTCTATTGATTCCAATGGAAGAGTGAACGTGAACACAGCTTCTGAACCATTCTTTAGCTCCATGGTTACTGAACTAAATATTGGCGCCAATCGTCACAAGACAAAAAATATGCACGATTTTCATACTAAAATTGTTTTTTTTTTTGTGACACAAATTTGTAGAAAATCAACTTTGTTATCGACTTTTCTCTATCCCAGGCAGCAACACACTCTCGCGAGATTTGGGAAGATATCTGAAGAGTCCATCTGCAGTCTGACGGACGAGACATAGAGGGCTCTGTCCCGGCCTTATGTTATATTGTATTATTATATTAGATTTGAACTCTATGCTCTGTCCCCATAAGATGTTCTAAAAACGGATAAACTGAGATTCTATATGTGATTGTGAATGTAGTAGGCCTACGTGAAATCATTATGGACATTTCCATATAAAAAATTATAAAATGTGTGTTCCAATGCTCAATAATATAATTTTCCATTATTAACTGTCTTGGTTGATGGGGTATGATTTGGGAATCATGACATTTTGCTAAACATTCATGCTAAACACAAAATATTCTATAGTGGTAAAATATATACCTTATAAATAAAAGGTTACAATGTTGAGCAGAAACAGGAGCACATCTAGCATAAGACTGAATAATACGTGTGAGTTTGTGGTGGGAATTTTATGGGTTTCTTTAAAAGCATCTTTGCCAATAACAGCGCACTTTCAAACATGTAAAGCATTTATTTTCTTTAATGAAGAAAATACACAAATGCACATCCATATGACATTGTCAGCCAGGGAGAGGGTAGGGGGAGGGTGGTGGGATGGTAGGGGGAGAAGCAAACCACGCCTACTTAGGAGACCATTTGTAGGATTTGTGTACTACTTCGCCTCTAGTGGCTCCAATGGAGAATGTGTATCTTCCTATATTAACAATCTTTGGTATTACTTCAGACAGACAGGACTGCAGTCTGTCTACCTCAGCCATTCTCTACTGGACGGTCTCGCAGCACCACCCAGTGGGCTGTGGAGGTACTGCCCAAATAGTTTAAACATCATTTTCTGTCATATCTTCATAACAATTTTACAAGCTTTTAACCAGCACAAATACGTGCCAATTAAGTATAATTAACAAGTTGACACATTGAGAGCATATGCAACACATTTAAAGTAAGATGTCATTATTCAATATTACATTAAGCATTTAAAATGGCTGTTATATACCCTCACTATTTTTTTTTCTGACAAGGTTTGGCCGTGTAGAGAGAAATGTCCAAAGTTTTGGCCGGTTTGTATGTTTAATACATTTTTACATTGAAGAAGAAAAAGTGTCACTTTAATGATTTTATATATCAGTATTATATTTATTCATTTCATCTACAAGCTCACAACCTGTCACATGCTACTTTGACTATTAGTGATTTGTGTTGTTGTTGAAAATGTCTAAATTCCAATACAGTAATGTATTGATGTAACAATGTAATTAGAATACTTCATTCTTTTTTAAAAGCAAGTACTCCAGTACTTTAACTCAAATACAAATTTGACTGAGGAACTTTCACCTTTTAACTGAGTAATATAGACCAGGTATATTTATTACTTTGACTCAAGTACTGGAGTTGAGTACTTTTGTCCAGCACTGCTAATAGAGTTTATTATATGAATGTTCTTCACAATGGAGACTCACTGAAATGATTGAACCAGTAAACACATGAGTATATTTAATGTACTTTTATTATGGAGACCATATAGTACAAGTCAGTGGTTGAATCAGACACAGAAGAGACTGTACGAAGGAAAAGTATTAGAACATGGAGCGTCACCCAATTTAGTGTTATAGTTTGTAGACACACAGTTACGATTTTGACCACAACTTGGCTGACCATCAGCCCACATGGTGTAGGGCAGTCTGGAGCCATCAGACCACATCCATCTACCCTCCAACTGAGTGTCACTCAGTCCTATCCAGGTGGATCTCTCATGTGGGTCAAAGTTCTGGATCAAGGTTAGGACAAAGTTGTGTCCATCACTATGGATGGACATCAGGCTGGCGCTTTCGGACCGGCAGTTCAGCTCTGCTTCGGCCCAGGTCTTTGGTGAAGAGACGTACTTGTAGCAGCGACCGTTGAAGAGGAACCAGAACATTGGACAGGATCCACGTTCTAGCTTCACCTCAGCAGAGGGAGCAGCGTGCACGGTACCCACCCACCCCCCCCCCCCCCACACACACACACACACACACACACACATTACATGGAACTGAGACTGATTCTTCAGAGTGATGCCATAGGGGAAAAAAAGGTTTCAGAAAGAACCCTTTCAGACCAAGGTGCTTTAATGAACCATTAATTAATAATTCTATTAAAAACACTATGACTGAACGGTGTCATACTTGGTCATCTCCTTTTCCCCCCTACACCAAATCTCTTTGATTTAGCAGATCTACAAGCTCACAGCGCAAGGTATTGTGAGCTTGTAGATCTGCAATTTTTGCCTATTAAGACTTGCCCAAATCTGGGATACTAGGGTTTAAGTGGTGAAAGGTATATAGTAAAAAAAACATTTTAATTTGTCGCATCCCTGATACAATATTCCTATTCATAAATTGATTAATGAATTAATACATTGATTAATTAATTAGGAGTAAATAGGAGGCCAATCTTAATACTAAACCCATCACTTATAAGCAGGACAGCAGTCCTCACACTGTGAGAGATCTTTTGAATGTTTTAGATATTCGTTATTATTTGTTCTTCTTTGACCTCCTATTTACTTCAATTAATAAGTATTGGCCTGTTGTGTCAGGAATGTACAGAGCCACTAAAGGGACCACGACTAAAAAAAAACTACATGTCCCACCAATGCCCTAAAGATAGGGCAATGGTTCTCAAAGTGGGGTCCGGGGACCCCCAGGGGTACTTGGGGGGCTACCAGGGGGTCCCCAGCAAAATAGTTAATACAATTAGTTAATACAATCAGTTAATAAAATCAATCACAATCATTTTAACCCCTTTTTCCATATTTTATACTTTGGCTATTAAAAATAGCAGATCTACAAGCTGGTAGTGTGGCACCGAGTGCCGCGCTACGGTCCTTGAAAGAGAATATTTCTTGAGAACCACCACCATATTGAACCATATGTTTTAAAGAAGCATTTAAGAAGCATTATTTTAGTTTACCTAGTGCCAGGCCCAGCAAGCAGTTGAGGAACCAGCAGCATGTCAGCCTGAGGTGGTCTCTGTGTCAGTGGATCTTGGGTTGGGGTCTTCTTGAAGGGTCTGTGTCAGTGGATCTTGGGTTGGGGTCTTCTTGAAGGGTCTGTGTCAGTGGATCTTGGGTTGGGGTCTTCTTGAAGGGTCTGTGTCAGTGGATCTTGGGTTGGGGTCTTCTTGAAGGGTCTGTGTCAGTGGATCTTAAGGTGCTAGAGTACCATGAGGTTCATACATAGTTATAATGACATTGTATTAGAGCTCCATCTAGTGGCCTCAGTGCATTCCTACACACCAAAAATCGTGTTCTACAAATATGATTTTAAATATGTCTATACTTTTACGAACGTACAAAAAGTAATTATTATGACCTTTATTCTCATGGTTTATGCAAGAAGGGATTGATTGATTAAATACTTTATTCGACAAAATGTAAACAGCACAGAAGTACAGTAACACATTAAGGAATTATTTGAAAAGAATAATCAAAATGAAATACATTTGATTTGATCAGGCGATCAGTAGGTTATAGAAAGATTGATTTAGATAAAACATTTTATCAGGTAATTATAACATAACAGAAGTATAGAGCAAACATCAAGGGTCTCATTGACCAAGATTATTTTTTGTTTTTGTTTTTTGAATCTCGCCCCTGACCACCAATACATTACAATTAAAAACTGAAGCATTTTCTAAAAATTAAAACTAAACTAGCAAAACCTGCTTTAAAAACAAAAAAAAACTAAACTAAAAACATGAAGTGAAAACTAAATAAAAGCAAAAAGGAATGAACAACATGGTGTTACAGATTAAACTTGTTCATAGATTTCATAGATAACTTCATAGACTAGTTTGACAGACTCTGTCATCAGTGTTACACATAATCGTTTCTATTAACATGTTGGATTCATGTTAATGTGTAGTTTTCACACATTTAAACCCCTCAATACTTAGTAAACTTGACCTGCTCTTTTTCTCACTCTACACCAAACCTCTGTGTTGAAAATAACTGGTGAATGTTCCCCCCAGAATATTTCGACCCTGCAGGCAGGTTTATTGAACTCTGACCCCTCGTCGCGGCCCCCACTCTGCTCACTGCTGACTCATGACTTCTTCAGGAATTACTTTTTAGAAGTGAAGAATTTTCTGAAGAGGCTGACCCTGAAGACAGAGGAAGAAAGGATCTTTTTAAGTTCCTATTGACATATGTATGTGTGTGTGTGTATATATATATATATATATATGTATATATATATATAGTTACCCCCCCCTCTCTGAAAATAGCAGATCTACAAGCTCACAACGCATTGCACTGTACAATACTTTAGTGTTCTAAAGCACAAATTACAAAGTACATTTAGTTTTTTTTTATATCAATACATTGCTACAGTAAATTAGAATGTAGACATTTTCCTGAAAAAAAGCAGATTTTCCTGAAAAAAACAAAACACATGTTTCATAGTGAAAAAAAAACAGTCAGCGGGGAGTGTTGGGCGGGAGGAGTAGGACGAATGCTCTATACGTTCGCTCCTTATTGGCAGGTGAGTCAGTAGGATCAAGGGCGCCGATACTGTGGGTGCCTCGGGGCTAAAGCACCCAGGGGAAATGACGAGCACCCATCACAAACTCATCACAAAAAAAGAAAAAGAAAAAACCTCCGACATCTTCACTTCATGGAGTACATTTTTTGTACCAAATTAACTGCATTAAAGTAACAAAAAAAAACAAAAAGGTAACAAACCCGGAAAATAAATCGCGCATCCAAAAGCGCGGACCTAAATCGGCGCCCCTGAGTAGGATACAACAGCAGTGACAACACATAAATGTGTGTGGGGAGGAATCATTTGGCATAACGACTAAATTGGGGAGAAAAAAGGGGGTAAAAAATGTATTGGCTAATCATAGAGAGAAAAAAAAACAGATCTTCAAGCTCACAAACGTGTCGCGATGTGTATATATAATACTACTTATTAACCAATACATAAGTCATACAGTGTATGTATAGTACTACTTGTTAACTCATACTGTACATACCAGTCATACAGTGTATATATATAATACTACTTATTAACCCATACATAACAGTCATATAGTGTATATAAATAGCACTACTTACTTATTTGCCTTCAACAGGTCTGTGGTCACATGACTACTGGCAATTAATCCCACCTGACCTGTACTGATTAACATAGCCTTCCACCACGCTTTGTCTGGTCTGCATAGAGAGAGAGAGAGGGTGGGGTTGAGGAAGGAAGGAAGATCAAACTATATAGCAGATTAACACACTTACGAATAAATACCACAGTGTATATCGTATAAAACAATTACAACAACATTTATCACAGCACTTTACATGATAAGTAACTTCATACAAGACATGTGAAGCCTCAAGTTTTCAGCTCTAGTTTGTGAGTTTGTTCTAAAGGCCTATATGTTTAAAACATGGAAAACTAAAGATGAACAATGTGTCACACTCACTTCTCTAAGATTTTGAGTTTGTCTCCCTTCTTGAAACTCAGTTCTTTATCGGTCTGGGCCTCATAGTCGTCCAGAGCGATGGCATCTTCTACTGATGGAGTTGACAACAATCTTGGACAAGTTTAAAGGACAAAAGCTTTTTTTTTTTTTGAAAGAGGTTGATGATGGCAAAAGTACATTCTTAAACTTGGTTAGTTTTTTTTTTTATGCTTTTAACAAAAAATGAAAAAACTATTTTGAAGTTGTGAATCCTTGTCTTAGACAAGGGTGTTTAGTGGCAGAGTGTAAGTTTAGATGAAAAAAAAGGAAACCAGACCAAACAAATAAATCCTTTAAGAATATATTTTAACCAAACCTTTTTTTTCAAATTAGTGTGTTAATAAATAATAACTTGAAATGTTTTGGAAGGACATGATTTGTCCCAATTCTCAAAAATGGGTGATATATAATATTACTTATTAACCCATTCATCACCGTCATATAGTGTATATATATAATACTACTTATTAACTCATACATAGCAGTCATACAGTATATATATAATACTACTTATTAACTCATACATAACAGTCATACAGTATATATATAATACTACTTATTAACTCATACATAACAGTCATACAGTATATATATAATACTACTTAACTCATACATAACAGTCATACAGTATATATATAATACTACTTATTAACTCATACATAACAGTCATACAGTATATATATAATACTACTTATTAACTCATACATAACAGTCATACAGTATATATATAATACTACTTATTAACTCATACATAGCAGTCATACAGTATATATATAATACTACTTATTAACTCATACATAACAGTCATACAGTATATATATAATACTACTTATTAACTCATACATAACAGTCATACAGTATATATATAATACTACTTATTAACTCATACATAACAGTCATACAGTATATATATAATACTACTTATTAACTCATACAAAGCAGTCATACAGTATATATATATATAATACTACTTATTAACTCATACATAACAGTCATACAGTATATATATAATACTACTTATTAACTCATACATAACAGTCATACAGTGTATATATAATACTTATTAACTCATACATAACAGTCATACAGTATATATATAATACTACTTATTAACTCATACATAGCAGTCATACAGTATATATATAATACTACTTATTAACTCATACATAACAGTCATACAGTGTATATATAATACTTATTAACTCATACATAACAGTCATACAGTATATATATAATACTACTTATTAACTCATACATAACAGTCATACAGTATATATATAATACTACTTATTAACTCATACATAACAGTCATACAGTATATATATAATACTACTTATTAACTCATACATAACAGTCATACAGTATATATATAATACTACTTATTAACTCATACATAGCAGTCATACAGTATATATATAATACTACTTATTAACTCATACATAACAGTCATACAGTATATATATAATACTACTTATTAACTCGTACATAACAGTCATACAGTATATATATAATACTACTTATTAACTCATACATAACAGTCATACAGTATATATATAATACTACTTATTAACTCGTACATAACAGTCATACAGTATATATATAATACTACTTATTAACTCATACAAAGCAGTCATACAGTATATATATAATACTACTTATTAACTCATACATAACAGTCATACAGTATATATATAATACTACTTATTAACTCATACATAGCAGTCATACAGTATATATATAATACTACTTATTAACTCATACATAGCAGTCATACAGTATATATATATAATACTACTTATTAACTCATACATAACAGTCATACAGTATATATATAATACTACTTATTAACTCATACATAACAGTCATACAGTATATATATAATACTACTTATTAACTCATACAAAGCAGTCATACAGTATATATATATAATACTACTTATTAACTCATACATAACAGTCATACAGTATATATATAATACTACTTATTAACTCATACATAACAGTCATACAGTGTATATATAATACTTATTAACTCATACATAACAGTCATACAGTATATATATAATACTACTTATTAACTCATACATAGCAGTCATACAGTATATATATAATACTACTTATTAACTCATACATAACAGTCATACAGTGTATATATAATACTTATTAACTCATACATAACAGTCATACAGTATATATATAATACTACTTATTAACTCATACATAACAGTCATACAGTATATATATAATACTACTTATTAACTCATACATAACAGTCATACAGTATATATATAATACTACTTATTAACTCATACATAACAGTCATACAGTATATATATAATACTACTTATTAACTCATACATAGCAGTCATACAGTATATATATAATACTACTTATTAACTCATACATAACAGTCATACAGTATATATATAATACTACTTATTAACTCGTACATAACAGTCATACAGTATATATATAATACTACTTATTAACTCATACATAACAGTCATACAGTATATATATAATACTACTTATTAACTCGTACATAACAGTCATACAGTATATATATAATACTACTTATTAACTCATACAAAGCAGTCATACAGTATATATATAATACTACTTATTAACTCATACATAACAGTCATACAGTATATATATAATACTACTTATTAACTCATACATAGCAGTCATACAGTATATATATAATACTACTTATTAACTCATACATAGCAGTCATACAGTATATATATATAATACTACTTATTAACTCATACATAACAGTCATACAGTATATATATAATACTACTTATTAACTCATACATAACAGTCATACAGTATATATATAATACTACTTATTAACTCATACATAACAGTCATACAGTATATATATAATACTACTTATTAACTCATACATAGCAGTCATACAGTATATATATAATACTACTTATTAACTCATACATAACAGTCATACAGTATATATATAATACTACTTATTAACTCATACATAGCAGTCATACAGTATATATATAATACTACTTATTAACTCATACATAACAGTCATACAAATAAATCCTTTAAGAATATATTTTAACCAAACTTTTTTTTTCAAATTAGTGTGTTAATAAATAATAACTTGAAATGTTTTGGAAGGACATGATTTGTCCCAATTCTCAAAAATGGGTGATATATAATACTACTTATTAACCCATTCATCACCGTCATATAGTGTATATATATAATACTACTTATTAACTCATACATAGCAGTCATACAGTATATATATAATACTACTTATTAACTCATACATAACAGTCATACAGTATATATA
Source organism: Gymnoscopelus braueri (assembly GCF_963280865.1). Classification (NCBI taxonomy): domain Eukaryota; kingdom Metazoa; phylum Chordata; class Actinopteri; order Myctophiformes; family Myctophidae; genus Gymnoscopelus; species Gymnoscopelus braueri. Next base: position 44,469,048 of record NC_137624.1, on the reverse strand, counting down.
TATATATAATACTACTTATTAACTCATACATAACAGTCATACAGTATATATATAATACTACTTATTAACTCATACATAACAGTCATACAGTATATATATATAATACTACTTATTAACTCATACATAACAGTCATACAGTATATATATAATACTACTTATTAACTCATACATAACAGTCATACAGTATATATATATTACTACTTATTAACTCATACATAACAGTCATACAGTATATATATAATACTACTTATTAACTCATACATAACAGTCCTACAGTATATATATAATACTACTTATTAACTCATACATAGCAGTCATACAGTATATATATAATACTACTTATTAACTCATACATAACAGTCATACAGTATATATAATACTACTTATTAACTCATACAAAGCAGTCATACAGTATATATATATAATACTACTAATTAACTCATACATAACAGTCATACAGTATATATATAATACTACTTATTAACTCATACATAGCAGTCATACAGTGTATATATAATACTACTTATTAACTCATACATAACAGTCATACAGTATATATATAATACTACTTATTAACTCATACATAACAGTCATACAGTGTATAAATAGTACTACTTACTCCTCTGGCTCCAACAGGACTGTGGTCACATAATTACTGGGAATGTATCCCTCCTGACCTGTACTGATTAACATAGCCTTCCACCACTCATCTGATCTGCATAGAGAGAGAGAGAGAGAGAGAGAGAGAGAGAGGGTGGGGTTGAGGAAGGAAGGAAGAACAAACTATATAGCAGATTAACACACTTACGAATAAATAACACAGTGTATATTGTATAAAACAATTACAACAACATTTATCACAGCACTTTACATAATAAGTAACTTCATACAAGACATGTGAAGCCTCAAGTTTTTAGCTCTAGTTTGTGAGTTTATTCTAAAGGCCTATATGTTTAAAACATGGAAAACTAAAGATGGACAATGTGTCACACTCACTTCTCTAAGATTTTGAGTTTGTCTCCCTTCTTGAAACCCAGGTCTCCATCGTGAAGGGCCTCATAGTCGTACAGAGCGATGACATGTTCTATAGGATGGGATGAAGGGATGCATGAAAGAGAGGATGAAGGGATGCATGAAAGAGAGGATGAAGGGATGCATGAAAGAGAGGATGAAGGGATGCATGAAAGAGAGGATGAAGGGATGCATGAAAGAGAGGATAAAGGATGCATGAAAGAGAGGAAGAAGGGATGATGAAAGAGAGGATGAAGGGATGCATGAAAGAGAGGATGAAGGATGCATGAAAGAGAGGAAGAAGGGATGATGAAAGAGAGGATGAAGGGATGCATGAAAGAGAGGATGAAGGATGCATGAAAGAGAGGAAGAAGGGATGATGAAAGAGAGGACTGAACGGTCTCACATGAAACACTTTGCATGTTTAACAAGCTTGTTTATAATACAGTATATAAACAGTAGCAGTAGGGTTGGATAAAGCTTGTGTATAATACAGTATATAAACAGTAGCAGTAGAAGACAGGGTTAAATAATAAAAAATGGGATCGGTCTTCAAAATTGTAAATGCAAATTTGCCCGATATGCCCCCTATAATACCGATAATACCTCCAAAACGTTAGCGACACCCACAGTCACAAAACTAGAGGGAGCGTTAACAACGATCTGGTACCACCCACCACACAGTAGCACGGGTCCGCCCGGAACCGAATACCCAAGCCCCGAACCGAGAACCGAGCCGATTCGGGGCCAAAATAATGACAAGTCCCTCAGGCACGGGTCGGTTGGATCCATTTGAAATGGATGGACCCGTGTGGACCCGTGAGGACCCGACGACCAGCTTTTTATTATTATTATTATTTTAATCTCTTTAACCTTCGGTTTCAAAATGAGACCAATGCGTTGTAATCACGCTCCCAAATCCATATCACCTGTTCTCTCATAGTTTAATGTTAACAGCCGATTGATACGCAGCCAATCTCAAGCACACTGCACTGACTGCTGTTAAAGAATACCAAAACACTCGCCACAAAACACAGTCGCCCCGGGGAAAATCCGGCGGTATTCATTAAACGTATTCTTAAACGTAACCTCAGTAAACTATGCCTAAACCTAACCTTATTCCTAAACGTAACCTCAGTAAACGGTGCCAAAACCTAACCTTATTCCTAAACTTAACCTCAGTAAAACTATGCCTAACCCTAAACTTATTTCTAACCTTATTGTTGAGAGCGAGCGCATCGATCGCAAAGTGGCCCCTAAACCTTCCACTTCCTCCTCATCTCACAACAAGAAGAGAAGGGAGAAGAAGCCCCGTGCTGCTGGGCCATCTTCCTTCTACAGGGGGAAAAGCCAGTCCAGTGGGGTGCGATGCCGCACCCCCACACATATGCACCGAGTCCTGATCTAGGATACTACAGAGACCCACAGGGTCGACACCATCCCGCTCAAAGGAGACAAGGGCCCAGTTATTAGCCCTTCAGAGAAATGCTAGCACAATATGACTCAGCAATAAATGTGTTTTCTGCTAGAAATGTTTCTCATGCACTGTCTAGGTAAAAGCTGATAAGATACTAGACGCTCAAGGTCACGCACCGGCTGCAGCTGTGATGCGTCACTGTGGGAACATGTGTACGTGCTCTGAGGGATGGGAGTTGACTTTGGTGGGTGGGAGGTGCAACTACATGTCTTGTAATATGACGCGACGGACTGCTCTTTCTATAACCCTGCCGCCCTAGGATGGGCGAGACACTCTTCCTGGACTTTTTGCATCTAGACATCTGTTGTCATATACAGCTAAGGTTGTATGTTGTATGCTGTAGGTTTAATCGCTGTCGGCCAAATGAGGCATGACTTTTGCCTGTTTAAAGTTTGCATTTTCAAAAAATTGCTATAGCGCCCCCCCTTTGGCCAATTGGAGTAAGATTGGTTTCAGTGATATTTGGAATGACCCTCAACATTTCTGCAACGTTTCAAAGAAATGTGAGTCTGCATGTATGTGTTAGGGGCAGATGAATAATTTTCATAAAACTGCAATAGTTCAAATCTATCTCCTCCTGGGATTTTTGAGTAATCTGCACAAAACTCTTTACACATGAATTTTGGACCTCTGCAGACAAAACGTAGTAGCGGATTTTCCATACGTGAAAAAATGCAGAAGTTATGAGCCAATGACTGTTTTTCATATAATTCAAAGTGGTGGGAGATCTAAAGGTCAGAGGTCAAAAGTCAGAGGATGAAAGTTGTTCAGCATGAGGAGACGCATATGTGTATCCAAGTTTCATGGCTCTAGGTCAAACAGGGCATGCGTTGTACCTGTTCAAAGTTGCCATTTTCAATTGAGTGCTATAGCGCCACCTTTAGACGAAAGATTGTGAGAATTATTTCTTGATCGTTTTTCATGACCATCTACCATATGGCCGAGTTTCGTAAAAAGCGTATGCACGGTTCAGCCAGAACTGCGAAAAGTGGCAGAAGTGACGGAATAAGGGGAATCTTAAAACAGGGCCCGCTGCCATGCTGGCAGGCTGGCCCCGTAAAAATGGGGGCGAGTGTGTTTTGGGGCGAGTCTTCTGGAGGTGTGATTACTCTGATGCGGCGGGGGGATTAGGAGCTGACTGACACACATGGCTAATATGAATACCACGGTGATTTTAGCAATAAATAAGCTCAGGGTCCAGTATGGGTCTGAGACCCGGTCAAACCGGGTCTAATATATTTGAATTATTCTCGTTTCGGAACGGGTCCAGTTTGCCTCGGTCCCGTTTCGGGCCGGGTCCATCTAGTACGGGTCCGTTTCGGACCGGGTCCAGTAATTTAGAATGTTTTCTCGGTTCCGTTCGGACCGATCCAATTATCCACGGGTCCGTTTCGGTTCGGATCCCATTTTTTGGACCCGTGCTACCCTCTACCACCCACCCACAAAACAAACATGGGCAAATTCTACTTCTACAGCACTGCCACCCAGTGGTGGAATAGTTTAACCCCTTCCCTCAAAAAGTGCAGTTCGCTGGGCTCATTTAAAACAGCCCTGAAAATTCACCTTTCAGGTTAGACAGACGACCCCCCCCCCCCCCCCTGTTCTTGTACATATAGTTTTTTATTTTATTTTTCCCCCTTTTTTATTCTTTGATGTACATAATGTTATCTTTTTCAGTTTTTTTTGTATTGATATTTGAACTGTGGTGCCACTATGTCTAGGAATTGAATATCAAGGACCTCGTTGGAAACAAGACCGCAAGGACTTTTATGAACAGACCTGTTAGACAAAGTATTTTAAATGTAACTGTGCTGTTTTACATGTTTGCCTAATAAAATATTCAATCAATCAATCAATTCAGTAGGGTGGGCTAAAGCTTGTGTATAATA